>NW_024412411.1:15171892-15232080 GCF_014898765.1 Herpailurus yagouaroundi | reverse complement strand
CAGAATCGGAAACAGGCTCCAGGCTCTGAGCCATCAGCCCAGAGCCTGATGCGGGGCTAGAACTCACGGACCGTGAGATCGTGACCTGGCTGAAGTCGGATGCTTAACTGACTGCACCACCCAGGCGCCCCTCTAACCTCCTCTTTTATTGCATGCAAGCTACTGGCAAACTACTAAGTAAAACTGGCTTGAGATCCATTGTAAGAGATGGGGACTAAGGAAATATTCTGACTTCATTTAAAGCTCTCTGGGACTAAAACAACTTAAGAGAGAAAAAAACAAAACCAAAAGTCTTTGGCAATCTTTATATTTTCAAAGAGATCCACTGTGCAATGAACTCATTCTTTTATTTACTCTTATTCTCAAAATGGGCTTGACACAGTGGTTGATAACCGTTAAGTACATAGGTTCTTGTTTGTAAACCATAAAATACTGGGAAGAAACACTGAAACATAATATACAAACTTAGTGTTTAATTTTGGATCTGAATTCATGACAGCAAGAGTGAAAAGAAAAACATGACCAATTATACTGAGTCTTAGTGTCAAACAGTTACACAAAAACAGAGAAGGTAAAACATCCAGCCTGGTCTTGAAGAAAAAAATTAGATAAATTCCTCAACATTCTAATAGTAAAAGCAGCAGAAAATCTTTCAAAGGTGTTTCTCAAAGTGTCCCTCTTCACTGCAAGTCAAGAGCCTAACACAAAGCACAACTCAGAAGAAGAAATTCTATGAGAAACTAGACTTTTACTGTTAGTATACAAGAAGCAGTAATCATCACTTACTATCTGTGTCTAATGGAGTCTTTAAATATATATATTTTAAAAGTCATCTTACAAAAATTTCACAGGAAAATAGTGAAAAACAACTTTATTCAAATTTTTAATAAGTATTGAAATATAACAAGTCCAAATATTCATCCCCCACTAACCAGTTTTTTAAGTTTATATATAACCAAAATGAGCCACATTCTCTGAATTGTTCACTATCATGAGTAAATGTGAGACATATCCATCTTATAAATCTAGTAACTCCTGATTTAAACACATCTTCTAATAGGTTCTAACTTATCATTATTTCTTCTAACAATTGCATTGTCAAAATATAATGCTTTAAATCTTAAAATTCTGAACTATTTAATGGCTCATAATTTGTTGAAGAAAGGATGGGCATCTTCTTTGATCCACAATTTGCAAAACACTGTCATTTTTAGATTTATAAAATTATTTAGAATAATCAATCCAATTAATTTGTTTCATTTCTACACCTACTGCCTTCTAATTACCTGTATACACACCCACTTTCAGCAATGTCCACTTTTGAAGTGTCTCAATTTTAAAAGAATAACAGGAAAGAATACCAGCATTTTACTACATCTTCAAGATTTTGTCACCAAATACTGTATTTACTCCTCCTTGTTAAATAACTAAATGGGTAGGAGTACCATATTTTCTTTTGTCCTTAGAAATAAACTGTTCAATCATCAGTTTTTTAGTATGAGAAAATTCACCTAAGACAATATCATCCAAAGAATCAGTCTGAGACTTTCCTTTTATGATCAACTTCACCATCATAATTAGAGTTTAGAATGTGGCTATTTGCCTCTTTATATTCATTTTTTGATTCATACAATAATTATGAAACTTGTTCCTGTCAATTTTCTTCTCTTTGCAATTATAAACAAAATATAACAAAATATGAATTCCTAATTCTGTTCAATATAAGCAAAGAGCAGACCATAAAGATGGTGTCTCCAGTCTCCTTTGACACTTCTTGAAAGATAAAATAATCTTTTGGATGATGCAATATGAAAACTGTAGGATAACACAATGGCAACTAAGGTACACAGGCCAAATTTGGGCCACAACCTATTTTCATATGACCTGTGAGCTAAGAATAGTTTTTACCCTTTTAAAGGGTTGTTTAAAGAAGAATATGCTACAAGGGTGCCTGGGTGGCTCAGTCGGTTAAGTATCAAACTCTTGATATCAGTTCAGAGTGTGATCTTGTAGTCATGAGACAGAGCCCCACACTGAGCATGGAGCCTGCTTAGGATTCTCTCTCCCCCTCTCTCTGCCCCACCCCTGCTCACCCACGTACACATTCTCTCAAAATAAATAAACATTTTTAAAAACTAATATGCTACAAAGACCATATGTGGCCCACAAAGCTTAAAATATATACTATCTTATTCTTTACAAAAATGTTTGCTAAAATCTGCACTAATTCCATCATGCATTTTCTTCTTCTTTTTTTTTTTTTTTTTTTTTTTTTTGCATAGTTGAGAGTAATTGACAAGTAATGAATAATTCCTTGGATGAAAGAGCAAACTGTGTCATGATGGAGGAAAAATAAGGTTACTAATAACACCAAATTCATTTTAAATTTGTAAAATGGTCCAGTAGATCCATATGGTAATTGCAAGATACAATGACTTTTAAAAATATATAAGCAAATGTACTATTCTTTAGAAGACCTCTACAAAAGAATAAAACTCATGAAATATCAGTCTAAGAGTTCTAAATACCCTAAAAAGGAAACTAAAAAAGTAAAAGTGAGTCCATTGGTGAAGATATGAAAGCTGTGCATGGCGACAAAGAGATGACTAAAGAAAGCACTTATGCTAAAAATAAGTAATTCACTGTAAAGTGGCATTTGAATATGACATATGCAAAAAAACTACATAAAATGGCATAATTATGCCTGCATAAAAGCCTTGTTGATATTGGATGTAAATATTTAGAAATCAGTAATCTATTTCTAAAACCTCTATGCTTCATTTCCATCGATAGCCTCACAAGCCTGAAATTACATTTTTCACTCATGCATAATTCAAAAGCAATGTGACTATCAAAGGTTTATCAACAATAAATATTTTAACCAGATAAACATGATAATGTATCTGACATTATAATACATCTAGAATTTGCATGTCTGAAATGTAGTTAAACAAGCAATATTTACCAAGTTCATCACTTGGTAAATATTCCAGTATTTAATAAAGTCCATCATTGTGCTGTATACATTCTAAAGCACATACAGTAAAAGATACAAATGGAGCTTACAATCTAATGGGAGCAGTAACAGATACTTAATCTTTCTGAATAGGCTTCATTTTCTGGGCAATTTTTAAGATATTTCCTAGATCTTTCTATAAAAAGAAAGATTTTATAAAAAGGTAATAACCATTTCTTGAGTACCAACTATATGACAGGTACTATATGCATTTTGCATTTGTTATCTCTAATGCTCACAAAAACACTTGCACTGTAGCTATTATGATATCCACTTTACCTGAAATCCCCTCTGAAGTTAAATAACTTGGTCAAGATTACACAGCTAGTTAATTGGGTTCAAAACAGGTCTATCAAACTCTAAAGTTGATACTCATTCTAGTTCATTATCCCACCTGCTTATACCAATCCATGACATGAACTCTTCACTGATTTTTACTCATTTCTTACTTCACAATAAGCCATTCAAGAAAGCAAGTCAAGAAATGTTAGGAAGTAAAAGGTTCCCTCCCATTTTGGCTCACAAGCTCTATTTCATATCAATAGACTAACAGTACCATCTTGAACTCGTGTTGTCCTTTTTAATCCCCTTGACAAGCTCAACCCAATTTTAAAACAAAAACTAGAATAAGTTTAAAAGTTTCTTTCCTGCAACTGAGCTAAATGAAATTAGAGGAGACCACAGAGGTCATGTGCAGAGAAAGCCAAAGTGAGGACATTAAAATATGGCAAGCCCAAAAAGAACAGAATTATAAAGAAGAAATTCAAATGATGATTTATAATAAACTTTAAAAACATTTCTTAAAAATTCCTCTTGGGTACTAAGCCTTTCTTCACAGTTATTTTTAATGTCATGGTCATGAAAAAGAAAGGCTGAGCAACTGTTCCAGTTTGAAGACTAAAGACAATTAAATGCAATGTATGATCCTAACTGGATCCTAGATGAAGGCAATAATGCCTGTTACTAAAGGCATTATTAAGAAAATTGGTAAAACTTTAATGTATACTGTATGTTACACAAGAGTATTGTATTAATCTTAAATTTTCTGAATTTGATAGTTATACTATGATTACATAAGAGAATACTTTTGTATTCTCTAAATACATATTCTGATGTATTTAGGAGTAAAGGGGCATAATATCTACAACTTATTCTCAAAAGTTTCAAGAAAAAAGAAAATACACACACACGTATATAGATCTCCAGATCTATATGATAAAATGTAGCAAAACTGATAAATGTTGGGAGAAGAATGTAAGAAATTCTTTGTACTATTCTTGTCATTTTTCTCTAATTTTAAAATTATTTCAAAATAAAGTTGTTTTAAATCCCTAATGCAAAAAAGAATTTTTAAGTATTTGTTTTAAATCCCTAATGCAAAAAAGAATTTTTAAGTATTTGTTTTAAATCCCTAATGCAAAAAAGAATTTTTAAGTATCGGAACAGATACTTTTGGAATTTCATTTCAAACTAATACAATAAGGCCAGGGTAGAAAGACAGAAAGGTAGGTAGGTAGGTAAAATCCCACTACAAGGTGCCCAATTTACCCTGAAGGTCTAAAATATTAAAATATCACCTTTTCTCATAATAAGAGCATTCTACAAAGCTCTACTCCATTATTTAATTCAGATAAACAAATGATCCCTCTTCTTTACACCACAGGTGATTTAAACAACTATTTCTTATTCTTCTATTAATTACAATCACATGTTAAAGTGCTACAAACAAAAAAAAAATATTTGTAAAGTTCCACGTATATTTTTTATTACATCTGACCTAATGTCCTACTCCCCCACCTGCTCTTCCAATCTTGGCCTCTTCTGTTTCCCATCCTCCACATAATTCTCCACTGCAGATGTCACTGGAATTCTCCCTGACTGAGGCATTGAACCATTTCCTCATTGTCTCGTGAAACACTTTACAAATAGTTAACCTACAGAGAAAAGGAAGGTTTTAAGTTGAACTCTGTGTGTATGAAAGAGTATGTGGATGTGGTTTAAACAAACTCTTCAAATAGTATATGAACTCTACAAAGATTTACCTTTGACAGATATATGCATATTAAGTATGCATAAATGTACATAATATATATTCAGTTCTATATTTTCAGTAAGAGAAACTGCTTCCACTTTCCAAATTTAGAATCAAAATTTTAAACATTTATTTAAAAGATATTGTACTCATGCTTCTTACAGATGATGAACCAAACCTTCTTAAAGTGAACACTACATAGCACCTCATTATTCACAGTTGTTACAGGTTTTAACAGATGTTTAAGTTATTATAAATGGGACACTTGCACTTAGTTGACCTACTATATGAATGCTGAGTTTTCTTAATCATCTTACAGTTTAATGATACTAGACAATACTTACAGAATTCAGGTAAGATAATTGAAAAAAAAAAAACTCAAAAAGCACTGTGAGATCAGACAATATTAATACGAAACTAGAAAGAAGTAAGTATATGTGGAAAATGGATTTCAAATTACAGATACTTTCTATGTTAATGAAAGGATACACACATCAAAAAAAAAAGAAAAAGAAAAACCACCTATCTCCCAAAAGAATTCAAAAAAATTAAAGATGCAGCCCACTGAAAAATTCCCAGTACAACCTGGACTTGATCATGAAATGCTTCTTCGGCCAAAGCAAAGGTGAGTAAATAATCCTTTTGTCTCTGGTATTCAACTCTGAAAGCTATGAAAATTCTGAACTCTGAGGAATGAGGAAAATGTGCAGAGTATTTACAACAGACCTTTAGGCTTCAATTATCCAGATCTGACTCTCTCTCACATGCTATTTAAAACCTGCAATACTGGGGTGCCCGCATGGCTCAGTCAGTTGCGCATCTGACTCTTGATTTGGACACAGGTCATGATCCCAGGGTCATGGGATCAAGCCCCACATCGGGCTCCAGGCTCAGCGTGAATTCTCTCTCCCTTTCTCTCTGTCTCTCTTCCTCTGACCCTCTCCCCCATTTGCATGCTCTCTCTCTCTCAAAAAAGTAAGACAAAATTAAATTAAAATAAAATAAAACAGAGCTGCAATGTTGAATTGTGTTATGAAGAAGATAAAAATAGGAGATAAATATCTTTAATTTAAAATAAGTCACAAAATGTGATTTTTGCCACATGGTTTTTATCATTATATTCAGAATTTCACTGAGTAGGCTGACATAGAAAGTAATACTAGAGATGAGGCCTTATAAAATGACAAGATCCAGTTTTGTAGTTGTCAAATACAGAATGTTTATTGTTAATATTAATTTATAGTACACTGTGAAAAGTTAACAGTACATATTATAATCCCTAGAGGAAACACTAAAAATCTAATACACCTTTGCAAAAAAAACAAAAAACAAAAAACAATAAAAGAAATATGGATTTAAAATAATCCAAAAGGTGGCCATAAAAACCCCGAAGAACAAGGTAAAAATTTAAACCTAGCATATCTATAATGTTAAATATTAATGGACTAAGCATTTCATTTAAAAGGCAGAGATTGAAAGAACAAGTTTTCAAAAAGCAGCACTTAACTAAATACTGTTCACAAGAAAGAGGCGCCTGGGTGGCTCAGTTGGTTGAATATCCAACTCTTGATTTCAGCTCAGTTCGTGATCCCAGGGTCAGGGGATCCAGACCCAAGTCAGGCTCCGCACTGAGAATGGAGCCTGCTTAAGATTCTCTCTCCCTCTGCCCCACGCCTCCCTTCAATAAAAGAAAAAAAAAAAAGTAAAAATGCAGAAAAAATATAGCACGTGAACACTAACCATAAGAAAGCCAACAAAGCTATATAAATTTTAGACAAAGCTGACTTCAGACAGGAGCATTACCAGAGATAAAGGGCATTTCATATAAATGAAAGGGACAATTCATCAATCTTATACATTCATAAAACAGAAAGAGAGAACAACTGTTATGCATTTTATTTTTCTTGCCTCACTGCTCTCTTTACTACCTGCATCCAACATGGTACTCAAAGGCCAGGGCAATGCACTAAGGCAATAAAAAGAAATAAAAAGCATCCAATTTGGAAAGAAAGATGTAAAAAGACTTTTTCAAAGACATTACAATCATCTACATAAAACATCATAGGCAGCTACTAGAATAAGGGTGTTTAACAAGATGGTCAATATATGCTACTCTTTCCTTCATTCTTTAGGGTACAAAGTCAATATACAAAAATCAGTTGTGTGATAACGAAATGCTATTCAGTGAGGAGCAACAGAAACTCTCATTCCTTGCTGGTGGGAATGCAAACACACACAGCCACTTTGGAAGACAGTTTGACAGATTCTTTATAAAACTAGACATACTCTTACCCTAAGTCCCAGCAATCACGCTTCTTGGTATTTACCCAAAGGAGACGGAAATTTCTATGCAGACAAAAACCTACACATGGATGTTTAGAGCAGCTTTATTCATAATTGATTAGGTAAATGGATAAACTGTGGTACATCCAGACAATGGAATATTTTTCAACACTAAAAAGAAATGAGCTACCGAGTGAAAAAAATCAATCTGAAAAGGCTACATACTGTATGATGTCAAATACATGACATTCTGGAAAAGGCAAAATCAGAGAGACAATAAAAAGTCAGTGGTTGCCCAAGACTCAGGGTTAGGGGAAATGTGAGATGGGCGAGATGAATAATAGGTAGATTTTTAGGACATTGAAAATACTGTGTAATATTTTAACTACAGATATACATCATTAAACATTTATCCATATACAAAGAATGTACAACAAGAGTGAACCCTAAGATAAACTGGACTTTGAGTGGTTATGATGTATCAGTGGAGGTTTATCCTTGGTCAAAACAAAACAAAACAATCATTCTGGTGAATGATGTTGATAATGGGGAAGGCTATGTCTGTGTGGGGACAAGGATATATGGGAAATCTGTGTACCTTCTCTCAATTTTGTTGTAAACCTAAAACTGCTCTAAAAAGAATAAAGTCTTAAAAAAATCAGTTGTACTTCCATACATAGCAATAAAACAACTGAAATGTAAAGGATGTTCAGACTTAAGAAAAAAAAAAGCCAAAATGTCTAATAAGAAATAGGTAAATCAAACCATAATTTATCAACAAAATGTAATACTATACTATCATTTAAAACAGGTAGAAAATAAAGAACCATATCCTCTACATCAATGTTTCTGAAAGCCTTTTAACTCATGTCATCATCTTATCCCTTTATTTCTTCTTTTTTTTTTAATTTTTTTAAGGAGGCTTCACACCAGGCCAGAACCCCAGTTGGGGTTTAACTTACAACCCTGAGATCAAGACCAGAGCTGAGATCAAGAGTTGACACTGAACCAGCTGAGCCACCCAGGCTCCCCTCATCCCTTTAAATAAATATTAAAAAACTCATCTTTGATGAGATCTGAGATTGATGAGAATCAATCTTTCTAAATCTCAAGATTCTCATCAGGAAAATTAAGGAGTGGATTAAATTATTTTTAGGCCTGCCAGTCTAATACCCCATGGCTTACTCTGTTATTATACTTGGCAAGGATATGCTCTATTAGTTTTTTTTATGTAGTACCAAGTACACTGTACCTTTATTACGACTTTCTAAAAACTGCCATGAAAATCATGATCCATTATCCACATTCAGTACCCTTTCTCCGGGCTTCCTACACCATTTGTTTTAAAGGCCTTTTTAATCCAGGAATTCAGTTCCAACTTCTAGGAGTTTCTTCTACAGAAATACAGTGCTAGAAAATATGTACAAATATATGTGTAAGAATATTTATTGTAGCATTGGTAGTAAAACAATTTAAAACAATGGAAACAACCCAAATTTCCATCAATGGGAATTGTTTAATTAAATTAGGGTATTTATTGCCATATAACATTCAACAGTTTCGAAGAGGTAGATCTATACATAATACCCAAAAATTAACAGACTCTCTTCTTTGAGCAAAATATTGTAACTTCTCTGAAATCCAGCCTCTTAAAAACCAGACACTAATAATACCTCCTTCTAGGGACTCCTGTTAAAGATTAAATAATTAATACACGTGAAAGCCTAGCTCAATGCACTATACAAACAGATATTCAATATATGTTACCTTTCCTTCATCCTTCAATCATTATAAAATCTTCCTAACTGGTTTCTCTTGCTCTAATCACAACAGATTTTCCAAGCCATTTCAGACAATAACTTTCCTAAAACATCATTTAAAAAAGTATCAATCTCAGGGCACCTGGGTGCCTCAGTCAGTTAAGCATCCGACTCTTGATTTCGACTCAGGTCATGATCTCAGGGTTGTGAGATAGAGGCCTATTGGGCTCCACGCTGAGTGTGGAGCATGCTTAAAATTCTCCCTCTCTCTGCCCCTCTCCCCACTTGTGTGCATCCAGGGGGCCTGGATGGCTCAGTCGGTTAAGTGTCAAACTTCGGCTCAGGTCATGATCTCATGGTTCATGGGTTCAACCCCCACTAAGCACAGAACCTGCTTCAGATCCTCCGTCTCCCTCCCTTTTTGCCTCTCCACTGCTCATGTTCTCGCTCGCTCTCTCTTTCAAAAATAAACATTTAAAAAAGTAAACAGTAAAAGTAAAACTCAATAAAATACAAAATATCACTTCCTTGCTAAAAACACTTGCCTAACCAGAAAAAAATTGAAACCCCATATAGCTACACCATCACACAACAGCTCCATTTTACCTTTAAAACCTTACCCCAATGACACTTCTCAGATAGGAGCCTATTATGACACGCTTCAAAGTCTGCCACCTAACTGACATTTGAATGTGCAGTGCATATTACTACCTTTATGACTTTGATCGTTTCCAAATGCAATTCTCATCCTCCTACTGCCACCCTATCCAAACCTATTCATACTTCAAATACATACTCAGTCTCATCTTCCACAAAGCCATTTTAAATTATCTCAGCTTACTAATTTGTTTCCTCTGAAAACTGTCTTGGAGTGATTTTAATATTCACACACACACACACACACACACACACACACACACACACACTCAGATCCTAACTGAAAACAGTCATCACTTGACGCATACATGCTAAGAATGAAGATTTTCAGTAATTAGTTGAGCAATACAACAAAGTCTAAATTACGTAAGCAGGAACTTTTTTATTTAAACAAGTATATAAACAACTATAATTATTATAATTAATAATAAATTAACAATTTAGTATTAAATACTTAAAGTAATTCCTGGTATATTTCCCAAGCTTTCACAATATAAATAGACAACTTGAAAATAATGGTATAGAATTAATGACTAATAGATTCCTTATGCTGTACTTTTCATCTCCATGACCTATTGTATAACTGGAAGTTTGTACCTCTTAATCCCCTTTATACATTTTGTCCATCCCTCCACCCACCCCCCGTCTTGTAACCACCAATTTGTTCTCTATGTTTAAGAATCTGTTGGGGCACCTGGGTGGCTCAGTCGGTTAAGCACCTGACTTCAGCTCAAGTCATGATCTCACAGTTCATGAGTTCAAGCCCCATGTTGGGCTCTGTGCTGATAGCTCAGAGCCTGGAGCTGCATCAGATTCTGTGTCTCCCTCTCTCTCTGCCCCTCCCCTACTCATGCTCTGTCTGTCTGTCTCTCTCTCTCAAAAATTAATAAACATTTAAAAATTTTAAGAAAAAAAGAATCTGTTGTGTGTGTTCAGTTGTGTGTTTTTTTAAGATTCCACATATAAGTGAAATCATATGGTATTTGTCTTTCTCAGCCTTATTTCTCTAAGCATAACATCCTCTAGGTCCATCCATATTATTGCAAATGGCAAGATCTCATTCTTTTTTATAGCTGAGTATTATTCTGCTGTGTGTGTGTACACATACACATCTTTATACATTTATCTACTGATGGACACATGGGTTACTGGCATATGAAGCTTCCAGATGAAAAGTATAGCATAGGGAATATAGTCAGTAATGTAGCAACATTTTATGGTTAACAGATGGTAACTGTACTTATCTTGGTGAGCACTGAGTATTGTGTAGTACTCTCAAATCAATATTTATACACCTAAAATTAGTACAATATTCAATAAAAAAAAAAAAAAAGAATACAAGACAGTCCCTGAAAAAGGAAGTTAGAGGCACAGTGTGAAATGGGAATCAAAAAAAGCAGCAGCTCTCTCAAGCCTGGACATCTACATAGCTTGAAGGGGAAAGGAGTAAATATTGAATCAACCCCTAACATGAGTGAACAGCCTAGATAAGTCAGTGTCTACTTCATTTGATGTTCTGCTTTGGTTTGATTTATAGTGTTTGGTTTCTGCTAACCAGGGGCCTTCTGTTTACAACCTGAAATATTTTGTTCAGTCAGAGTTGCTAATGGGGATAAGGGGCATGATTAAAGACACAGAAGGAGGTGCCAAAAAAGAGCAACAGAAGAAAAAACACTAGGAAATGCTTTTGAGTTTACATCACACATTATACAGCCAATAGTCACTGGAACCTCAAAGCAATATATGAAGATAGGAAAAGAAAATCATGGTATAGCCAAAGACCCATAGTACCTATAGATACTTTTAATATAAGTTCCATAAAACAAGTTTTAATTTTGTTAATATTCCTTTGTATGTGCCAATTTAAGTTGGTATACACTTCTACTAAAGAGAAGAATCTCTTTATAAAGGGAAGAATCTCTTTATATAGAACTCTCAGTATTTCAAAAGTTTTACTAATTTTTTGGTTAAATATCTCTTTCACATTATAAAGACCAAGGACAGCATCTAAAGACAAAATTACAAGAGACTCATGTAAAGAAACTTCCCATATTCTCCAATTCTCTAACCACCAAATCATATCTTCTAAGTTTGTGCTTTTTTTTTTTTTTTAGGATTTCTATATCCCACGTAGGTGGGGATGAAGGGAGGAAGGGAAGATTATTTTTGTTTCTTTTTTAATTTTTTTTTTAACGTTTATTTTTGAGACAGAGAGAGACAGAGCATGAACGGGGGAGGGTCAGAGAGAGGGAGACACAGAATCTGAAACAGCTCTGAGCTGTCAGCACAGAGCCCGACGCGGGGCTCGAACTCACAGACCGTGAGATCATGACCTGAGCCGAAGTCAGCTGCTTAACCGACTGAGCCACCCAGGCGGCCCTATTTCTGTTTCTTAATATCAAACCCTTCATTATGTATTTTCAAGTTTAGCCCTATCCTACTTGTTAACCATCACCCCCAGATTGTTCCAGAAAAATGTATTCACCATATAACTCCTTTCAGGCCCCAAGAGTCACAAAGAATCTTTTCTCAATCAAAATAAAACTCACAGTAACTGGCTTCAAGACTCCCTATCAACTGCAATTCTCCCAACTGAGCTCTCTTAACCTGCCCCAACAAGGACTGTTCAGTGAAAAGTTAAGAAATCTTTCATTATCTAGCAGAAAACTGCACAGTGCCAAAGTTTCTTAAAATGAAATTTTTTGAGGGGCACCTGTGTGGATCAATCAGTTAAGCCTCCGACTCTTGATTTTGGCTCAGGTCATGATCTAACAGTTCATGAGTTTGAGCTCCACATCAGGCTCTATGCTGACAGTGCAGGGGCTGCTTAGGATTGTCTTTCCCTCTCTCTCTGCACCCACCCCCCAGCACCAACCCCCAGCTCGTGCTCTTCTCTCTCTCAAAATAAATAAACATTTTTTTAAATGAAATTTTTTTCATACAAATTCAGCTTCATAACTTTTCAGTTCAATCACAACTGCCTGGAGGTACTTCAACACGTCTCTTTCCCACCCTGCCATGCTACTTAGCTAAGAATGCCCAATGTAATAAAACCTATACCCTTGAATATAGGGCATCTCAAAGGTTCAACAATATAGATCTATTAAAAATCCACCTATTCTTGGGGTACGTGGCTCAATCATTTAAGCGTCCAATTCTCGATTTCGGCTCAGGTCATGATCTCATGGTTTGTGGAATCAAGCCCCACATTGGGCTCTGTGCTGACAGCATGGAAGCCTGCTTGGGATTCATTCTCTCTCTCAAAATAAATAAACTTCAAAAAAAAAAAAAAAGTCAACCTATTCTTTTATTTTAATAATACACCATTCCCTACTATGAATAACATCTTATTTTTATGTAAAAAGAACTCTAATACTTTAAACATCCAAAAAATGCTTTTCCAAACAACTTACTAGTAAAAAAAAACCAAAACATTTTTTTTTTAAAAAACCAAAACATTTTAACAGCATTTTATCATTTGCTTAATGTTGATATGCAGTAAGTTTTTAAACATTTTAAGCTGCTTTATTTTTAATAAAATATTGTGATTTGTCCATCATAAATACTGCTTTGAAAATTTGTTTTAATGGATAAAATTATCAATACATGTTAAAATGGAAATAATGACAAACCATTTACTTTTATTTTTTTTTTTTAATTTTTTTTTTCAACGTTTATTTTTATTTTTGGAACAGAGAGAGACAGAGCATGAACGGGGGAGGGGCAGAGAGAGAGGGAGACACAGAACTGGAAACAGGCTCCAGGCTCTGAGCCATCAGCCCAGAGCCCGACGCGGGGCTCGAACTCACGGACCGCGAGATCGTGACCTGGCTGAAGTCGGACGCTTAACCGACTGCGCCACCCAGGCGCCCCAAACCATTTACTTTTAAAAAGGCAGGAGAAAAAAAAGAACTACTCCTATTATCATAATGGAAATAAATCCATTTTCCCTTACTGAATCAGGTTTTACTCTGGGATTAGGTTTTAGGACTATTTTACCTAACTCCACAACAGAAAATATATCTAACTTATTATTATTGTTCCAAGTATAGCAACTGAATTAACACATTTCTAATTGCTGAATATTCTCCAAATTCGATTAAATAACACAATAAGAAAATGTCTAGGTTATTATTACCCCAAAATGCCACCAGCACACCAACGTTCAACCTGTTGGGGATCACAAGAGAAAAGGGAAAAGAGAGCCAAAAGCAATGAGAAAGGGATAGACAAAAAACATTTTTCACTATTCCCCAAGGCATGTCCTGCAAGGAATAAGTGATGATCAAAAATGAAAAAGAAACACAAAATGCTGGCAAAGCTGAGGCAAAAAGAAGAGAGATAAAGGTATGCATTAAATTGACAATATAATGTGTATGTCTCCAAAAACAAACAATGGGTCCTCGTCTACTGGCTGGTGGCTAAAATTCACCTTAATGCATACAATTCTGCATATAATATAAGCCTGCACTTTCCAACTATGCAAAAGGTTAGCAGTTAGCTGGCTACTAGCCTATTCCTATACAAAACTTACCATTTTATATTTGAGGCACTGCTATTGTGTCCCACAGGCTCCTCAAACCCAAACCAAAAACATCATCACTCTTTCCCCCAATTAGCTATTTCTCTTCTTATACTGCTTATTACTATAAATATTTACCAGTATCCATCTCATCTTCTAGCATGTTTAAAACTAGCAATTTTTTTTTTTTTTTTTTAAACTCTAATATGAAGCACCTGGGTGGCTCAGTTGGCTAAGCAGCCAACTCTTGATTTTGCCTCAGGTCATGATCTCATGGTTCATGAGATTGAGCTCTGTGTCAGGCTCTGTGCTGACTGTGCAGAGCCTGCTTGGGATTCTCTCCCTCTCTCTCTGTCCCTCCTCCGCTCTATATGCATGCTTTCTCTCAAAATAAATAACCATTTAAAATAAAATAAATTGAAAAACTGTAATAGTATCTATTTAATTTCTTGTCTTTTTCTTTAGTTTTTTTAAAGTTTATTTATTTTGAGAGAGTGAGAGCATGCATGCATGAGCAGGGGAAGGGCAAAGAGAGAGGGAGAAAGAATCCCAAGCAGCCTCCACGCTGTCAACATGTAGGCCAAAGGAGGGCTCAAACTAATGGGGCTCGAGCTCACAAACTGGGAGATCATGACCTGAGCTGAGATCAAGGGTTGGACATTTAACTGACTGAGCCACCCAGGCACCCCTCTTGTCTTTTAAAATCAATATACAAATATTTATTTATGGGGTGCCTGGGTAGCTCAGTTGTTAAGTATCTGATCAGGTCATGATCTCACAGTTCCTGAGTTTGAGTCCCATATTGGGTAAGCTCGAGACCCACTTTGGGAGAACTCATGTCCCACTTCACATGAGCTCATGTCCCACTTCACGTGAGCACAAGCCACGCTTCGAGTGAGCATGAGCCCCACTTCGGGTAAAACATGAGCCCTGGGTGAGCCCCACTTGTCTGTCTCTCTCTCTCTGCCACATGTGGCATTCTCTCTCTCTGCTGCTCGCTCACTTGTGTCCTCCCTCTAAATAAATAAATAAATAAATAAATAATCATTTATGTATGTTTATAGTTTACTTTAAAATGGAGCACTCTGGGAGTTCCCAAGTAAATATCAAAGTGAACATACTTGATAATGGATGCAGAAAAATGTGCCATTACTTTGTCTTTTTTACAAAGTGGTGCTGGAACACTTGGCTATCCATCTGAAAAAATATATAATGGACTTCAATCTATACCTTGCCCTAAACACAAAATTAATTCAAATTTGATCCCAGATATAAATATAAAATCTAAAACTAAAAAACAAGGAGAAAACCTTGGTACCCTTGGGTTAGGAAAAAGGTGAGGAAAAGATTTCTTAGGTTCAATACTAAAAGCACAATCCACATAAGAACAAACTGAAAAACTGATTTTATCAAAATTAAAAACTTCTGCTCTATGAAAGGCACTGTTAAGAGAAAAGACAAGCCAAAGACTGGGAAAAAACATTTTCAAATCACATATCTTATAAAGAACTTGCATCAAGAATACATATAGACCTCTCAAAACTCATTAATAAAACAACCTAGTAAAATAAACACTTCAACAAGGAACATACAAAGACATGCAAATAAGCATATGAAAAAATGTCAGCATAATTAGTCATTAGGGAAATGCAAATTTAAAACACAATGTGGACATGATCTCATGGTCCATGAGTTCGAGCCCCATGTTGGGGTCTGTGCTGACTGATAGCTTGGAGCACAGAGCCTGCTTCAGATTCCGTGTCTCCCTGTCTCTCTCCTGCTTGCACTCTGTCTCTCTCTCTCAACAATAAACATTAAAAAAATTTTTTTTAATAAAAACAAAAAATAAAACACAATATGGGCACCAGGGTGGCTCAGTCAGTTGAGTGGCCAACTCTTGATTTTGGCTCAGATCACGATGCCAGGGTCATGGGATTGTGTCCCACATGCTTGAGATTCTCTATCTCCCTCTGCCCTGCTCACCTTCTCTCTAATCAATCAATCAATCAATCAATCACAATGTATACCACTCCACACGGATTAGAATAGGTGAACCGAACCAAACATTGACAAGGATGTAGAGAAACTAGAACTTTCATACACTGCTGGTTGAACGTAAAATGGAACAACCATGTTGGAAAATAGTTTGGCAGTTTAAAAAAAAATTTTTTTTAATGTTTACTTATTTTTGAGAGAGAGTGAGAGTGCAAGTGGGGGAGAGGCAGAGAGAGAAGACAAAGAATCTGAAGCAGGCTCCTGGCTCTGAGCTGTCAGCGCAAAGCCTGAAGTGAGGCTCAAACCTACAAACCCTGAGATCATGACCTGAGCCAAAGTTGGATGCTTAACCAACTGAGACACCCAGGTGCCCCAAGTTTGGCAAATTCTCAAAAAGTTAAACATACAAATACCATACAATCCAGCCATTCCTCTCCTAGATATTTACCCAAAAGAAAGGAGAGCATGTGTGCATACAAAAACCTTGTATACAAATGTTTATATGTTTTATTTTTTGAGTCAAAACCCCTAAACAATCCAAATATCCATCAACGGGTAAAAGGATGAACAAATAGTCATACATCCATACAATGGAATACAACCTAGAAATAAAAAGAAATGAGTTGATACATACTACAACATGGATGGTTCTAAAAATAACTCAGATAAGTCAAAGAAGCCAGGCAAAAAAGCATACATATTGTATGCTTTCATTCATATAAAACTCTAGAAAATGCAAACTATTTTAGTGAAACAAAGATCAGTAGTTGCCTAGGCTAGGAGACAAAATAAAAGGAGGGATTACAAAGGAGCACTAGGTAACTTCTGGGGGTGACATGCTTATTATCTTGAGTGTGGTGTTTCACAAGTATATATACATACTTCAAAATTTATCAAAATGCACCCTTTAAAAATGTGCAATTTATTGTATGTCAATTATATCTCAACAAATTATTAAAATTATTAATAAAAAGTAAGTTTTTTGTTCTTGGGAAGATTTTTTTTTTTAATGTTTATTTTTGAGAGACAGAGACAGAGTGTGAGCAGGGGAGGGGCAGAGAGAGAGAGAGAGAGAAAGACACAGAATCTGAAGAGGCTCCAGGCTCTGAGCTGTCAGCACAGAGTCCGAGGCCAGGCTCGAAGTCACAAGCCATGAGATCATGACCTGAGCCGAAGTCAGACGCTTAAACGACTGAGCCACCCAGGCGCCCCAGAGTTTGTATTTTTTATTTCAAATGTTTATTTATTTATTTAGAGAGAGAAAGGGAGAGCGCAAGCAGGGGATGGGCAGAAAGAGAAAGAGAGAATCCCAAGCAGACTCTGCGCTATCAGCACAGAACTTGACATGGGGCTCAATCTTATGAACCATGAGATCGTGACCTGAGCCAAAGAGTCAGACGCTTAACCAACTAAGCCACGCAGGTGCCCCTTTTCTTTGGAAGATTTCTTAAGAAAGGGTAAAAATCATGAAAGATCAGTAACTGCCTAAAAAAAAAATGAAAAATTAAAATTAGTGGGTACTTAGGTGGCTCAGTCAATGGAGCATGCAATGCTTGATCTTAGGGTTTCAAATTTGAGCCCCATGTTGGGAGTAGAGATTATTTTTAAAAAATAAAATCTTTAAAGAAAAATTAAAATTAGGTTCAGTGGATCCTGAGGTATGCCAATGGTTAGAACACATACAATATAAATAAATATATACCACATATCTCCATGATTTTACAATCTTTAAAAAAAAGCTTACTACTTTTGGAGGATGTTAGGAAATCAACTCATTTTTTGAACACTAATATATGAAAAGGAAAGGCAAGCATTTATTATGCCCTTCCTATAATGACTCTACCTCTGGGTAACCAAACAGTAGACATTCAAGAGTCTCTTTATAGCTAATAAATGAAGTAACAGAATTAGAATATGATGATTTTGAACCCCCACTGAATTAACAAATGTAGGCACTGCATATTTATGGATGTTAATTTTACAAAAAGAGATAACCATGTATAATAAAACCTTGGTTTGTGAACATAATTCGTTGGAAACATGCTTGTAATCCAAAGCACTTGTATATCAAAGAGAATTTCAAGAACTATTGGCTCAGTTGTGATCACGTGATGTTCGGCATCACGTACTACTCATATTCCAAAACATCACTCCTTTATTCAGTTAAAATTTATTAGAAATGTTTGCTCATCTTGCAGAACACTCATAGAAAAAGTTACTTGCAATCCAAAGTTTTACTTGCTTCCTGATCAAAGAACATACTATCACCTGTAATAATCCTACCAACAATTTTTTTTTAAATAATCTCAAATGAAGTCTGATCAAACCTCTAAATCCAACTAATTTACGGGAAATAGAGAACAGAAAATACACTGAACCTGTAATTTTTATAAAAGATACTTGAGGGGCGCCTGGGTGGCGCAGTCGGTTAAGCGTCCGACTTCAACCAGGTCACGATCTCACGGTCCGTGAGTTCGAGCCCCGCGTCGGGCTCTGGGCTGATGGCTCAGAGCCTGGAGCCTGTTTCCGATTCTGTGTCTCCCTCTCTCTCTGCCCCTCGCCCGTTCATGCTCTGTCTCTCTCTGTCCCAAAAATAAATAAACGTTGGAAAAAAAAAATTTTTTTTTTAATTTAAAAAAAAGATACTTGAGAGATCAACCAGTTGCAATATACAAGGTTGATTGAAAGTATTTACAACTTTAAAATATATGAACAAAAAGCTTCTGAAATCACTGAAAATCTGAACACTAGACATTGAATTCCATATTAAGGAATTATCCTTTGTTTTTAGACATGATAGCAACATTATGGTTCTGTTTTAAAAAGCAAGAGAGGGGTGCCTGGGTGGCGCAGTCGGTTGAGCGTCCGACTTCAGCCAGGTCACGATCTCGCGGTCCGTGAGTTCGAGCCCCGCATCAGGCTCTGGGCTGATGGCTCAGAGCCTGGAGCCTGTTTCCGATTCTGTGTCTCCATCTCTCTCTGCCCCTCCCCCGTTCATGCTCTGTCTCTCTCTGTCCCAAAAATAAATAAAACGTTGAAAAAAAAAAAAAAATAAAATAAAATAAAAAGCAAGAGAAAGAAAGACCTCTTTTTTTTTTTAATTTTTTTTTCAACGTTTATTTATTTTTTGGGGGACAGAGAGAGACAGAGCATGAACAGGGGAGGGGCAGAGAGAGCGGGAGACACAGAATCGGAAACAGGCTCCAGGCTCTGAGCCATCAGCCCAGAGCCTGACGCGGGGCTCGAACTCACGGACCACGAGATCGTGACCTGGCCGAAGTCGGACGCTCAACCGACTGCGCCACCCAGGCGCCCTGAAAGACCTCTTTTAAAGACACATACAAATTTATTTATAGACTACATGTTACGATTCTGGAATCTGCTTCCAAATAATACAAGGGAGAAGTGAGTGGGAATATAAAAGAAATAACAATGTCCATGAATTGGTCATTTTTGAAATTGAGTGATGAGTACAGAGAGGTTCAGTGTTCCATCTGGTCTACTTTTGTATACGCTTTAATATTCTACCATGAAAAGTAAGAAAAGATATCTTGTTGAATTCATTTTGTAACTATTTTATATACATTGATATAAAAATCCTAAATAAATAAAATTGACAGAGGCCAAATTTCCTCTTTCATACTGTCCTTGTCCTTTTTGGTATTAAGATTGTACCAGCTTAAAAATATAAGCTGGGTGGGTGCCTGGGTGGCTCAGTTAAGCATCCAACTCTTGATTTCAGCTCAGGTCATGACCTCACAGTTTGTGGGATCGAGCCCCGGGTGGGGCTATGTGCTGACAGCTTAGTCTGTTTAGGATTCTTCCTCCCTCTCTCTCTGCCCCTCCCTCACAATCTCTCTCTCCAGCTTGCTTCCTCTCAAAATAAATAAACATTAATAAAATATGTATACAACCTGGGTGACCATCTCTTTCTATTCTCTGAAAGCTTATATAAGATGAACAATTTGTTTCATAATGGTTTAACTGAACTTTGTAAAACCATCTGGGCCCTGACAGCTACATGCAAAAGGGAAGATTTCAAAACCTAACAATGTTTTATCCTTTGATTTGTAATTACGTTGCATTATAGGCTACATACCTATTATCTGCCATTTACTGCATCTTGCTTCATGACTTGGTATGTAGTCAAATGTCATAAATGTTCTCTGTACTTAAAAATGTACATGATCTGGGGTGCCTGGGTGGCTCAGTCAGTTAAGTGTCCAACTTTGGCTCAGGTCACGATCTCATGGTTCCTGAGGTCCTGAGGTCGAGCTATGGGCTGACAGTTCAGACCTGGAGCCTGCCTCAGATTCTGTGTCTCCCTCTCTCTCTGTACCCTACTTCACTTGCATTCTGTCTCTGTCTCTCTCCAAAATTAATAAACACTTAAAAAAAATTTTTTAAGTGTATAATCTAATTATTAGGTACAGGGTTCTATAAATGTCATTTGCTCAAGCTTGTTAATCTTTTATTCAAATCCTCCATTTTACTAATATTTTATTTACTTGATGTATTAATTATCAAGAGAGGTTAAATAAAATATTAATACCATCTATCATTCTAAATGTCAATTTCTTAGGGGCACCTGGTTGGCTCAGTCAGAAGAGCATGAAACTCTTTTTTCTTTTTTTTCTTTCTTTTTTTTTTTTTTTAACGTTTATTCATTTTTTGAGAGACAGAGATACAGCACAAGTGGGGCAGGAGCAGAAAGAGAGGGAGACACAGAATCTGAAGCAGGCTCCAGGCTCCAAACTGACAGCACAGAGCCCAACGTGGGGCTCGACTCACAGACCGCAAGATCATGACCTGAGCTGAAGTCAGCCAATCAACCAACTGAGCCACCCAGGTGCCCCAAGAGCATGCAACTCTTGATCTCTGGGTTGTGAGTTGGGCCCCACATTGGGTGTAGAGATTACTAAAAATAATTGTAAACTTAAAAAATAAGTAAATAAATAAATGTCAATTTTAAAATATATATTGAAGTTACACATACAAATACATGACTTATCTTTTCCTAAAAATATTTTAGTTTTCCTAATGAATTCTCTCATTCTTAATGAATCTTCTTCTAAACCCTGATAATGCTTTTGTCTCAGTCTAATTTTTCTTAAAATTAATATAATTGTGACTTTTTTTTTTTGGTTCCTTGTGTTAAGGTGTTTTAGATCCATTCCTCATAAGCAGCAACATAATTACTTGTTTGCAGCTTTTTTAAAAAAAATCCGGGGCGCCTGGGTGGCGCAGTCGGTTAAGCGTCCGACTTCAGCCAGGTCACGATCTCGCGGTCCGTGAGTTCGAGCCCCGCGTCGGGCTCTGGGCTGATGGCTCAGAGCCTGGAGCCTGTTTCCGATTCTGTGTCTCCCTCTCTCTCTGCCCCTCACCTGTTCATGCTCTGTCTCTCTCTGTCCCAAAAATAAACGTTGAAAAAAAAAAATTAAAAAAAAAAAATCCCATCCTGGAAGCAAAAATAATATAAAAACAGGGAAGGGGACAAAACATAAGAGACTCTTAAATGTGGAGAACAAACAGAGGGTCACTAGAGGTGTTGTAGGAGGGGGGATGGGCTAAATAGGTAAGGGGCATTAATGAATCTACTCCTGAAATCATTGTTGAATTATATGCTAACTAACTTGGATGTAAATTTAAAAAATAAATTAAAAAAAAAATTCCATCCTGGAGCCTCCATGTTTTCTCTGGCAAGTGTATTGTTTACATTTCTTTTTTTTTTTTAATTTTTTTAATGTTTTATTTACTTTTGAGAGGGAGAGAGAGACAGAGTGTGAGTGGGGAAGGTCAGAGACAGAGGGAGACACAGAATCTGAAGCAGGCTACAGGCTCTGAGCTGTCAGCACAGAGCCCAATGCGGGGCCCGAACCCACCAACTGTGAGATCATGACCTCAGCAGAAGTCTGACACTTAACCGACAAGCCACCCAGGCGCCCCTGTTTACATTTGTTTTGATAATTGACATAATTGAAATTATTTTCATCCATCTTATTTTGTTTTTAATATAGTACGCTTTTACTATTTAACTTTTCCTTAAATTTTAACAGGATTATCTGAAAGTAGAATCAATACTATTATCCCTTCTAAACAGTAAGAACTCAGAAAGCTTTAACTCAGATCACTACCCTTCCCGTCTTATGCATTATTTTCTAGTATGGTATTTAATTCTTGTGCATTTAAGTTATTTATTGTGTTGTTTTATACAATCACATTGCCAGATTAGTCTACATGTTTACCAATCTTTAACTTTGCCTCTTGCATGCTCTTCTACATTGTGGGTTCAATTTTCTCCTATAAAGTACAAGTACTTCAATAGTTCTTTCAGTAATAGTCTATGAGTAGTAAACTCCCCACTTCCAACTCAATATATTTATTTCTTCATTACTTCAAAGTTTTGAGAGTTAGTTTATGTTTCCTTGGCACTTCGAAGATATTAATCTATTAGTTTTGGCCTCTATTCACTCATGATAAGTCTGCTAAACTAACTGCCATCCAGTTACAAATAACTTATCTTTTCTCTCTGGTTCCTTTATTACTTTCTCTTTCCAGTAAAGGCCCAGAAATTTCATGAGGATGTACTGAATTGTCCATTCATATTCCTTCGACTTACAGATTGTTCATTTATTTTTAGGCACAGTCACATAAAAGAGAAAAAGTGATTTGAGAATGGCTATTTTCTTAATTCTCCCTAAGACTATTCAGAACTAAATCCATGCTAAATGTATGAGACATTAGTGTTCTCAAACTGTAGCATACAAAACACCTGGGGAACTTATTTAACTATAAACTACTGGACTTCACCCACAGTTTCTGACACAGTAGGTCTGGAGTCCTGCCATGAATCTGCATTTCTAACAAGCTCCCAGGTGATGCTAATGCTAATGCTGATTCTGCTGGTCAGGTAATCATGCTTTAAGAACCACTGTCTTAGGATTTAGCATAATTATCTCATGGAACCCCAGTTGAGAAGGACTGTAGGGATTTTGTCCTGCTTCTTAAATCTAGAGATAAGTATTTATCATTAATTCTAAACAGAATTTAGCTTTAAATATTGTTACCTTCTGTTTCTTTCTCTTTCTCCCACTGCTTCTTGTAGAATTCCAACTACATAAAATAACAGCACTTAACTGTCCATTATCTGTCCAGACCTGCTCCAGTTCATTCTTTACACAGCCCCCAGGCTAAAAACAAAACCTGATCATATCACCTCTCCTACCCAAAATTGTTTACCGGCTCCTCTATACCTATAGGAGCAGGTCTTTTTTTTCCCCCCCATTTTACTTTAGAGAGAGATAAGAGCAAGCAGGGTGGAGGGGAAGAAGGGAGGAGGGAGGAAGAAAGAGAGAGAAAGAGAGAGAAAATCTTAAGCAGGCTCCACTCTCAGTATGGAGTCCAACATGGGGCTCAATCCCACGACCCTGGGATCATGACCTAAGCCAAAATCAAGAGTCAGACGCTGACTGAGACACCCAGGTGTCCCTGGAGCAGTTCTTTATGGGGAGGGAAATCGGATAGGCTTCAGAGTACATGTAAACTTTTGAGTATTTACATTATGTCACACATATGTTTTTAATACTACCAAATAGGCCTGTGTTCTAAGTCCATTTAAAATTGCTAATCTGGGGCGCCTGGGTGGCTCAGTCGGTTGAGCGTCCGACTTCAGCCAGGTCACGATCTCGCGGTCCGTGAGTTCGAGCCCCGCGTCGGGCTCTGGGCTGATGGCTCAGAGCCTGGAGCCTGCTTCCGATTCTGTGTCTCCCTCTCTCTCTGCCCCTCCCCCGTTCATGCTCTGTCTCTCTCTGTCCCAAAAATAAATAAACGTTGAAAAAAAAAATTTAAAATTGCTAATCTATTAAATTCAAATGAGTCAGTATGATACATAAAGCTTTTCTTGATCCATGCCTGCCTATCCTACCCTTGTACCATTTTGTGCACACCACGCTTTCAAAATTTCTCCATTATACACATATTATCTCCACCTAGAAGAGAATGTCCAATAGGCCTCCCACAGGCCTAACAAACTTCTTCTCCTCCCAAGAGTCCCAATATCACCTCCTCCTGGAAACCTTCCCCAATCCACTTGAGAGTTAATTGCTCCCCTGTATATTCTCTCTCAGCACGTTGTAAAAACATCCACTATTACACTGCACCCTTCTAATTACTGGTCTACAAAACTATCTTCCTTTATAAGAATATGAGTCATCTCCACCAAGAACTTAATCATTATCTTTAAATCTTAATAGTATATACCCAAATGTTTGTTAAATATATAAATATTTTGCCTAAATATAATTTTTCCTTGGACTCAATAGACAGAAGAATGTACTAAGAATTTTCATGTCTGTTTTCATCTAGATTTTCAAGGGAACCGGAGATTCAGTGGCAGTAAATAGCACCTAATCTAGTTTTGTTCTCACATTTCTCCAAAATACTTCAAAGCATCAAAGCAAGGATTATGCCCCTGTAAGTTCTGACACCTGCAATGTCAGTACAACCAAGAGAAAAACACTGGAGGGTAATCAAATCTAAAAGTTCAAAAATCTTCATTTAAAAAAAAGAGAACTCTCATTTTATTTCATAAACACGTCTACTTGCTTTGTCTATTTAAAACACAGATGCATATCACAAATTCTGAGATGCCTTGTCATTATTTATTAAAACACCCAATAAAATCCCTTTACAGAAGTATATACCATACAAAGGTAACAACAGCAAGTTGTTCTCTCCTGGGACAGAGGATGGAAATGTGAAGAGCCAAGAAAGAGGTCCTTTGCTTTTTACTTTCCAAATGTTCTGGGTATCATCTGAATTTTTAAAAATAATATACCACTTTAGCAACCAGAAAAACATAATGAAAAAAAAAAAGAGCCATATCCTATGTCATGCTATTAAGAAAACAGCTTAATTATGAAATTATTTTAATATTATTCTTACCAGATTTAAGACCTGAAATTTTGAAGATGGCACTTGGTTTCCCATTTGTGACAAATCCTAGGAGTTGCCATACAGGCATCCCATTTGAATCAGGGTAGGAAAAGTAGACAGATCCTCCCATTCCCTCAGGAAACGGGATTGTTCCCAGCATAAAAACCACAACATGGTTGATACTTTCATAATCAGGCAAGTCAAAAACAAATTTATCCTCTGCCACTTGCTGTGCAGCTGTTTGCACCTAGAAAATAAGAAACTCATCTTAGTTCAATAGTTTGAGGAGTTTCTAGAACACTTACAGTATTGCTTGTTACCACGTATAAGCAATTATAGACATTATACCCAGTATAACCTCAGGTTAATCTGATAGTCTATATGGAATTTCCAAATATACCAAAGTGTTAAATTTAAAAAGAAAATCCAAATATATACATATTCAGCCTTAAAATGATCATGTAATGAGTGTAACCTTTAAAAAACATAACTAAATTCTTTCTGAAGTGCCCTGAAAGGAATTTACTTACACAAGTAAATTACTATAGCTTCAGTATGTTACAGAAATGAAAGGCTGTTGAAAATACCACACCACCAAAGCCTTATCCTCTAGTATAAAGGTAAAGAACTTCAGGAAATTAAAATGGGTAAGCAATCCAGAAGGAATTAGTTAATCCTCATTATTTGCAGATTCCATATTTGCGAATTTGTCTACTCACTAAAATTTATTTCCAAGCACAAAATCAATATTCATCACCCTATGGTGGTCATTCATGGACATGTTAATGGGCAGAGCAGCAAAAATTCTGAGTTGCCTAATGCACATGTTCCCAGCTGAAGTGGAAAAAAGTTAGCTGTGCCTTCTTGTTTCAGCTCTCATACTGTAAACGAGTGTCCTTTTCACAATCAATTTACTGCCATGTTTGTATTTTCTGCTTTTTGTTGGTGATTCTGATATTTAAAATGGCCACACTGAAATGCTGGCTGGTATTCCTAAGTCCAAAAAGGTTGTTATGTGCCTTATTTAGAAAATATGTTACATAAGTTTCATTCAGAAATGAGTTATGGTGTTACTGGCTGTTAAGTTCAATGTTAATGAATCAACAACACATATTAAATAACATGCCTTTAAACAGAAACATACAAAAAACAAAGTTATGTAATAATAAGTTGATAAAAACTGTCATCAGAGGCTCAAAGAAACCTAACCCTGTATTTCCCCTAGGGGAAACAATTCATTATTTACCAAATCAATGTTCACAATGACTTCACAGAACCTAATTATTGTGAACAACGAAAATCAACTGTACATAAAATGCAAAAATTCTACCTCGAATGTGCTAAGTGGGAACCTGTAAAAGTTTCCTCTTGACTCATTTCATAATCTTTCTGTTCTAGAATTGAATGTCAGTTTCTAGAATGAGATCTTATCTTATTTTGAAGTTTGAGAAATCTACTTCCACAGAGAAAATTCTTTTATCGACTTCAAAAAAATTATGGGTAATTGCCATATCACATCCATTAGCAAAAAGTAGTAATTCTAGGGCACTCAGGTCGATAGGCGTCAAGAGTTAACATGATACAACGTTTTTTCGTTTTCTTTTTAATTGCTATGGCCATTGACTCTATTGACCAAAACACCAAATCTGAATCACTACCAGTATTTTAAGACTCTTAATGGTCAATTCTTATTACCCAGAATGTAACTTCTTTTCCTTTGCTAGTATTTGCTGTTACAAAAATGCTTATTTTTTCTTTTAATTTTTTAAGATGTTAACTTATTTGGGGGGGGGGGGGGCTGGAGGGGCAGAGAGAGAGAAAGGAGACACAGAACCTGCAGCAGGCTCTAGGCTCTGAGCTGTCAGCACAAAGCCTGAGAGGGCTCGAACCCACAAACCACCAGATCATGACCTGAGCCAAAGTCTGACGCTTAACCGACTGAGCCACTCAGGTGCCACTACTTTCTTTCTTTTATAATATCCTAGCTACTCCTACAAAGAAACTTTAAAAAATTTTAGTTACATGTTATCAATAATCTAATATGAATTGTCCTAAATTTACTCCCAAGAGATGAAGGATGAATGTTCTTTTGTTGTTGTTGTTGTTGTTTTGGTTTTATTTTGTTTTTGTTTTTGTTTTTTTAGCATGAATGTTCTTAAAATCAAGTTCCGATTTCCTCTTCTGAAGTTTTCCAACCCTATTAAAAACTGTCCAGTTTAAACAGAGAACAAAACAAAGGAAAAACATAAATATAAAGACAAACTGCCTGTATTAGTATTAAATTCAATTTCACCAGTTTTTGGCATGCACATAATCTTAAAAAAACATATGAAATTATGGTATTTACAAAGCATGAAATAGCCATCAGGCAAAACAAGTATTTGTTAAATGTCAACTCTAACAAGCACCATTCTGTAAATCTGTATTATGACACACTAATCCTTGACCTTAGGGGAAAGAGAACTCTTTTAGTTAAGAAAAAATTTTCAAGGAATGAAACTGAGTTCATAATTTTAGGTTAAGTGGGTGTTTCTGGTTAGAGAATAATGAAGTTAAGTTTTGGATGTCTTTAGGTCTATTTGCCCTTCATTGTGATTAACATGTTCTTTGATTAACTAAGAGTCAAACACCTCCCAAAAAGCTTATCTTTAAGAAACCCCCTACTGGAGGAGCACCTGGGTGGCTCAGTCAGTTAAGCCTCCGACTTCAGCTCAGGTCATGATCAAGTTTATGAGTTCGAGCCCCATATCTGGCTCTGTGCTGACAGCTCAGAGGATGGAGCCTGTTTCAGATTCTGTCTCCCTGTCTCTGCCCATCCCCCACTGTTTCTCTCTCTCAAAAAAAAAAAAATAATAATAACAATAAACGTTAAGAAAGAAAGAAAGAAACCTCTACTGTATTTCCATTACAGAGGTTAGGTGTTAGGTAAGTAGACACAGGTATTGCTATAATTAAATGTCCTCCCCAATCAGTTGACAACGTGAGAGATACATGGATCTATGTGCTTTTCTTTAAAACACACACACACACACACACACACACACACACACACACACACACGGGCACCTCCGTGGCTTAGTTGCTAAAGCATGTGACTTCATCTCGGGGTCATGAGGTGAAACCCACGTTGGACAGAGAGGTTACTTAAATAAAAACAAAACACATACACACATTTTAAATACCATTCATTAAGGACACTCATTCATACAAGTCCCACACTCACCCCAGGCTGGTCCTTTCACTTTCCCTGCCAACAGCAGGGAGCAATCCAAAGTTATCTCACCAATATTACCAATTACCAACATCACCAAAAGTGGCCTCCCAGTCATTCAAGAGACTGACAATAAACTTTCTGTGGCTAGTCATCTCCAATTTATCTTTGTGGTTTCTTAATGTACAGAACAAATTATCAAAAGTTGGTAAAAATTTTAATTCAACAAAGGGGCTGCAAAACTTAACTAAGCAGGGAGAAAAAAAGAAAGAAAAAGAACTCTGGGTGAAAGGAGTCGAGTCTGAAGTGGATTTCTGGGTGGCTTCTAAGGGAAGCAAGGTTCATTCTCTTGATTATTCTCAGATTATTCCTGAACAATTCTAGGTGCTGATCTCATTTAACGCTAATCATCTGTCAAGGGAGGTTATTATCTCTTTGGACCAGTAAGGATTTTCGCAGCTCATACCCTTCTGGGGTACCTCAGCTATGACTCACACTTAAGTTTTAGGTGTTTCTATCAGCCAACTTCCAATTACCGTAAGCTTATTTTTACTGGGGTCCTTCCAAAAGGCCCGAAAAGGTATATACACTGCCCCGGTACCTTAATCTTTTAGAAACAGTATGTTACAGACTAGATTCAAACGCCAGGTTTTTCTCCAACTTATTTTATGAGCTCAGGCGTGTATTTAAACTGCCTATTGAGGGGCGCTTGGGCGGTTCAGTCGGTTAGGCATCCGACTTCAGCTCAGGTCATGATCTCTCGGTCCGTGAGTTCGAGCCCCGCGTCGGGGTCTGTGCTGACAGCTCAGAGCCTGGAATCTGTTTCAGATTCTGTGTCTCCCTCTCTCTCCGACCATCCCCCATTCATGCTCTGTCTCTCTCTGTTAAACGTTTAAAAAAAATTTTTTTTTAAATAAACTGCCGATTGAGCTTAAGTTCCTCAACTGCAAAACAGAAATTATGATAACTATCTCACGAGTTACGAGGGTTAAATGTGAAGTGCCAAATTAGCGCTACCTAGAAGGCTGAAATTATGAGAAAGGGACAAAAGGCGTGCATTGCCAAGCATATAGATAATCCACACTCGATAAATGGTAGCTAACGTGGCTACTATTTAAATGACTGAACAGAGCTGAGGGCAAAGAACGAACACCCCAACACCCACTCTCCACCCTAATATGTAGCTGGAAAGAACACTTAGGGGGGTTCCCCGCATCTCTTGCACCGGAGCACCCTCCCCTTCCCGGGGCTTCGCCCTCGGGTGTCCTGCCCCCTTCCTGATACCACCCGGCCCCATCCTCACCAGCCTCCCTGCCACCAAGCAGCCAAACATGGCGGCGACTCCGCTCAGCCGGCAGGGACCCGAAGCCGGCAACTAGAAGTCCTGGGGCTCCTGCCCTAGTCGAGCCCAAGAACGTTCCAGAACATGCGGGACGACGCCTGCCCCTCCACTACATAGCGACTAGGCCAGTGGCAGGAACGCCTTCTGCCCCGCTCGGCCTCTGACCCCACTTCCTAGCCAGCACGCCCCTCGGGCGACGAGTACTTCCGGGGCTTACAACCAGCCTCCCCAACTAAGGGAGAAAATCATGCCAGAGCCTGTTCAAGACTACAAATCCCAGAGGGACCTGCGTCGGTTTCCGGTTTCCGGGAGGAGCGTCACTAGGGCATGTTTTTCAGGATTGTCCAGATCCCAAATTCCCGAACTGCGGGCGGGTGGTTGTTTCTCACTGTTTTGTGACATGTAGAGATTACACTGCGCTTTACAATAATCACTTCACTAGATCCTGGCAAAAACCTTATGAAGTAGGTATTACTGTCTCCCTTTGGGTATGCCAGGAAATTGCCCAGGGTGACCAGCTAGCCCCTAATCTTTACACAGCACTAAATGTTGGAGCTTGAATCCAAGTCCTCATCCAAATCAGCTCTTTCTGCTACACGGTATCTCAAAAATACTAATTTTTAATCAGCTGTTTAGTACTTATTGGCAGCTTTATTGTTCGTTTCAGCTTCCCTTAGCTCCCCCATTTATTTTCAGTAAGACTGTAAGCAAGATACTATATAACTTTGTAACTTAGCGCTTTTATGTCCCCATTTGTAAAATAAGAATAATAATTGTACCTGTCTTATAGGATTGCTGAGAGGATTAAATGAGTTAGTATGTATAAAAACAATAGGTGGCAGCGCTTAATTTATGGGGTTTTTAAATGTCTTATTTTTTTCTATGTGCATTTGCAGAAAAGATTCATAGGAAATGAAAACCAATAGCCAAAAGAACTGGCATCAAGTACTGATTGACACCAATTCGCATTCTCCTTTCACAGCTTAATTATCTTTCTTCTTATATAGGAAGGTAGGGTATCCCCTCGCAAGGGTCTCTACCCTACTTAAAATACCAGTCATCAGCAGGTCTGTCCTCCCAAACCCAGGTTACATATGGAGGATCAGAGAGTTTGTAACAATCCTCTGGCCTCCGCTTTGGTTCCAAAAACTGCAACCACTTATCTTCTTTCAGATATTCCTTTTAGATAGCCAGGCCAAAGGTGAAGAGAGAGAAGAGGATGTTTCTATCAATGTCTCCAACTTCCTACCTAAAAAGTCCTAGAACCTTCAAAATAGAAAGACCATTTGTGATAAGATCACTTCTTGAGGGGTAGGTACACTGCCTGGGTTCGAAGTCCTTCTTTATCATTTATTAACTATATAACCTTAGGTTAGTTAACCTAACACTCTCATTCCTCCTTTTCTGCATATATAAAATGGGATAATAATAGTATCTGCATCATAAGATTGTTATGAAGGTTCTTGCATTAAAAGTACTAAATATAGCCAGAACATAGCTTAATAAAATGTTAGCATTTAGCATTATTACCTTTCCTGACAGATTTTCTATGTCTTCATAACCACCATGTACTCTGTGAAATAATAAAAAATAAATATGTTGGTCTCCACCCCTAGTTCCTGACATAGGACACTAAAATGCTTGTAAATTCCTAAGTGCCTAAGTGATAAGAGCACTACAGAGCATCTTTTATTAGAATGAGGTGATTCTGGGTAGACTCCTGAATGGGGGCGGATCCCCAGAAAGACCAAGCCATGATTAGAAGCCTCGAATTTTCAGCCCCATGCCCCATTCTCCAGAGAAGGAAGAAGGATTGGAAATGGAGTTATTAATTGATCTTGCCTATGTGAGGAAACCTCCATAAAACCCCAATAGTGTGGAGGGTGACACACCACACCCCATTTCCAAGAGAATAGAATCTCCTACACTTGGGACCCTCCCAGACCTTGTCCTATGTATCTCTTCATCTGGCTGTTTATTCTTTATCATATCTTTTAACAAACAGGTAAACATAAGTGTTTCCCCAACTTCTGTGAGCTCTTCTAGTAAATAGTAGAATCTAAGAGGGAGGAAATCATGGGAACCTCCAATTTGTGGCTATGTTGGACAAAAGTTGTGGGTAACCCAGACCTATTACTTGTAATTGGCATCTAAAGTGGGGGACAGTTAGGGTGCCTGGGTGGCTCAGTTGGTTAAGCATCTTACTGAGGCTCAGGTCATGATCTCAGGGTTCATGGGTTCGAGCCCCACATCAAGCTCTGTGCTGTCAGCTCAAAGAATGGAGCCTGCTTTGGATTCTGTGTCTCTCTCTCTGCCCCTCCCCCACTCATGCTTTATCATTCTCTCTCTCAAAAATAAACATTAAAAAAATTTTTTGAAGTGAGGGACAGTCTTGTGGGATTGAGTTCTTAACCTGTGTGATCTGATGCTATCTCCAAGTAGTGTCAGGATTGGGTTAAATTGTAGGACACCCAGCTGGTGTCACAGAATTATTTGGTACGGGGGAAAAAAAAAATCCACACCTTTGGTGTCCGAAGTGTTGTGAGTATGGTAGTAGTATGAGAGTGAAGAGAAACCCAGAGGAAAGACCAGATTTTTTCCTTTCTATACCCTTACCATACATTTGATTCTCTGAGCAATTCACACTTTCAAATCTTTCTGTGCTTACACTACTTATGTTATGTGCCTATAATACTTACTTGGCAATTTCATATACAACCTCCCACTTGACTCAAATATTTTCTTCAGGAATCTTATCCCTTGATAATTAGTCATTCATTTTCTTACACAGAATTTTATTTAATGGTTTGAGAGCTAGCTAACTTAGAAATTATTTTTATAAACTAAAGTTGCTGTTGATTAATTATCCCAATCTTTGTTATGTGGAATTTCAGGCTTTTCTCCATTTTGCTGGTGAATAATCCAGATCTAACATTGGGCAAAGAATTAGAAGCAGTGATTTTAGTATCCTTTCTCCAAATTATAACAACCAGCCTTTTACTCGCCAAGCTATATTATTTTTACATACAATAGCTCTTTGTAACTAAAGACAGCAGAATAGGATAATGGAAATGAAGAAAAACATTTTAGGGGAAAATTTTTTTCTAATAATCAGAGCTTTCTGAAATAAGAATAGACAGACATGGGACAGTGAACTCTCCTATTCACACCAACATTTGAACCAATGCTGAAATCCATTTATGTTATATTATTAATGAGTTTCGTGGAAAACTTCATGAAATTGACCTAGGACCTCAAAGTTACCTATCAGCGCTCACTTGTATGCTTCTATGGATAAACAATAAATTCATTGTTAAGTTTGGGCCAGGGAATCAGGAATTCTGAATTCTAGTTTTAGCTCTTTCATTAACTAGCCTAGGAATGAGGTGATTTGTTTCATTTTTGGGGGGCATTAGGTTTACACACTTCCAGAATGAGAGCATTGAATTCTGACTTAAAGAGAGCAAAAATATTTTTTCTCTTTTTTTAAGAAAAATTTTCTTTTCCACAACAAGGAGAATAAGAAATAGAAGCACAAACTCCATCTTCTTTGAACTAGAAGATATCTGTAACTCCAAGTCAAAAAGATACCAACAGAAAGAAAGAAAGAAAGAAAGAAAGAAAGAAAGAAAGAAAGAAGATACCTATCAAAAGTGGGTGAAGAAAGACAAATGACTTAGCAGAACAGAGGAAGGTCAAATTCAGGTACTACAGAGAAAGATAATAAATTCCAGAGAAGCTCAGGAATTGGAGTTGCTAGGGACCACAGAAGGCAGGGGTAAGTCAGTAGACTGAAACAGGTACACTACTTAAAACTGATGCAAGATTTTATATCTGGTTCTCATCTATACATCTTCGATTGGCATAAACTCTATTTTATTTTATTTTTTTTAATGTTTTTAATTTACTTTTGAGACAGAGAGAAACAGAGCATGGGTAGGGGAGGGGCAGAGAGAGAGGGAGACACAGAATCCAAAGCAGGCTCCAGGCTCCGAGCTGTCAGCACAGAGACTGACGCGGAGCTTGAACTCTCGAACCACGAGATCATGACCTGAGCTGAAAGTCGGACGCTTAACCGACTGAGCCACCCAGGCGCCCCGGCATAAACTCTCTTTAAAAAAAAAAAAAAAAGAATCAAAGAGGCCCTAGGCATTAGGAAAGTAGCTACTGAAGAAAGTGATTATGGGGCGAGTCCACCATACATAGATTAGTTCTTGAATAAGGACACCCAGGTAAGAGATGAGCATTTGGCTCACCAAGTCAAACACACCAGTGTGAGACTAAGTCCACCCAAAGGGACAATGGCTTTTTCTAAAACATCCACTTGGAGGATGGGGGATGACTTTTTCTATATCATTCAGGCAGGGAGGGATATCTTTTACTAATTCATCCATAGGGGAGAAGGAGCATGTTTTAAGAATTCATGTAAAAATCCAACACCCTTTCATGATTAAAAAAAAAAAAAAATTCAACAAACAAAGAATAGAAGGGAATTTCCTCAACCTGATAAACAGAATCTACAAAAATCCCACAGCTAAATCATACTTAATGGTGGGAGACTAGATGTTTTCTCCTGAGATCAGGAACAAGACAAAGATATTTGCTCTAGCCACTTCCATTCAACATTGTACTGCAGGTTCTAGCCAAAGCAAATAGGCAAGATAGATAGATCAGTAGATAAATAAATAAATGGCATCAGACTGTAAATCAAAAAGTGAAACTATCTCTATTGTGACATAACTTGGTATATAGAAAGTCCTAAGGAATACACACACACACACACACACACACACACACACACACATACAATTAGAACTAATAAATTCAGCAAGGTTAGAGGATATGAGATCAACATACAAAATCCAGCTGTATTTCTAAACACTTGCAATGATCAATCAAAAAATGAAATTCTGATGACAATTTCATTTACAATAGCATCAAAAAGGATAAAATACCTAGGAACAAATCTGATTAAAAATTGTAATACTTGTATTCTGAAAACTACAAAACATTATTGTAAGAAATTAAAGATCTACATAAATAAAAAAGCATCCCATGTTCACGGGTCAGCAGACTTAATATTGTTAAAATGGCAATATTCCCCAAATTGGTCGAAAGATTCAATGCAATCTCAATCAGAATCCTGGCTGACTTTTTGCAGAAATTGATATCTTGGTTCTAAAATTTATTTTATTTTTTTAAGTTTATTTACTTTGACAGAGAGGGAGCACAGGTGAGCCAGGGAGGGACAGAGAGAGAGAGAGAGAGAGAGAGAGAGAGAGAGAGAATCCCAAGCAGGCTCCGCATTGTCAGCACAGAACCAGATGTGGGGCTCAAACCCATCAACTGTGAGATCATAACCTGAGCTGAAGCCAAGGGTCGGACATTTAACCAACTGAGACACCCAGGCACCCCTTGATTCTAAAATTTATAACGGTACAGTATATGTTAACTAACTAGAATTTAAACAAAAATTTGAAAAAAATTAAAAATGAGATAAAATGTATAATGAATTACAAGAGACCCAGAATAGCCAAAACATCTTGGAAAAAAAGAACTAGGAGGATTAACGCTTCCCACTTCCAAAACTTACTGCAAAGTAATGACAATCAAGACAGTGTGGTTTTGGCACAAGGATAGACATGTAGATCAATGGAATAGAATTCAGAGTCCAGAAATGAACTGTATATGTATGGTCAACTGATTTTTGACAAGGGCACCAAGACCATTCAATGGGGGAAAGAAATGTCTTTTCAACAAAGATGCTGGGACAACTTTATAGCCATATGCAAAAGAATAAAGTTGCGCTTTTACCTTATGCTGTATACAAAAATTAATTCAAAATGGATCTAAATGTAAGAACCAAAACTTATAAAACCCTTTGAGGAAAACTCTTTCCTGACCTTGGATTTGGCAAAGGAGTCTTAGATATGACACTAAAAGCATGAGCAAAAACAAAAAATAAAATAAAACAAAAAAAGGATCAACTGAACTTCATGAAAATTAGAAACTTTACTGTTTCAAAAGAAACCATTAAACAAAATTAAAGGACAACTGACAGAATGGGAGAAAATACTTGCAAATTATATATCTGTTAAGGGAGCCATAGCCAAAGTACATAAAGGATTCTTACACCTCAAAAATTTAAAAAGAAATTTTTTATTGGGCAAAGGATCTTTATTAGTTTTCTGGAGCTGCCATAACAAATTGCCAACAACTGAGTGGCTTAAAGCAACAGAAATGTTCATACAAAAACATGTACATAAATGTTTATAGCAGCAGTATTCATTATAGCCAAAATGTAGAAACAGTGAAATGTCCATTAACGGATGAATGGAGAAACAAATGTGGTATATGCATACAATAAAATACTATTCGGCCATAAAAAAGTGAAGTACTGATATATGCTACAATATGGATATACCTTGAAAGCATTATATGAAGTGAAAAAAGCCACAACAGACCATGTATTATATGATCCATTCATATGAAATATTTGGGATAGAGAAATATATAGAGACTCAAAGTAGATTAGTAATTTTTTAGAACTGGGGTATGTTGGGATGTGGACATAGAGATGATAGATAGCTAAAGGATACAGTGTTTCTTTTTTTTCCATCCTAACCATTTTTTAAGTATACATGACAGTAGCATTATCTATATGCACCTTGTTGCAACGGATCTCTAGAATTTTTTTTTATCTTGCAAGACTGAAACTCTAAGGCTGTTAAAATTTTCCTATTCCCCTCTCCTTAGACTTCTTGAGGTGATGGAGATGATCTAAAATTGATTGTAATGGTTGCTATTATATATTGAATATGCTAAAAATCATTGAATTATACATTTTGAGTAGGTAAATTGTATGGTACGTGAATTATATTTCAACAAAACTGTTTTTTAAAATCAGTACCATTTAAAATAGCATCAAAAAAATTATGCAAAAGTGCCTATGAGCAAATGGGCCATCCTGGATTGGGACAGAGGAATTATATGGAAGTTTTCCTCCTCCTAGCTCCACAATACTGCCTTCATGGCTCACATTCCCCAGGCAGGAGATTGGAAGATCCTTCTCAGGAGAAAACAAACAGGCCAGAGATACAGTTAGTGGTCTTGAAATCTTTGGTGACAAAACTGATTATCTGCCTAATCCTAGTATAGTGAAACATTCCAATTAACAGGTCTCCCCCTATTTTTTGCTTATAAATAGAATATGCCACTAAGGATCACCAGACATTTGAGTAAAGCCACTATCATGAAAAAGAGTGACCAAAGTAAATGAATGAGGGTGAGGTGGGGAAATTCAGTAGAAACAAAAACAATAGAGAACAGGAAAAAAAATTAATAAAACCCTATGGTATTATCCAGAGAGAGAGAGAGAGAGAGAGAGAGAGAGAGAGAGATTGTAGAATTAAAATAAAAATAGAATTCTATAAAAGTGGAAAATCAAAGAAGAAAGAACCCATGAAACTTAAAAGTATAAGAAATCAAGAGTCACTTTCTGGTTTGGTTGTAAGATAAAATCAAAGAACTATCCCAGAAAGAGAGCAAAGAAAGAAGTGGAAATCAGGAGAGAATAAAATTAGAAGATCAGTCCAGGAGGGTCAGTATGGGAATTTCTAGGAAAATTAAGAAAACACTGGACAGTAAATTACCAAAAAAGTACTACTTTAAAAAAAAATTCCTGGGGCACCTGGCTGGCTCAGTCAGAAGAGCATGTGACACTTGATCTCGGGGTCCTGAGTTTGAGCCCTAGGTTGGGTGTTTTGATCACTAAATAAATCAATAAACAAACAAACAAACAAACTATATATATATATATATATATATATATATATGTGTGTGTGTGTGTGTGTGTGTGTGTGTGTATATATATATATATATATATATATATATATCCTGAACTGAAGGACACGGATCTCCAGAAAAAAAGAGGCTCACTGAATGCCCAGTAGTACAAATCAAGACCCACACCAAGGCTCATCCTCATGAGTTTTCAGACTCCTGAAACTAAATAGGTTCCATAAAGCTAAAAGAGAGAGAAAGTTACATACAGTAATTGAAAGTTACATACAAAGTAAATTGACCTCTGTGTAGCAATAGTGAAAGTGAGAAGACAAAGGAAAAATGCCTTCAAAATTCTGAGCATAAGTTATTTCCTGTCTCAAACTCAATATCCAGTCAAAATTCCAAAGAGGTAAAGGATACAACAGATATTTTCAGATGTGCCAAATCTCAAAAAAAAATTACCTCCTGTGTACCTTATTCTCAGGAAGTTAATGGATGTGCTCCTCCCAATAAAAACCAACAAAGAGAAAGAAAGACATGAGATTCAGCGTACAGGATATTCAACTAAGGGGAATGATAAAGAGAATTTCAAAGGTGATAGCAAAAAGAAGTCCCAGGACATATGCTGACAGCTACCAATCCAGGGAGCCTCTAGAGGGATTTGCTTTTTCAGGGGAGAGAAATGGAATAGTTTACTATCTGATATTTTTGACATGAAAACTTATACTTAGTGGTGTTTTATGAAGCTAAGTGAATGCATGAAGACTTAGCCCTAAGTCAGATATTCAAACTAAAACTGAAAAAGAAGCCATTATTTAGGCCAACAGAAATAAAACTGTACAATAAAGTGACTTAGCACAAAACAGTACGTACATGAATGTTTTATTCCTTATGGCTGCTGTAAGAAGTTGCCACAAAATTGGTGGCTTCAATGAACAGACATCCTTTTACTGTTCTAGAGGTCAGAAGTCTGACATCAGTTTCACCTGGCCACAAAAATGTTCATAGGGTCACAATCCTTCCAGAGGCTCTAGGGTAGAATCCGTTTTCTTGACTTTTTCAGATTTTAGAGTTGCATTCCTTAGCTTATAGCTCCCTTCTTCTATCTTCAAAGTCACCAGTGTAGCATCCTCCGTCAGTCCTCACACTGCCTACTTCTCTATGTCAAGTATCACTCTGCCTTCCTTTTATAAAGATATTTGTGATCCCATTTAGGGTCCACTAGGGTAATCCAGAATAATCTTCCCATCTCAATAGCCTTAACTCAACTCTATTTTTTAATATTTATTTTGAGAGAGAAAGCGCGTGTGTGCAGGGGAGAGGGGCAGAGGGACAGAGGGAATATCCCAAGCAGGCTCCACCCCTAGCACAGAGCCCAGCTGGGCTCATTCTCACAACCCTGAGACCATGATCTGAGCCGAAATCAAGAGTTGGGTATTTAACCGACTGAGCCTCCCAGGTGCCCCTAAAGTCTCCTTTTCCATATAATGAAAGTAACATTCATCATAGGTCCCAGAGATTAGGATCTGACTATTTTGGGAGGGCATTATTCACCCTACTGTACTATCTTAATAAAGCTCCAAATGTGGATTAAATAAAAATTGTTATTAACTACATTAAGAAGACGAGAGAAGAGGAAGAGCAGGTATGACAGCTAAAACCCTCTTCAAACGTAGTCAATATACATCTATCAAAACAAATGAATCAAAAGAGAACAACTGCATATTAGAATTATAAGGTAAATAAAGAAGAAATAGCTAAAAATGTAGTGCTTGCTTCTGTGGAACAGAACATGAGCATAAAACTACTGTTTTTTCTTAAAAGCCTTTGTACCCAGTTTGACTTTTTTAAATGATGTGCCTATATTAATAATAAAACCTAATTTTATAAAAGTGAAAAAATAACGAATTGGATTACTCTCTAAAATTCCTTGCATTGAATAGTCCATGATTTTATGTCACTTTAACATTACTGTTTTGAATCACCAGCATCACATCTTCTGAACTTTTTGATGCCTAAAACAAACACTATCAGGAAATCATCAATAACAATCATATTGGTATAAGAACTTCAGCTCAGAACAAGACATATTGGTGATTTGAAACTTTCCAAGTGATAGTTCTCTTTTGAAGGGAGAACTGAGTGACTCTCCCATTATTTATCACCTATAGCACATTGCAAAAATATCACAAATTCTTCCTCTCCCTGTGTCCACGATCTTGCATGACTTTGCAGCTTCTCACACCGAGATGGAATCTATTTCTTCTCCCGCCTGGCCTTTTTACCTGATTTGATGGAAAGAATGCAGTAGTGATATGCCAGTTCCAAGCATTAGCCTCAAAAATACTTAAAAGGGTCTGTTCTAGTTCTTAGAACTTTGCCAATCTACCATAGGAACAAGCCAAGGCTAGCTTCTTACTGGATAAAGAAAGACACCTGGCCCTCCTAGCTCAAGCTAACAAGTCAAACCCTAGGAACAGAGCTACCAAGCTGATTTGCAACTGACCAGACACATGAATGAACACAGTCAAAACCAGAACCATCAGCCGAGCTCAGCAAAAATAGAATCCTGAGTTAAATAAATTTGAAATGTTCTGTTATGCAGCAAAAGCTAACTTCTATGTAGTTCCTTCAAAATTTGTGATTACTTTTTATTTATTAATTTTCCTTCCCTGTAACGATCACTAGTAGTTATCTATTTAACATCCATTTTCCTCCCTTCAGCCTTGTTAACAGAACCCTATTTTTGTTAGGAAGCCATCCCTCCTCCATGAGGCTCAGAGCCCCAGACGAAGACCCTGCTTAATCTAACCAACAATTTTCCTATCCCTTTGCAATGATTGGTTTAGGGCCAGTCCTATACACCAATTCTGGTCAATGAAACCTGAAAAGAGTCACTGGGGGTACTGGGATAGGTTTCTCGGTTTTAAGAAAGTTACATGAAGAGATGATCACTTTTTCCCTCTGTACATTAACGTAACTAAAAGTGACACCTGAAGTTGTGGCAACCATTTTGAAACTTCAAAGAGAACAACCGGACAAAAAAAAGTTCTATACAAAACTTTAGCAGTTCAAATGTTCCATCAAATAAAAAATCAAATAATGGCCAATATTCACAATCAATGACTTTCTCAACCTGCAATGTAATGGTATTAAACACAAATACACACTCCCTCAACTCACTGCATGAAATGTAACAGAAATCACCCAACTTAGTAAATTTCACATCAGCCTGGGGTAACTGAAGCAAGGAAAGTGAAATGAGTCTGCTTTAATTCAACTAAAGTCTTGTTCTGCAGCAGAAAATAACCACAAAATAGCAAGAAATCTTGTTAGATATCCACTAGTTCAATACCAAAACGATAGTCATTTTCTACACAACAGGGGAAGCCCACAGGTGATAAATGAATGTAGGGGAAGTTAGAAATTTTATAGCGTTAGAGCTGTATTTTATGGTTAAAGAGACCATCTAGCACTTTTCCTTTTAAAGTAAGCTTTACATTCAATGCGAACTTGAACTCACCACCCTGAGATCAAGAGTTCATGCTCTACCGACTGAGCCTGTCAGAAGCCCCTGATGTGGGTCTTGCTCCCAATTTCCTTGGTAAAAGCCATCTAGGCTCATTTCCCCTAGATCAGTGTGTGTCAGACTGTAGGTTGAGATGATTATTAAGTTGTGCAATCAACTTAGTGTGTCACAATCACATTACCAAAAGAAAAAAAAAGGCATAGAAAACATCAGAATACATCATACATGGTAAGTGTATTGTTTCATGAAACTTTTAAAAATGTTTATTTGAGAGAGAGAGAGAGAGAGAGAGAGAGAGAGAGAGAGATTAAGTGGGGGAGGGGCAGAGAGAGGGGGACAGAAAATCCCAAGAGCAGCTCTGCGCTGACAGCTGCTAGCCCAACAATGCAGGGCTTGAACTCACAAACAGTGAGATCATTACCTGAGCCAAAGCCAGATGCTAAACTGACTGAGCCACCTTGACGCCCTGGAACTTTTTTTTTTTCTTAACTTTATTTATTTTGAGAGACAGAGGTGAGGAGGGGCAGAGAGTGGGAGAGAATCCCAAGCAGGCTCCACACTGTCAGCACAGAGCCCAATGCGGGGCTCCGTCCCAAGAACCATGAGATCGTGACCTGAGCTGAAATCGAGTCTGAGGCTCAATTGACTGAGCCACCCAGCCACCCCTTGAAAAGAAACTTTAAAATCATTTAATTTAAATCCAGCCCTTTTCCAGTATTCTGTGGGATGATAAACCTAAGTTATATCCCAATCCTTTCTTAGCCAATTTTTTTGCCTCCTAAACGCCCCAAGACTTCATCATATTTGTCATGTCTGCAATAGCAACCATCTTTTCCTTAACATTCATTTATTTTGAGAGACAGCGTGTGTGTGAGCAGAGGAGGGGCAGAGAGAGAGAGAGAGAGAGAGAGAGAAAGAGAATATCCCAAGCAGGCTCTGTGCTATCAACGTGGAGCCCAACACGGGGTTCAATCTCACAAACTGTGAGATCATGACCTGAGCTGAAATTGAGAGTCACCATTGAGCCACCCAGGTGCCCCAGCAACCACCTACCCTTCTTCATAGATTTCTTCTGACTCAAGTCCCTCCCCACAGAGGACAACATGGCTCCCAGCCTCTGCCTTATTTCCTATTGCTGAAAGGTATTTTTCTTTTGGGGGCAAATGTGGAGAGAAGGGGAGAAGGGGGAAAAATCATTCTATTCATTATTCAAATGGACCAAAGAAAACCAAGATAGAGCCAGAGACTGATAACAAGACTAAATAGTTTAGAAAAGAAATGAGAACCTATCAACAGAGTTGTCAGTGCCAGGAGTTTCTGAGAAAAGGGAGGCACAGGACCTCAGGTCAGCTCCAGGAAGAATCAGCTTCACGGTATTCAGTAGTGACATATTCAGTAGTACTGGACACTACGCTCAGAGAGAACCCATGCTTAGTTTAATGACTCCGCTGTTCCCATCTTGACATTCTTAGTAATTTTCTTTGAACTTAAATTTTGTAAGTAAAGTCCACTGGGACTGGGCAGCATGTATATGAAGAGGGGATATGTGCAAAAGTATGTCTACTGTCCCTTGCCTCTCTATTCATATGTAGCATTTGCGATTCCCGTGGGCAAAGAATTACATTGGAACCATGTGTAGAACTCAGCAAGACTCAACATGAGTGCAGGGCAAGCATGTTACATCTACAACAGAGTAGGCAGGGGTACTGACAACCCGAAGAGGCCCTGCTTTCAATGTGAACCAGAACTTGGTTTGAACAAAGAAGACAAGGTATTTAAAGAAACTTGAACTAAGCAAAGCTATTCTTGCTTATGTTACTTCCTTGTATTAGTCAACCATTTACACTAAAGATGACACAGAAAAAAAAGGGAAAGATAGGATAATGGATGGTTGTTTTCCTTTGTCCTAAAATCAGTAAGTCAAATGCAGAGAATGTTGGTAGAACGTGTGGTATCAAGAAATGAAATAAAAGTTAATTTGTCCCGCATTTTCACTGTACTGGCAAGAACTGAACACACGTGAAAGTACAAGCTAATAAATACCAACTGCATAATTTTAATAGGAGTTAGATGCTTTTATGCTTGCATTGAAAACTGCCATCATACAATATGAAGATTAATGGTAAAATTCATGCTAATGCAAAATCTTAACTCAGAATGGCATTTTTACTTAGAATGGCATTAAAAGCAAATTTTAAAATACCGTAAGTTAAGAAGTTACAGAAGGAAAAAGCTTTTGCATTTTTAGTACTTTATTGGTGCCTTTTTCCTGCTTTTTAAACAAGAGGCTTGCAATTTCATTTTGCAACAGGCCCTCAAGTGACCAAAAGTGGCGTTTCTCTGGAATTATCCTGTATTACCCACGTAAAGAGAATTATTCCACATTTCTTTCCCAAAATGCTGTGGGGTCCACTGAAGCACAAGAGTCCAGGAGACTTCTTTCTGAAATCCATACACAAAAATTGTTTTACCCACTCTGGAAAGTATCATGACTTTGGCTCCTTTGGAGGCAATGAACATGATCTTGGCCTAAATGGACAATGTTACAGTGCTTAATACCTCCATGTTAACACATCTGAACAGAATTTATTCCCCACTTTTCAGCTAGAGATCCAGGTGAGCTAAGTGTGCACTTTCAAATGTCCTCGCTGTCCAAAACGCATTTTGTAATCCAGAAAGAAAATAGGTTCCATGATGTGAAGTTACATGAAGAAATTTGTGGCTCATTACAGCACTAGAATGAATACTCAGTGAATAACTGGAAAAGAATTTAGATCAAGCATCAGGCTCTGGGTAGACCCAGATGGATGCCAATTCCTGGTTCCCATTATTCAGGAAACAAAACTACACAAGGCCTTCACATTGTGGTACAGTGAGGCTTGAAAGAATCTGCTGTCCTGGTGAGCTCCTTGCCTCACCACAGAAGACTACAATAGGGATATGGTATCAGTCCCTCATCCAGCTTGAAATCAATTAGGGGGGATTTTTCTCAGGACATACTAGTTTGGGGCAAAGTTCTGGCTTGGTGGCAACTGAAGCAGACTGGCACATTAGTGGCTAGGATTGCAACAGAAATGGGAGACATTCTGGAAATGCCAGAACCACCATCTCTCTCCCTGTCCACATGACACTCTTGGGTATTGTGGTAGAAATGAAAATACTTCTTCATGGTCAGTCTTGGCAGTCTTTTACTGCTTGCTCATTCTTGTGTTTGCATCTTTTCATTCTTTTCCACAAATATTTATTGAGCACCTTTGTGCAAGGCACTGTTCTATGTGCTGGGATTGTACCAGCAAAATAAAACAAATCTACCCTCATTCATAAAGCCTACATCCCAGTGGGAGGAGAAATTAACCAAAGTAAGTTACATTGTATGCTAGATCATTGAAATGTTGAATAAGAAAGCAAGTCAAGGGTCAAGTACACGGAAAGAGATGCAATTTTAAATGTGGCTTTTACATTTTCTGATTCCAGTTATCTAAAGTCTTTAGTGGTCTAGGTTACGGGTTACTGTTCCAATTATCACTCATAGCACTTGTTTCATTGCCTATTTGGTGATCTTTGCGAGCTACCTGACCTAAATTTTCAGCAATCTCAGGAGCCTCAAGATTTAGTTTTAACAGTATCCACAGCAAGGGCAGGCAAACTATAGGTCTGGGAACTAAATATGGCCTACTGCCTGTTTTTATTAACTTCATTGGAACACAGCCAGGCCCATTTGTCTACAGATTGTGTATAGTTGCTTTCACACTATAGCAGCAGAGTTGAGTGAATGTGACAGAGACTGTATGGGCCACAAAGCCTAAAAAATTTACTCCCTAGCTGTTTATAAAAAAGTTTACCAACTGCTGATCCATAGAGATAAACATAGGAACTAATAACAAAAGTGAAATGGGTACCAACATATATAGTTGGAGCAAGTTAATTTGGTACATTAATAGAAATACCCTTTCATTAATTCTGACAGATGAGCATGGAAATAATTGTGTACTGAGCTATTAGCCAAAATGCTGTTTATAGCAATAGAAAAAAAAAACAAAAAACAAAAAACAGAAGCAATGAGCACATCCAAAAAGGTATTAAATATAGGTATATTCGTGGAGATGCAGGGTTTTTATAAAAAAACAAGGCTCATCATCTCAAAATTTGACAAAATTCAGTTTTGTATTTTATGCTGGGTCCCCTCATTTTACTTCCTACCTTATGATTACTCAGGTTTTCTTCATTCCCTCTGCTTCAGGTTAATTCCTCCACATGTCATGTTGGTCCTAACTGGGGGATTTTCTCATTCTTGTTATTTCTTCTTGTTCATAAGTGTATACAAAGCACCTTATGTTTGGAACAAAACAATCAACTACTCTCAAGTCTGATTCCCTCAATCTATTTCTCTTAAGCAATACCTTTCTAGAAAAGCAGATAGTAACACTGTACATACTCCATTTCTTTCATTTTTCAACCCCCTGCATTCAAACTTCTATGTCCTCTTCTCACTTGCTCTAATGGCAAAATATCCACTTAGATTACTTATGGTCTAGCTGCAAACCAAACAGCAGTATATTTTTTAATAGTGCAGATAGCTTAATTAAATCATATGTGCCAACTCTAAATTTTAAATTTAATCACTATTATTACAGAAGAAATACAAAGACATAGGAAATACAATTTCCAGTAAAAATAATGTAATTTAGGGTTTAATGTATATCAAGTACTATTCTGGCTGCTTCCCATGTGTCTAATCATTTGATCCTTAATAACTCTATGAGTATCTTATCCCTGTTTCACACAAGAGGAAACTGAGGTAGATGTTGTTACTTAGCCCAGCTTATAGTTGCACAGTCAAAACTTAAAATTCAGTTTAGTTCTAGAACTTACACTTAATCACTACATTATATAGCTTTCTTTTTTTTGTTTTAATTTTTTAATGTTTTATTTATTTTTAAGACAGAGAGACAGAGCATGAGTGGGGAGGGGCAGAGAGAGAGGGAGACACAGAATCTGAAGCAGGCTCCAGGCTCTGAGCTGTCAGCACAGAGCCCGACGCGGGGCTCGAACTCACAAACTGTGAGATCATGACCTGAGCCGAAGTTGGACACTTAACCAACTGAGCCACCCAGGTGCCCCTATAATAGCTTTCTTCAGGTAAAAGAACTACAAAAATGATCACTACAAAAAAGGGCATACTTTTATTACTTTCAACATTTCTCTTTATCACAATGAAAATAAACTAACACACAGCTTTACAAAAATAAATTTTTATTAAAAGCAGTAGAGTCTGAGCAGGAGACAGTACAAAGAATGTAAACAATGTAAACATCACTACATTCAGCTCAGCCTGATTGAATGCTGAAAGACAACTCTAAATGCTCTATGTGCCCTTACTAGCAAGATACATTAATCTATTATACACAGAAAACACGCTCTAATTTTGATTAGGAAAAAGTATTTTATCGAAGTCGGTCCCAGCGCCAAATACTGGCATCATCACAAACAGCTATAAGAATACTGCTATCCCTGCTAAAACTGGTTTGTCGAATAGCAGCACCACATTTATGATGAGTCAGTGTTGTACATCTAGGGGAAAACAAGACAACAGGTTAAATGCCATTCACAGAATATGTTGTCAGTATCTAACTTAAGCCAGTAAATTAGAAAACAAATAGATGTTCCAAGTCCTATAGAACGCACTGAAAACATCACTAAGAGCTCAACCTCAATTTTCATAAAATTTGGGTACATTTTAAATTAAAAAAGTAACTTGTCACCAGGATACTTATAACCAGTCACTATGATAAAAGATAAATGCTTTAAAATAACTGAGCCGTTTAAATGTTAAAAATGATTTGAGGATGGTACCTTAAGTATCAATTACTTCCTCTATACTGACATAACATTTAAGAAAAAGGCAGTAATTATCAATAAAATTTCTGAATACTTACTTGGCTTTATGAGGATCTTCTACTTCTAAATCCCAAACATAAAGTTTGCCAACTTGATTGCCCAATGCAAGCATCTGTATAAACACATTTTTTTAAACATCCAATTATTAAAATAGGCTATAAAGTATTCAAGCATTCCTAAGACATACTCATATTCCAGAAAAACCTCAGCTCCAGCTTATGGCCATGCTTATAATTATTTCTTTGCCATCTTAAATTTCAGATTTGTAAATGGGGATAAGAGCAACCAATACCTCACAGAAGTACTTTGAGTAAATCAGAAGGCATTCTGCAAATTTATGAAGAACTTTTACAAGTTACATTGTTAGCATGTACTCTTTATTCTGCCTTAAAGAACTGTAGCAAAAACTACAGACAGCTCCTCCAAAGCTTTCTTACAGAAGTAAATACCCAAGTAATTTGTTACTACAAAATCCTAACACCAATCTCCTTAAAATTTTAGATAACTATGGGGCGCCGGGGTGGCTCAGTCAGTTAAGCGTCTGACTTCAGCTCAGGTCATGATCTCACCATTTGTGGGTTCGAGCCCCATGTCAGGCTCTGTGCTGACAACTTGGAGCCTGGAGCCTCCTTCAGGTTCTGTCTCCTCCTCTCTCTGCCCCTCCCCTACTCGTGCTCTGTCTCTCTCTCTCTCTCTCAAAAATAAATAAATGCACACACCAAAAAAAAAAAAAACCCCAAAAAACAAAAAAAAAAAAACCCTTTTAGATAACTAGTACTTTGCCCCATGTGTATTTTTCTTTAGGTTTTTCTACCAAAAATCTACTTACAAAGGTTAACTCTAAACACCAAAACATTAAATCTTAGTAACATGTTACAGAAAGTAAATACCTCACTGCCATGATTGACACCTGCAATTGCATTTATAATAAGCACTGCAGATGGTGTGCAGAGCCACAAAGGTAGAATAAATAACACCAAAAGCCAAAGTAATCAATATAAAATACTGATGTAGAGATTCTTAGAGGGAACCGAAAATGGATGCACAAAAGAAAAGTGAAATTATAATGGTCTAAGTCAAGTAATTTGAGAATGTAAAAATATGTTGCTACCTTTTGCCAGAAATCCATAGAAAACCTCATGTACCAAATGTCACACTGGCTGTAATCGAATCGCCCGAGAATAGTCACATTAGACTCACTGGGTTTAATTTTGTCTATATCATCTTCCATTTTGCCAGGTTTCCAGCACACAATGGCATTTTCACAAGACTTTGAAAGAGAAAAATGAGAAAAAAAAAAGATATGTTATGTAAAGAACTGAATTTAACTTTTGTTTAAAAAGCCTTTTTTCTCTGTATTATCTTTTTAGAATTGACAGTCTTAAAACCTGGTTATCCATCTACTAAATACAGTGATATACATTTATTTATATTTGGAGTCAATGCCCACACTTGACGACAAGAAGTTATATTATCAACAGAATTTAACAATACCCAAAAGCATTATATTATCTGGAATATTCATTTTGAAGTCACAATTTCTCTTCCAAACCAAATTCAGCTCTAGATACTCTGGCATCCAGAGACTTGAGTGTTTTATAGCAAAGGTAAAATTATATAAACTGTATACAAATAGATGGCTCTTCAATGTGTCCCCTGCTTAGAGATAAGATTATAATAGAAGGCAATTAAACGCGTGGTTTAACATCAAGACATTGATATGAGGATAGGACGGAAATAGACTAAGTTACACCTTCTCTATCCTGTAACATCATATCTTTCTTTGCACACGTCTAAGTTAAGCGCCAAGTAGTAAAGAATACGATGGAAGAAAAATTACAACACAGTGGGCACTATTCACATTATAGGTCAGTGGTGTGCCAATTAAGGGACCTTTGGCAATGTCCCTGGCCTTTAGTAGGGAGAGCCCAGAGATGTTGCTGAACATCGTACAATGTACAGGATGGCCTCTCCTATAAAAAAAATTATCTAGCCCAATGTCTCAACAGAACCTAGACTGAGAAATTCTTGTGTAGGTAGAGTGCCTCCTGGAGTTTTACAGGACACAGCCTACACAGTCACATACGGCAGCTCTGTCAGGTTCACTGACCTATAAAATAGTTTAACAGCAGAGGCACAGGAAGATTAGGGAGGAAACAATACCCCTTTTTTTTCTTCCTCTCTGCCTTTTTGAAATCACAGGGCTATATATCTGATATACAAATTCTTTACTGTAAAGTACCTTGGACATTACCTACTCTGATAACTCTTAACTAAGTGCACGATTGGACTGAAAGCCTGTCTACTTCTCTCAAAAGACTCATCTTGGTCCCAACCTTACTGAATGAGAACCTCTACAAGTGAAGGCCAAAACAGAAGAATTGTAACACAGTTCTTCAAGTGCTTGTCACTGACTGCACTGGTAAAGGACCCTTAATTAGTAAAGTGCCCTAATGGAGAACTAAAACTTAAGGAGCTAAAAAGAATTTGACAAGCCTAACAGATGACTACACTTAAAAATCATCTAGAAAGCTTTTTAAAACTAAAATTCCCAGGTCCTTGTGCCAGATTTAGAATCTCCAGGAGTGAGGCCTAGGAATCTATTTTTACAATGTTCTCCCAGTGATTCTGATGCAGAAATAGATTTGAGACCACCAATATAGTTCATTCAGGTCAGCTTCCTGAAACCTAAAATGCAGAAATTCTTTCCTATCATCTGATTAAGTTCTAAGAAAAGAAATTTTAGAGCTGATGGCTTTTTACTTTTACTTCCAAAATGATGGAGTAGATATACTTTCTCCTATTATCCTCATTGTAGCTTGAAAGACTAAATATCAAATATAAAGCAAACATAAGACTCTGAAAGGTACAGAGAAGGCAGTCTGGTTAGGAACCTTGGGATGTGAAGCACATTGAGTTCCTTGGTTTTCTTTTGCCTCATTTACAGACTGGATACTAGAGAAGGCAGCAACTCCCCCATACTAACGGGTAAAGGCCAAAAAAATCCCAACAAAAGCCTGTTCTCTCTGGCCAAAGAACCAGGAAGATAGCAACATAGCAAGAGAGAACATTTTCAAACACTCTACTCTAGCCAAACACCACAGGAAAAAAAAAAAAAAAAAACTGTGGGCCCACCCTCATGTGAACCAGCCAAGGCCCAGTGGGGAGCACTTCTCAGGTGGTTAACTATGCACCTCAAGTGCATCCTCAACTCACCCTATCCCTCATCATAATGAGGTAACTCTTCTCCTTTCCAGCTGGGGTGGTATCAGAGGCGGCCCAGCAGAAAGTTAGCATGTTTACCACCAGCCACAACCCCCAGGGTCAGTGGAGACCACTTGGGAAACAGTAATAAGACACTATCATCTGACTTGCCCCACCACCTGCCAATCATGAAGTAGCGCTCCCTTTCCCCACCTGAAAATTTATCAGAGGAAGCCTACTGCGAAAGATTTAAATAAAATAAGACCCAGAGTCTTGTATAATACTCAAAATATCCAGATCTCAATCAAAAATTCACTTGTCATACCAAGAATCTTAAAATTCTCAATTTTAATGCTAAAAGACAATAAATGCCAACATTGAGATGACATAGATGTTGGAACTACCTAACACGGATTTAGCCACCATAAAAATGCTTCAATGAGCAATTACAAACACACTTAAAACAATTAAAAGTCTCAGCCAAAAAAAAAATAAAAACAATCACATGGAAATTTTAGAACCGAAAAATTACTATAATCAAAATAAGAAAATCAATGGAAAGGTTCAACAGGAGATGAATAGAGTCAATAAATTTAAAGTTAGAACAGAAACTATCCAATCTAAACAAAAGAAAACAAATGTACACAAGAAAGGCCCAGAGGTCCAAATAAAAGATGTAACATTCATATCATTAGAGTTCCAAAAGAAGGGCAGAAGACAGCAGGCCTAAAAAAGAATTTGAATAATGGCTGAAAAGTTTCCAAATCTGGGACAAACTATGTCCCCAAAAGACATAAATCTACTACAAATTCAAGGTGAATAAACCCCAAAAGATAAATTCAAAGAAATCTGTATCAAGGCACATCACATTCAAACTTCTGAAAACTAAAAACACATAAGAAAAAAATCATGAAAGCAGTTAAGACAGAACACTTATGTTTAGGAAAAAAACAATTCCAATGATGTCAGGTATCTCATCAGAAACCACAGACCCTGGAAGGAAGGAGTACAACATTTTTCAAATGTTTAAAGAAAGAATTGTCAACAGAAAAATCCTATAAAGAGCGAATGTACCTTTCAGGAATGAAGGAAAAATGAGGCCATTCTCAAATGAAGAAAAATTAAGAATTTGTCACTGGCAGACCTGCCCTAAAGGAATGATTACAGGCACCTTTATAAACATAAAGGAAATAATATAAGGAATCTTGGAACATCAGGATGAAAGAAAAATGGAAAAAGCAAAATGAGCAAATACAATACCCTCCTTTCCCTCTGGAGTTTTTAAGTTATGTTTGATGGCTGAAGCAAAAATGGTAATACTTTTTGATGTTCTCAAGTATAAAGGGAATATTTAAGACAATTATACTATAAATGGAGGACAAAGTAATATAGAGGAAATAAGATTTCTATACTTCGTATGAAGTGGTAAAATGTTGATACACAGTAGACAGACAAGTTATATAAATATATATTTATACTTATGTTTGCATGGTAGTATATTTTTATTTTATTTTATCTTTTTTTAAATTTTTTTTTTCAACGTTTATTTATTTTTGGAACAGAGAGAGACAGAGCATGAACGGGGGAGGGGCAGAGAGAGAGGGAGACACAGAATCAGAAACAGGCTCCAGTCTCTGAGCCATCAGCCCAGAGCCTGAGCGGGGCTCGAACTCACGGACCGCAAGATCGTGACCTGGCTGAAGTCGGACGCTTAACCGACTGCGCCACCCAGGCGCCCTGCATGGTAGTATATTTTTAGATAATTTTTTACTTTTAATCTATACATATTTTATACCTACTGAACTTTCTTATAGATAGCATAACAAAAATACATAATATATATAAGATATGGCAACAAAATAGGTAATATGCATATATAATGTAACCGCTAGAGGAAACACCAAAAAAGCTACATAAAGAAATGTACTCAACACTACACATAAATCAAAATGGAATTCTAAAAAATATTCGCATAGGGGTGCCTGGCTGGTTTAGTTAGTAGAACATGTGACTCTTCATCTAGGAATTGTGAGTTCAAGCCCCACATTAGGTGTTGAGCCTACTAAAAAAAAAAAAAAAAAAAAAAAAAAAAAAAAAAAAAAATAGGTGTTCATATAACCTATATGAAATTAGGGGAAAAGCCCAGATAAAAGAAAATAAGAAAAAAAAAAATTAAAGGATCCAGTCATTAAGACATAGCAATAACAAGCAACCCACAGAGCAGCTAAACATCATAAAACTGAAAGCAGTATGGGAAAAATCCACAATTACAGCTGGAAACTTCCCCATCTCTCACTAGTTGATAAAATAAGTAGACAGAAAAAGCAGTGCAGATATGGAATTCAACCACGCCATCAACAAGAGCAGCTAACTCACATTTACAGAACTTACACACAAACAGAACTGCACATCCATTTCAAGCTCCTATGGAACATATACCTCAGATAGGGTCATACAATAAATCTCAAAAAGTTTAAAAGAGCCAAGATCATCAAGAGTATGCTGTGACCACAATGGAATCAAACTGAAATCAATAAGAGAAAGATACCAAGAAAATCTCCAGCACCTAGAAACTAAACAACACACTTCGTATCAAAATTAATGGGGTGCCTGGGTGGCTCAGTCGGTTGAGCATCTGACTCCATGGGTTCGAGCCCCGTGTCGGGCTCTGGGCTGATGGCTCGGAGCCTGGAGCCTGCTTCTGATTCTGTGTCTCCCTCTCTCTCTGTCCCTCCCCCGTTCATGCTCTGTCTCTCTCTGTCTCAAAAATAAATAAAAACGTTAAAATAAATAAATAAATAAATAAATAAAATAAAAAAAAAATTAGTGAAATGCAGCTAAAGCAGTGCTGACAGGAAAATTTACAGCATCTAATACTTACTTTAGAAAAGTCTCAACTCAATAATCTAAGCTCTCTTGGAGCACCTGGGTGGCTCAGTCAGTTAAGCGTCCTGACTTCAACCCCAATCACAATCTCACCGTTCATAGGTTCAAGCCCCACATCAGGCTCTGTGCTGACAGCTCAGAGCCTGGAGCCTGCTTTGGATTCTGTGTCTCCTTCTCTCTCTCTCAAAAATAAATAAGCATTACAAAAAAATTTTTAACATTTATTCAATTTTGAAAGGCAGAGAGAGTGCGAATGGGGGAGGGGTAGAGAGAGGAGGAGACAGAAACAGAAGCAGGCTCCAGGCTCCGAGCTATCAGCACAGAGCCTGATGAGGGGCTCAAACTCAGGGACCGCGAGATGATGACCTGAGCCGAAGTCGGCCACTTACCCGACTGAGCCACCCAGGCACCCCAAAAAAATTTTTTTTAATAATCTAAGCTCCCACACCTTAAGAAATTGGCAAAAGAGCAAAATACATCCATGGGAAATAAAAGAAGACATAGAAAATTGATGAGTCCTTACCAAGACTGACAAAAAAAGAAGACAATAAATTACCAATTTCAGGAATGAAACAGGGCCATCAGTAGAGGCCATGCAGTTATCAAAAGGGCAGTAAGAATACTACAAACAACTCTACACACAATTTTTACTTTAAATACAATGGACCGGGGCGCCTGAGTGGCGCAGTCGGTTAAGCGTCCGACTTCAGCCAGGTCACGATCTCGCGGTCCGTGAGTTCGAGCCCCGCGTCGGGCTCTGGGCTGATGGCTCAGAGCCTAGAGCCTGTTTCCGATTCTGTGTCTCCCTCTCTCTCTGCCCCTCGCCCGTTCATGCTCTGTCTCTCTCTGTCCCAAAAATAAATAAACGTTGAAAAAAAAAAATTAAAATAAATAAATAAATAAATAAATACAATGGACCAATTCCTCAAACAGCACAAATTACCACAACTCACACAATATAAAATAGTTAATTTCAACAGTCAGTTCTTTTAACTATCAGGGAAACAATCTGTTATCCTTAAAACTCTCCCTCAAAAATTTCTAGGCCCAGATGATTTAACTGGAGAATTCTAACAACCATTTATGAAGAATTAACATCAATTCTATAAACACCAATTCTATCAATTCCAGAAAATAGGAGGGAAAACTTCCCAATTCATTTTATAAAGCCGGTATTATCAATAGGAAAACCAGACAAAGACATTACAAAAAACTTCAGACTAATATCAGTCTCATGAACACAAATACAGAAATATTTAACAAAATACCAACTATTAGCAACATATATAAAAATTATACACTATGACCAAATAAACTTATTCCAGGGACTGGAATCAATATTAAAAAAAACAATGACAGGGTGCCTGGGTGGCTCAGAGCAGAGCATGCTTGGGATTCTCTGTCCTCCACTCTCTGTCCCTTCCCCCAATCACACACACTTTCTCTTTCTCAAAGTAAATAAACTTAAAAAAAAGAAATACACTGCATTAACAGGCTAAGGAAGAAAAACCACATGACCATACCAAGTGATAGAGAAAAAACATTTAACAAATTCAACAAGGATTTCATGATAAAACTCTCAAAAAACTAGTAAGGGAGACAGTTCTCAACTTGATAGAGAACATCTACAAAAAACAGCTAATTGTCAAACACTGAATTCTTTCCCCTTTAACATCAGAAACAAGTCAAGAACGTCTGATCTTAACATCACTATTCAACATAGAACTGTAAGTCTACCAGTGCAATAAGGCAAGATCAGAAAGGAAACTATACAACTGCCCCTATTTGCAGATGACATGATAGTCTATGTAAAAAAATCCCAAGTCCTCAAAAAAAAACCCTCCTAGAATTAGGTCACAGGATTAAAGGTCAATATGTAAAAATCAACTGCATTCCTATATACTAGCAATAAACACATAGAAATAAGGAATATCATTTGCAACCACAAAAAAGAGAAGTACTTAAGTATAAATCTAACAAAGTATGTACACGACTTCTACGCTAAAAGCTACATAATGCTGATAATAAAAATCAAAGATCTAAATAAATGGACAGACATGCTATGTTCATGAACTGGAGAGCAGAGCAAAGATATTAGTCCCCCACCAAACTGATATATAGGTTTAACATAATAGCAATCAAAATCTCCCTTGCCCATAAAACTCCTGGCAAGATTTTTTATAAAATGTAGACAAGATTATTCTAAAATTTAAGTGGGAAGTCAAAGGAATCAAAATAACTAAAACAACTTTGAAAAAGAATAAAATGGAAGAAATCACTTAACCAATTCCAAGACTTACTATAGAGCCACAGTAACCAAGACTGCATATAGCAGTGGTAGAGGGAAATTGAACAGAAAAACCAGAAAAGGCCTCATACAAGTAGGCCAAACAACTTTGACCAAAATGCAAAAGCAGTTCAAAGGAGAAAGAATAGTTTTTCAACAAATGGTGCTGAATAATTGGCTATCCACAGGCAAAAAAATGAACTACTACCTAAACCTCATACAAAAATTGACTCAAAATAGATCATACGTTAATATAAACTGTAACACGACAAAATGCAGGAAAAATTCCTTAGGATCCAGAGTGTGAAGAGCTTTTAAATGTAACATCAAAAGCACAATCCATAAAATAATTTTCTTCAAACAAAATTCAATAAATTGAAATTCATCAAAATTAAAACCATTTGCTCTACAAAAGACCCTGTTAAGAGGATGAAAAGACAAGCTACAGATTGGAAGAAATTTTTGCAAACTACATATCTGACACAGGATTCATATTCAGAATATATTCAGAACTCTCAAGACTCAACAATAAAAAAAAAAAAAAACACACAAAACCAATCCAATTAGAAAATGAGCAAAAGATATGAAGAGACATCATCGAAAAGGATATATGGATGGTAAATAAGCACATGAAAAAGATGTTCAACATCACTAGCCATCAGGGAAATGCAAATTAAGACCACGATGAGGTATCACTACACACCTATCAGAACAGCTAAAATAAAAAATAGTGACAGTACCAAATGCCGGCGAAGATTCGGAGACACTGGATCTTTCATACATTGCTGGTGGGAATGTAAAATGGCACGGCCACTCTGGAAAATAGTTTGGCAGTTTCTTAAAAAACTAAACAAACTTAACCATGACCCAGCAATTGCCATTCTAGGCATTTATCCCAGAGAAATGAAAACAAGTCCACACAAAAACCTGAACACGATTGTTCATTAGAAGCTTTATTTGTAATAGCCCCAAACTGCAAAGGACCAAAATGTCCTACAATAGATGAATAGTTAAATAAACTGTGGTACAGCCGTACCATGGAATACTACTCAGCAATAAAAAGGGGAAACTATTGATACACACAACAACTTGGATGGCATTATACTGAGTGAAAAAAACCAATCTTAAAAGGTCCCATACTGTTAACATTCCTGAACTGACAAAATTCACATGTGATAAAATGATGACATAGAACTATACGCACACATTGTACAATGTCAATTTCCTAAATTTGATATTGTATTATAGTTAGGTGAGATGTATGTGGGAGAAATCGGGTGAAGGGCAATATGGGACTTCTCTGCTTTGAAACTTACTGTCAATCTAATTATTTCAAGGTCAAAACTTTAAAAAAAGGAAAAACTATACCTGGAAGGCCAAGAAAAAAGTTAGGCTCTGCCCAAGAAAATATGCAATGCCCTGAAATCCACATCAAGAAAGGAGACTGGACAGCAATTTTTCCAAATATGACAATCCTAAATATTCAGATAACATCACCAACAACTACTCTAAATTATCAGCAAAAAATATGTAAATATACATCAACACTTTAGAGATCAGGGGTTGGCAAACTACAGCCCATAGCCAACCCCAGCTGTTTTTGTAAATACAAATTTACCAAAATGGACACAAACATACCAAAAAACCCACCACTGGCTTTAGAAATTGGGTTATTTTATAGCATCAGATATCAGAGAAGAATATCATCTCACAAGTTAACATTTTTCCTATTATTACAGCACAAGTTATAACAATTCATCAGGATGTTTTATGCCTAAAACAAATTTCCAAATCTATGAGACTTCAAGGAAGAAAAAAAAAGGAATTTCTGCCATCTGCCATCCAATTTACCAAACTATATGAAAAAACTGTGCTCCCTGAAAAGTTCCAACTCACACAAACACAAATAACAGAAGTACAGCTTAACAACAGTTAGCATACCTTGGAAAGTATCAAATCACCTAACCATCGCACACAATCGACATAATTCCTATGTATGTCTCTGGTGGAAAAGTCAGGAAAGTGAATTTTCTGAGAAATAAATGGCCTGAAATGGAAATGTCAAAAGTTAAAAGAAAAAAAGATAGTAGAATCACACTAATTTTCACTTAAAAGATTTATAAAACTTTAATAAATACAATAAGCTATCTAAAGTTAAGCATTAACAGTCTATGAAAGTCAATATATCTAGATTATTTCAAAAGATCATCATCTTTCTAGAACAATGACATATCATTCCAAAGACTGCTAAAGAGACAGCTAGATGAGAGTCCTGCCTTGAGCAACAATCTCTGGAAATGGTATCTGACAAGAATCTGGCATTTAATAAGACTTTTCCTGTATTTGGGTAAGTAAAACATACTGCTATACATACATACATACATACATATACAAATACATAAACAAATATTATACTAACCCCTTGGGTTCTAAAAGAGAAATCTGGAAGTTGTACTAATTCTCAGAGGCCACTGAGGTCTCATAAATGTTAATGCATTGAAATATTTGTTGATGGGTTATAAATTTAACTGATAATCTATTAATAATCTGGTTTGAAAAAGAGAAAATAAATGCTAGCTCTTTGTTAAAAAAGAATTGTAAACAAAGTTAATAAATGGAGACTTATGACAGTTACAGTGAAAGTGCTAACAGCCTGATCAGATACTGAAAAGACAGTTACTGAATTAAAGAATCGTAACATTTCAGGGGTGCCTGGGTGGCTCAAGTTGGTTAAGCGTCTGACTTCAGTGATTCATGGGTTTGAGCCCTACATTGGGCTCTGTGCTGACAGCTCAGAGCCTGGAGTCTGCTCTGGATTCTGTGTCTCCCTCTCTCCCTGCCCCTCCCCTACTCGGCACTCTGTCTCTCTCTCAAAAATAAGTAAACAATAAAAAAACATAAGCATTTCAAAAACAGGTTTCAATTGGAACTTTTCAAAAATAAAAAAAAAAAGAAGATTGCCTGGCTGGCTCAAAGGGTGGAGTGTGTGTCTCTTGATCTTGGGGTTGTAGGTTCAAGCCCCACATTGGGTGGAAAGATTACTTAAAAAATGAAAATCTTTATATTAAGAAAACTTCCCACTCAAAATCTCTTGAAGGAGGTTCCAGCTTTTGAATTTTCTCCATCTAAAAAAGGGATCATCGTTTAAAGGAAAGAATTACATTATCATGAATCAAAGCCAAGAAACCCATTTAAAAAATCAGGATTTACTGACGTGACTAAAAATTAAGAGTGCTGACAAATAATGCTAGCAACATTATTCAGAAGGACCCTTTACTCTATCCCACAGCAATTTTAAGCAGCTTAACATTGTTATAATGTAAAAAGCCAAGCATATACATACCTAAATAAGTAAAACATGCTACTAAATTAAGATGAAAACGCAATTTAAAGGGGATTTTGAAAAATGAGCCACAAACATTAGACTAAAAGCAAAGGGCTATATTTAAAATCGGTAAATTTTATGGTATGTAAACTGTAAGGGATTATGTAAAAATTTTGGATAAAGTAAAACACATCATCAATCCAACAGCAAGAAATAACTGTTTTAAATAGCACAATTTACCTGTTAGTTTTATTTGGGTTATAATCATAAGATTCTTTAATTGCATTCATCATTCTCTTTGAATTGATCCTCCAAAGTTTAAGAGAGTGATCCATACCACAGGACATTATTTTTTCACCCAAAAGATCATAATCCTGTACGTAAAACAAAAAAGCTTAGACATACAAAATTGCCCAAATTAGACTATCCAATTTTCATCTGAGGTACAGTGTAGTGAAAATTGTATTTTAAGTCACAAACACTTTGAGTTTCATCTAGGTAGCCCATAAATCAGAGCTGTTACTGATTTCAAGATTTAATTTTATCTGATTTGTCACCATAGCATATATGAGCTTATATAAGTCAAGAAAGTAAATTGTTTGAATTTAGTTTTATCTATTCAATTATTTTTAAATACTACCTTTGCTTGATTTTAAAGGTAAATAGAATGCTGAAGTAATTATTCTATGATGCAAAGACCTGAGTTAAGTTTGTTTTCTTTGTCTATTAAAAAATGAAATTGACAGCTGTATGTGAAAATATACAATGAGTCTTTGAACAACTGAAATTTTGCTTTATGTGTATATTTAAGTCAAAATACTTCAGTTGCATTAGGTAAGTTCACTTTTAAAAAGAAAAAAGGTCTAAAAAAAGGAAATAATGTATTTTAACTTTTTCATTTGCTATATACCAATTGTTAAGACTGCTAACAGATCATCCATTGTAATAACCTTAATGTACCTATTTCATAAAGCAATGAGGCACAGAGATGCTCTTTAACTTAGCATGTGATTCATGTGTTAATGAAAATCTCACACATCAGTCCTTCTAGTGGAAGTCCTCCTGTATTATAGAGAAGAGGAAATAGACTGTGTACTGCTCTCATTTTAAGAAATAACAATAGGGGCACCTGGGTGGCTCAGTAGGTTAAGCGCCTGACTTCGGCTCAGGTCACAATCTCACAGTTTGTGTGTTTGAGCCCCGGGTTGGGCTCTGTGCTGACAGTTCAGAGCCTAGAGCCTGCCTTGGATTCTGTGTCTCCCTCTCTCTCTGCTCCTCCCTCATTCATGCTCTGCCTCTATCTCTCAAAAATAAATAAAAGTTAAAAAAAATTTAAAAAAACAAAGAAAGAAAGAAATAACAATAGAAGGGTGCCTGGCTGGCTCAGTCAGTAGAGCATGCAACTCTTGATCTTGGGGATATGAACTTGAGCCACACACTCGGTGCAGAGATTATCTAAAAATAAAATCTTAAATAGAAAGAAAGAAAGAAAGAAAGAAAGAAAGAAAGAAAGAAAGAAAGA
>NW_024412411.1:15026942-15171882 GCF_014898765.1 Herpailurus yagouaroundi | reverse complement strand
AGAAAGAAAGAAAGAAAGAAAGAAAGAAAGAAAGAAAGAAAGAAAGAACAGTAAAGAGTTCTATCTATGGAGGAGAGTATCTTCCTTATTAATCTAGGTATTTGTGTTAAACCAACCTTCGAACTGATCACTAACACTGTTTTCCAAGAGCCTAAGGGCTTTAGATTTGTGTTTACTGAATTCAGAAGTCTGGTTGCTGCTACTTCTAATTACTTCAATGTCAACAGCAACATGACACCCTTAGAGCCAGTAGCTCTAATTTATAATTCTTAAAAAAAGGATGGTAGTCATGGCTTTTAAGACACAGAAGACGGGAGAGTGCTGCTGCAACTTTTAGAAAATCCAAGGTGACAAAGTAGGTGAAATTAGGTATGATTCTCACAAAAGCATACAAACTCCAACTTCCAATTATTTAGTACTTCCAATTAAAATGCTACCTGCTTCAAAACATGGTGCCCCTTTACATAGTTTAAGAAAATACTGAAGAGTTGTAAAACCACTAAGTAAGTTATAAATGGAACATAAGTAAAGCTAAAATAATGTAAAAATGTTAAGGGGCGCCTGGGTGGCTTAGTCAGTTGAGCTTCCGACTCTGGCTCAGGTCATCATCTCCTGGTCTGTGAGTTCGAGCCCCGCGTGGGGCTCTGTGCTGACAGCTCAGAGCCTGGAGCCTGCTTCAGATTCTGTGTCTCCCTCTCTCTCTGACCCTCCCCCATTCATGCTCTCTGTCTCAAAAATAAACAAACACTAAAAAAAAATTTTTTTTATGTAAAAATGTGAAAATACTAGCTAAAAATACTAGCATCACATCATTAAAATGGTTCAATAGATTATAATAAAGTTAACATGACATCAAAAACTTATCTAAAACTCAGTATAAACATAATGAAACATTTCCAAAAACTGGATCTTATATTTCAGCTTTATTTGAAGTTCATCTTTTATTTGAAAGATGAGAGTTGGGGTGGCTGGCTGGCTGGCTGGCTGGCTGGCTCAGTCGGTTAAGTGTCCGACTTCAGTTCAGGTCATGATCTCGCAGTTTGTGAGTTCGAGCCCTGCATCTGGCTCTATGCTGACAGCTCAGAGCCTGGAGACTGCTTCAGATTCTGTGTCTCCTCTCCACCCTTCTCCCACTTGTGCTCTGTCTCTCAAAAATAAATGTAAAAAAAAAAAAAAAATTGAAAGATGAAAGTTGATCAACTAACTGGCTTAACCTTTTTCTTTAATGACTGAGAAACAGCAAAACAAAAGTTAGCTTGATTTTTGATTGAACAAGTTCAAGGTATTCTTTCATGAGAATCCAGGTGCTGGTATAAAGTGCAAGAGTACAGATAAAACACAGAGCCTTATTCGCTTTATTCCTTCATCTGTAAGCTAATAACCTTGTTATATCACAAGTAAACAAAATGAGTGCCTGACAGGCTATATGAAACAAACCACATGCTTTCTTGTAAGAGTTCCATGGGGATCCTTCAGAGCTCTGTAGCTCTGTACACCTGAAGATCACCACCCTGCAGCTTTCAACTTACAGCACTTAGAACTTCATCTCTGTGCCCTTCTACGCCTCCAAATATTGCCACCAGAGTGTCTGTTTGGATATTCCATAATCGTAAAGCATGATCTAGTATAGACATAAAAAAAAATTAAAATGAACTTTAGTCATTCATTTACTCTGGACTTGCAAAACCTCTTTAAAGAAGTAAAAACTACTGAAGTTTGGAATTAAGTTATGCACAGTGGGGACTAAGCAGAATCCAATTATATAGCAATTTAAAATATTTACATCAACATGTAGACTTAAGTATGAGCTCAAACTTTCAAGATCAAAAAGAAGTATTTATGTGGTCTTAAAATATGTTTAGCTTATTTACCTCAAACAATTTCTTTTAAATAACATCTGATTTAATGGAGTCATGCTCATGACATAACACTTAGGGATTTGACATAAATAAAGTTTGTTATGTCATAGAACAAGACACTACAGTTTTTCCCTCCATAGAATCCACATTTAGTAGTTGAAGGGGACTGAACAGATTTACGAGATCTTTACAGTAAACCCAAAATAGGATTAAAAACTATACATATCACAACATACTTTTATAGTATTAAAGACCTCTTAGAAATATTAACTATAATTTGAGCAATCTCATCCACTAAACATTAGCAACAAAATATACAGCATTAATATAAAAATGAATGTACAGCTTGATATCTGGCAATGCTCAAACTGTACATGACTATTAATCTATTCCATAGGGAACACTAAAAGACAGTAACAAATTATGTTTAGTAGTGGAAATTAACATTGCTATAAAAATTATTTCTTAAAAAAAATTATTTCTTGATTCCAATTGTGTACAAGTTTTTGTGTGGACATTTATTTCTCTTGACTACATATACACAACACACGGAAGTGGTATTTCTATGTTTAACTTTTTGAGGAAATTCTAGACTTTTTTTAAGGTGGGTACATTTTACATTCCCACCAGCAATGTATAGGGGGTTCAAACTTCTCTACATTCTAGTTAACAGGTTATTGTCTGTATGATTATAGTCATCCTACTAGGTACGAAATGGTCTCATTGTGGTTTTGATTTCTATTTCCCTAATGATAAATGATGCTGAGCACCTTTTCATGTGCTCACTGGACAACTGTGTGTATTCTTTAGAGGAGGTCTATTCAAAACCTTTGACGCTTTTTTTAAAGGGTTGTCTTTATTGTTGAGTTGTAAGAGCTCTTTATACAAATCCCTTATTAGATATACAACTTGGAAAATATTTTATCATATTCTGTAGATTATTTTGCACAATGGGGGAAGAGCTGAGTTAAAAAGTTGTGATAGTTAGAACAAGTGCAGCATTATGACCCAGATCACCTGTAAAGAAATACCTGGGTCCAGCTACTATTATCAGAGGAAAGTTGTCAGCTCTTCCTAGGTGTCAATTTCTATACTTAAGCCTTGATAGTTAAAGAAAAATCGCACTGAAGTATTTTCATGTAAGAATTTTGACTTGAGGACATCTTTTAATATAAACAGATTGAGGGGGAGATTATAGGTTTGATAAGCCTTTATTTTTTGACAAGCCTTTAAAAAGAATAAACTTGACTAGAATAATGTAGAAGTAAAAGGGAAAAAGGCAATCAAGAACAGAATGTAGAAATAAGAACAAGCCAGCTCATTTCAGAGAGCTCAGAAATGATTAAGAGGCCTGAATGAGCCTGAATAAACTTATAATGCCAATATAGGCATATGGAAGGCTTTCTCTTTATAAGTATGGGAAACATTTCAAAGAGCTTATACTAGAGAACTTAGCATTTTAAGGAAGTCTATTAGGGGATCCTTTACAAAACAAAAACTTCATAATACATAGAGAAAAACAATTTTCAGATGCATTATTTCTTACTACATGACTGGTTAGTCATAAGATGATGTGCAAAACTTTTGAAAATTCTTAAAAATGTCCTAACTTTGGTGTTCTGCCACTAAAATTAATAAAGTTTAATAAAATAATTCAAATGAGGATGAATGATCATAACACACTACTGCACATAAGAAGGGTAACACATACTTAATCTTCAGTACCTATTATCTTATTTATATCTGATGTTAACAGTGTATTTTTCATGGTCTTTCAACTAATTCTTGGTCTGGGAATGCTAATAAGGTCTAAGATTTTTCTACTAAAACATACTTTATAAATTCTTTTTAAGTTTGGCTTTTTTTTTTTAACCTAAGAACTCTCTGTCCCTTAAAAAAAAAAAAATCATTTCCAAATAAATAGGACTAAAGAAACATTTGCTTCTCTTACCTTTACTTACTGACAGGAGAAGATTTGGATCTCTTGGGTGGAATTTCAGCTCATTGATAGCATTTCCATGGCCAACATAATGCTACAATAAATTTATAACATTCAACTTTCATATTAAATCAATAAATTCTCTCGTTAATCTTAAGAGAATGGAAAAATAGTTTCACTTAAAGTACTGGTTCTCAACCCTGGCTGCACATTAAAATCACCCAACAAAGTATGGTTACAAAAAAAACAAAAAAGACATTGAAGTCCCAACTGCAGGTATTTTGTTTTGACTGGATTGGCTGAGGCCCAGCTAAGGATTTAAAAGACCCTCAGGTGATTCTAATGTGCCCTAGGGTTAAAAAACTTCTGATTTAAAGAGGTTTGTAAAACTTCTCTCGGTATCAAATTCGTAGGCTTCACCTTTTGGTTCTTTACAAGGTGCCCTTGACTCTAAATCCCTAATTAAAAGATTTGGAAAAGACTTACTCTTCCGCTATAGTTCATTCCAGTCATTCCAGACTCTCTGAATAAGGCAAGGCAGGAGGCAAATTATTCTATTTTTTTTTAATTTTGAATAAAAACTTCCTGCTTATTCCTTACTTTGTATTATCTAAATGTGACAAAGGTCTCAAAAGACTTGTCTAAAGGAAGCAAAAAGCAAAGTACAAATCAAGTTAGAAAGTATACAGATACTGATTCCACTAGTTTTAAATTAAAAAATAGTAAGTTTTCACAAATGGGCATTCAAAACAGGGCAGATCTAACAATGTAACCAAAAAAACCCACCTTTATGCACTGCATTGTTATGGGATTAATTATTCTAATTATGCCTCTAGATCCGGCCACAGCCAGCAAAGGATGGCTTGTATTGCTATCATATGTCCATGCACAAGTATAGAAGTTTTCATCAGCCTAAGAAATGCCAGTTAAGAAATATAATTTGTTTTTGAAAAGTAAACACGTCAACGATTATAGTACAGTACAAGGAAAGCTCCAAAGAAACGCTCAAGTTTTTACAAACCAGTCCTTCCGCTCAATTTGATTACTATTCAGAGATGCTTTCACTCAACTGTCATTTGAAAGCAGCCATGAACAATATGTAAATGAATGGGTATGGTTGTGTACCAGTAAAAGTTTATTTACGCAAACAGGTAGCTAGCCCCACAAGCTGTAATTTGCTGACCCCTGTTTAGCCCAATACTTCTGAATATGCATCTCTAGAAAAAGATCAGCAACTATGCAGTTTTCCACTTTTTCCTGTGAGACTTTCCCAGTAAGGCTACAGAGCACTTCTTTCCACATAAATGATGGAAGACTGAATATCCTCGCTTTTTCTTTTTTGCTAGCTTTTTCAAATGGATCTTAAAAGAAACAGCTTTGACTGTCTAACCTTTTGGCTTTTTAAACTTTTCTTTTTCTTTATGTACTCATGTTTTCCAATATTTTATTTCCTAAACAAACTGCATGTTTATTTTTTCCCTATAGGCTTTGTTGTTCAAATACTTGGGATGAATGCCAGTCACAGCTTCTGATCAACCCAAATTCATCAAATTAACTACCCTGACATGATAAAACTCTACGCAATGTCAAAGAAACAGGAGGTTTAGCTACTCTCTTGCTATCATTCTCTACTACTGGATTTCCAATGCTCATCTCCAGACATCCTTCCCCCCTCCCTCATATCCACCTTAAAATACATTTCTAGAGATCAGGAAAATTAAACTAAATACAAGGAGTCTCTTGTGACAGTAAAGGAATAGCACTGGGTAAAGAAAGGACAAAGTAACTTTAGGGAACTAATTAATTTAGAAAAGTTTTGGTGTACTTATTGAAATTTCTTTAGCCAAAGATATTAAAAACCCAGGAAAGGATACGTCAGCATCCACATAAGATTGCAACAACCGGATTTCTCCTTGTGAGTGACATTCATATAAGGTAACCTAATAAGAACAAAAATACGGTAAATTTCATTTCAAATACAAAAACATACTCTCTTCACCTGTGAAACATCTTAGTCACAAATGTGTCTTAGAGACACTATAGAAACTATTGCTTTAAAATAACTTCTTTAGGGGCGCCTGAGCGGCTGTTTGTTAAGCGTCTTACTTTGGGTCAGGTCACGATCTCACGGTTCAAGAGTTTGAGCCCCACACCAGGCTCTGTGCTGACAGCTCAGAGCGTGGAGCCTGCCTGATTCTGTGTCTCCCTCTCTCTGCCCCTCCCCCACTCATGCTGTCTTTCTCTCTGTCAAAAATAAGTAAACATTAAAAAAAAATTAAAAATATCTTTTACTTATTTTTGAGAGAGAGAGAAAGTGAGAGCACAAGTAGGGAGGGGTAGACAGAAGATCCAAGGTGGGCTCTGCTGACAGCTGGGAGTCTGATACGAGGCTTGGACCCCCCATTGTGAGATCATGACCTGAGCCCAAGTCAGACACTTAACCAACTGAGCCATCCAGGGGCCCCTAACTTTCTGATGTATGGGAGTCCTTTTTATTTGCCATATATTCTAAAATTAATACTATCTGCATAATATACAATTTAACTGTAATAAATTTCTTTCCATTTTTTATAGTTTATAGTTGTGTTAGCAGTAACTTAATAATTTCAATAGAAATAAGAACTAGCAGCGCCTGGGTGGGTCAGTCGGTTAAGCGTCCAGCTTCAGCTCAGGTCATGATCTTGTAGTCCCTGCGTTGGGCTCTGTGCTGACAGCTCAGAGCCTGGAGCCTGCTTTCAATTCTGCGTCTCTCTCTCTCTCTGCCCCTCTCCAGTGTGCACACACGTGCGCACTCTCCCAAAAATAAATAAACGCCAAAAAAATTTTTATAAATATAGTAACTCTATAATAATCACCTGTCACTATTAAGTTAATAAAAGCTCTACATTAATAGTCTAAAAAAAATTCCTTATATGACTGCTAAACTAGGTTATATCCCAGAAGGTAATTTTTTTTTTAAAGAAGTCCAAACAGAACTTTTTATAATTCAATATACTATGTAATGGCCTTCAATGTCATTTTTTTAAGTGTTTATTTTGAGTGAGAGAGAGATTAATTGTGAGTGGGAGAGGGGCTGAAAGAGAGGGAGAGACAAAATCCCAAGCAGGCTCCCATGCTGTCAGTGCAGAGCTCAAGAAACTGAGCCACCCAGGTGCACTCCCTTCAATGTCATTTTAAATGATAACAGGGATACTTTTTGTTAGGATGCATGGAATATTTAAAATAGCATACTGGAGCACAAATTATACTAATTCTCATATTATCATGGCCAAGTTAGTGAAGTATAATCTTAGGTTTACAGTGATGTCTTACTTAAAGTAGATTCAAATTAATCAATGCCGTATGCTCCCAACTAGGAAAAATAACCTTAATCTTTTCTTGAAACCACATCACTTTCCCCACAAATTTTTTTTTTCAAAGAACTTAGGAACCAGACAACTATAGGTAGGCTACATATCACAAACTACATTTGGTTAAACACCAAAAAAACCCCTGCTGTCCCATGTTATCAACTGTAGTAGCCGAGTTTCAAATTTTCAGAATTTCAACAACCTAGTAAAGCACCAGAGCCTTAAATGTAATTAGACCTTCCTTAAAGGAAGTTTTCCAGGAAATTACCTAAAGTCAAATTTTACTTTTTAGAAAATAGGTATCTAGAAAAAAATGATCTAGCCCAGAATAGATGCATATGTGTTCCTGTGATTTGGAAATATGCTGACATTTCAAAAATATGGAGATGACACTCCCTGGTTATAAAGTTAACTTTGAGAACAGAATACCAACACTAACAAAAAACAAATACAGAAAACAGTGTGCATTAAATCATATTCTTTTATTGCCTAAGAAGCTTAGCACAATTACTAAAGAACCGTAACATTTTTTTTTACTCAAAGTAACAAAGTATAAAACATCTCTCTGATTCACTCCTCTTCACCTCTTGGGCTAAAGGCAGAGGAAGTGACTTATATTTGTTATCAACCTATATCCAATTCGTCTATTTCTTCCATTTTTCTTTTTCCAAATACAACAATAAATTTCTACATTATTCCTCATTAACTCCTAGTACAGTATTAATGGATACCCAGAATGTTAGCTAATACAAAGTTAAGAGGGCAATTTTTCCTTGAGGTGATTTCAATTTAATAGCTCCAGAGACTCCCTGGAAAGCACTAAGGAATCTTCCTGTTCCCCATTTATTTAGAGTTAAATAGAATAATAAATTGCTATCCACCAGTTGAATCCCTGGTCTAACTGAAAAGTTAAATAATGGTTTCTGTTAAAATGTGCCAGCATGCTTCTTCCATACACTTCTTTCAGTTCAAGATACTTTTGGCTTCCTTAAATAAAAACAAATCTAACACAGATGTTTATTGAAAATCGTTAAAATACTTTCAATAACTATTATACAAATCTACTGGATATATGCTTTGTGTTTACAGAGAGCCACTAATTAAGTTTATTTTTAAGAAACTACAGACCTTGGGGGCATCTGGGTGGCTCAGTCAGTTAAGCCTCCAGCCTGCGACTTCAGCTCAGGTTATGATCTCATGGTCCGTCAGTTCGAACCCCTGCTGAGCTCTGTGCTGACAGCTCAAAGCCTGGAGCCTGCTTCAGATTCTGTCTCCCTCTCTCTCTCTGCCCCTCTCCCGCTTGCACTGTCTCTCTCTCTCTCTCTCAAAAATAAGTAAACATTAAAAAAAATATTAAAAAAAGAAAACTACAGACTTTGTATCTTAAATGATAAACTAGTTAAATCACTTCCAAAAACAGAAGTCAATTCTTTCAGCCATGCAAAACAAAATATTTACGAAGACAAAATATAAACAGAAACCTGTTTCATGAACAATTGGGAATACATGAAATAAAGATGGATTTTCAGTCATGAATACTAGTTTTAACAATTTTAGCTAGTTTTGACAATCGCTAAAACGCTTCACTTTTACATAAATACCATCAAACCAGCTATGCCAAATTTACTTCAAAATCATCACACTTTAATATTATAATAATACCAGAGTCTAATAATCAAGTCAAATGCCAAGCAGGCCCCTGAACACTCACTCTGTTGCTTCCTACAGTTGCAAACACTAACGGATCTCCTTCTTTACTATGCCAGTTAAATTGTACTCCAAACAATGGTTGATTATGATCTTCCTGTAAAATAATCATAAGAAAAATTACTATAATTTAGAAACAAAAGAATGGTGAACTGACCGTTTTCCCTTATAACCCCTCCCCCCTCCAAAAATGTAGGCTACTATTTAAGTCAGAGGTCAGGTAACAAGCACTCAACTATGAATTAACACGATTTGTCTTCTATTTACTTAAACTCAATCATATTCTTCTGAATCAAAATTAAACTGGGTTAATTATTGTAGATGCATTTAATCTCTTAGGACGTAATTTATGTTTCTGAAATAGGAGATGAACAAATACACCAAGAGTTAATATAGCTTCTCTAACACTCACTAAACTTTATTAGGTTTAATTTTTCCCTTGTAAAGCAAAGCATATCAAACTCCATTCAAATCACTGCTTTCTATTATTCCTATAGAAACAACTTTAAATAATCTTGCCTTTGGGTCCTAAAAGAAAAATATCCCATGGAGTTTTATCATGAACAAGAATACTGGAACACTGGGGACCAGGGGTGACAATAGACTGTAACTTCAGTTACTAGGAAGCTATAAGGAGGCGCACAAAAAACATACAGTTAACCCTTGAACAACACAGGTCCATTTAAACACGGATTTTTTGGATAATTACAGTACTGTAAACGTATTTTCTCTTCCTTGTGATTTTCTTTTTTTTTTTAAGATTTTATTTTTATTTTATGTATTTTTTAATGTTTTAATTTATTTTTGAGAGAGAGAGAGAGAGAGAGAGAGACAAAGCACAAGACGGAGAGGGGCAGAGAGGGAGACAGACAAAATCAGAAGTAGGCTCCAGGCTCTGTGCTGACAGCTCAGACTCGTGAACTGTCTGGGGCTTGACTTGTGGGGCTTGAGCTCGTGAACAGCGAGATCTTGACCTGAGCTGAAGTCGGACACTTAACCAACTGAGCCACCCAGGTGCCCCCCTTGTGATTTTCTTAGTAACATTTTCTTTTCTCTAGCTTATTTTTACTGTAAGAATGCAGCATATAACATACAAAATACATGTTAATCGACTTTATGTTATTGGTAAGATCAACCAATAACTAATGTTATTGGTGAAGTATGTTATTGGCTTCTGGTCAGCAAGGGATTATTAGTGGTTAGGTTTTTGGGGAGTCAAAAGTTAAACTTGGATTCTCAACTGCACGGGGGAAGGGGTGACAGCATCCCAATCTCTAAGTTGTTCAAGGGTCAACAGTATTCACTTTTGTTCACAAAAATTATTTTTCAGCCTTAGAATTTTACTGGCAATCTCCTGGCACTGAACATTAACTTTCACACTCGCTTTTAAAGTGTTAACAACTTTCATTTCTCATCCTTTGAAAAGCCACAGCTTTAGGCTTCTGAAATATTTAATCAAATTATTTAAAAAGTCAAAACCAACACCTTCCAGATATATTATCTGGGTTAAGATAATTAAATGGGTTAAGATAATTAAATATTAACACAAAACTATTAATGGACACTTTGCTTTTTTAAAAAGTATATTAATTTCTCTCCTTCTAAGAGAATATAATTTGACACACTGAGCCATGTATATTGCTACACCGACAAGAAAATAATTTCCCTAGAGACATAACTTCTTATGCTTTCCCAATACTTTACCTAAAAATATATTCTTATATTTAGAAAGATTCTAACTTACATACGTAAAAGATAATACAATGTACATTTTTGTCAGTGTAGGAAAAATACTCCCAAATTTAAAAAAGAGAAAAAGAATAATATGTAAACGAAAACATTTTAAATAAATATCAATCCTTTTTAGAACTAAAAATGCTTTTGAGGAAGCAGCAATTTAAATAACTCCAAAACCTTGTTTTCCCCAAATACTAAATATTCAAAAAAGTTAATTTACACATTTTCCTTTGAAAACAATTTCAAATAAGACAAATGATAAGAATTAAATATTTAAAACCTGCAGAAAAACATGTTTCAATTTGTGCTGAAAGTTAATGGGTCACATTCAGTTCTTTTTAGTAACAGGTATCAGGAAATGGCTTTATGTTTTTAAAGTTTTAACAAAATGTGAAGAATAACATATCCCAAAATCTTTTATCTTAATACAAACAGTAAAGAAAACCCTGTATGCAGTACTAGGTATTACCCATTTAAATTAAAACAAAACAAAAAAAGCTAAACAAATGGGACTGTAATAACTATACGGTCTACGCTACAAAAAAAACCCCTTCACAGCACTCTAATTTTAAACTTGACAAAGTACCCTGAGCATAAAATGTTTATCACTGAGAAATAATTCTGAAGCCTAGCATTCAGTCCACAGGATCTGTCTTTCAGCACATACCTTGAGACTATTTACACACTTGAAAGAATATTTGCATTTCTTTGACTTCCATTTTCCCTTCCCCCAACTTTTCCTTCCAGGAGCATTTGGTGTATTTGTAGGTGTATCAGGGCGTTCAGTGTTTGTACCACTTTCTATACTGACAGCATCATCCTGTAAGCAGCAAATTGGGAAAAATTACGTGAAACAGCAATACTGTAGCAGCAAATGACAGGGTAGCTGCTCATTGACCTAAAAGCAGTGATTAATAAATTCTGTAAGAAATGCAAAAATTTATTCCTGTCTCCAAATAAGGATATAAAGGAAACTAGCTACGCTTTAGGATTTGTGGATTTCAGCAACAATCTAAACAAAAAACAAATCAGAAAAACAAAAAATCTAATCAGAATAATGAGAATAATACTGCCTTTAAATAACAAAGCATTGGTCTGTGCCAGCCACCTTAATACACTGGCTCATTTCATCTTTACAGCTCTTCACAGAAGGTACTGTTAGATAAGAAAGTATTGTTTAGAGATCCTAAGAGGTCTCTTGCTACTAGGGTTGCTGGGATTCAAAACAAGCTGTGACTCCTAAATCTGACTGAACTACATGTTACATGTCTTCATAATTTATTTGACCGCTGCTCTGTTTGGAGCACGGGGGTTGGTAGCCCTTTGAGGATGATGGAGTATTGATGCCTCTTATTTTAGATGTAGTTTTTGAAAATCCTGTTATTCAAATTCCGCTTAATTATAACACAAACCATTTAGAATCTTTATAAAATCCTACATATTCTGTGCTATTTACAAATGACATTTGCCTCACAGCGCTTATGTAATAATGATACTTATATAGAACTCCAGAAACTCTCTATAATTAAAGTAAAATCATTCCGAATGTAGAAATGACTGCAGGAAACCATGAAAATTCACTTAATTTATACCCTATCTCCAGTGCACAAAATACATTCATGGTCCTCTAATCTAAGATTTAACTACCTCCTTTGATTACATATTCCAGTATGTTCTTTGGAATAAAGAGATTTATTTAAACCTATTGCCTTAGGGCAACAGCTCCTAAATTCATTCCACAGAAAGGCTGTTTTTGCAGAGTGCCTGTTAACATCTATTAGAACAAGTCTAGGAAACACTGCCTTAGGGGCTATTTCTAAATGATTGCTTCCTAAACCTGGTGTTATATTTACAAAAGGGTAAAATTAACTGCAGTGTCAAAAAGCATATAAAAAATTCATACCATACAAACTCACCTAAAAACAGTATGGTTTTATACAATTGTTTTTGGGGGTAGTCTTCAAAACTTCAAATGGTTCCTACCTTTTTAAAAAATACACTAATTATTCTGGAATATACTGAACTGGATGAAAAGACTAGATAGATGGTACATAACAGGTGCTCAATATTTGGAATTTTAATTTTAATGTAAATATAATCAGATAAAAAATGTAAACTTTTAAGTTCAGTTCCCAGGCTGAAATCATGGTTTATATCTCTATTTCTCCCCCTCTTCACAGTTTCAGAGTTAACATCTAGTGTAGAAAGTAACCGTTTTTCAGTGGAAAACTATGCATTATCTATAGCACCTTTCCAGGTTATCATATTCTAGCCCTCTTCATTGCCTTTAAACCTCACAACTCATTTTATATTGTGGGTAACTAACTTACACTCCTGTAAATTCTGTCTCCAAAGGTAAAGGCTCAAAATATCTTCCCTTCTACTCTGGAAAAAAACTTTTGTCTCCATTTGCAATTTCACCTCTACATTCCTTTAATGTATACGGTCTGACTTACACTTGCCCAGTTCTCTCATATGAGTAAAATGAAAATTATGTTTCACTTACCGTTTTTATGGAAACTGTCTTTTAACACTGGAGAAATGAAATAATAAAACTGACATTTATTCACCAGCTTCTTTACATTCTGGCCCGAATTTCAACCACTAATCAAGAAACCACACAAAACCCTGTTTTGTTTTTTTAACTGACCACTTAACTTACTCACCTCCTCCCAAAGGATAATCACAAAGGAATCAAATGGAAATGCAAGTTGCAATGCTTTAATTTTATCTTTAAATTAAAATCAAACCTTTGCTGAGTATCTGTGTATAGGATGATTTCCACTTTGGCCCCTCCTCAAAGTACAGAATGATGATATGGCACTACCATCTTCATTTGCCCAACAAGAAAACAGGGATAGTAATTTGTCCCTTAATCTTGCCACAGGTTGCTTAAGCAAAGGATAAGTCTCCAGATTTAGCCCTCTGCTAGGCAACCATCAGTACTCTTCTAAAAGTTACATACTCTGCAGTCATAAGACCTTTAACAATTCAATAAAATGGCATATACATATATACTTAAAATATGTCCTTTCAATTCTCTGATTCACATTCACAGTAGTATTTGCTCAGGTTACCTTAACTCCAACTCAAAAACACCACATTCTTTCCTCACTTCCTTTTGGCCTTCTCTTCGCTATTTGGTTTCCAAAGAGTTGAGACCACTGCCCCTGTTAGCCTTTTCTGAACTAATTTTTCTACAGAGTTCTCTACTGCTTTTCCTTATTGCTTCCCCCTAACTTATGTCCTACATCTGAGGTCCTTGGGTGGAATTCAGAGGGTGTCTGAACCTAAATGGCAAAACAAACCCGCTTAATGTTCACCATCTTTAACTGAAATTTAGCACTTTCTTCTATTAAATGAAGGTAACATACTGCTGTAGCTGTGACTTTCTCATCAGTGGAAATCAAGTATTTTTATATCATATGCTATTAGTTGCAGATCTCAAGAAATTGCCTATGCCCATCATTACTACCAGACACCTTTCCAGATCTAGTTAATGTGCTAATAAAGAAGCACTTTCTTTAAACACTTTATATTAAAGGACTTAATTTATGAAAAAAATCTTAAATTTGTTTTGAAAATATTTTTAAGGTATTTCATAATTTTATTATTTTGTTCATAATCTTATATATTGTATTTTATACATTTAAAATGTTGTTCTGAGAAGACTACCCAGGATTCACTGAAGTGTTCCAACGCACAAAAAAGGTTTAAAGTCCCTACCCAAATCAGGGAACCAAAACAAAGGCTTACTCCATTGTTTGGTTCTAAGCAGCTTTAGAATGCAAAGAATATATCCTCCTTAAGGGTCTACCAAAAACAAAACAAAAACAAAAACCTGCAATTTATTTTGTTCCCTGAAGTTTTCCTCAGTCTAGATTATTGGCATTTTCATTACAGTTCTACTTGATTAGTATGCGCAAGGGCCAGAAGCATTAAGTCTTCACAGTAACTAACACTTGTATAGTACTTATGGGGCAGGCATTCTTTTCATCACTTTACCTGTATTACCTCTTTTAGTCCTCACAAATACTCCTTGAGGTAAAGGCCATTATTAATCCCATTTCTAAGAAACTGATGAAACCAGACCAAGTACCTTGCTCAAGGTCAAGCACCCAGTAAGGAGTAGATTTGGAAATTTTAACTTAACATGTGGATCCAATCTGTACTCCTAACCTAATCTGCCCAGAAAACACTTTTTAAAAAGCAGAAATAAAACAGGTTCCAAGGACTAGAATGAAGAAGGTCAACAATGTTAGAAAGTAATATATAAGACTGAGAAGCACAAACAGGAAAAAGATTTGAGGTAACATTCAACACCTAAACTTTCTAGAAACTTTAAGTTGGAACTAACAATTCCCCAAACATCTTTCTTCTATCTGCAAAAATAATTCTTTCCCATCTCGAGTGAAACTTTCGGTAATGACCCCATGCCATACATATCCTTCAGTCGGTGATGTAATGATGTAGAATTTAGGAACGGGGTGTGTATCATAGCGTTTATTCCTAAAACTAGCCAAAAGGACGAGAAAATGAAGAATTTACATCACACTCCTATAACACTTTAAAGATTTAAAAAATATATTCAGATTCTACTGCCATGTATTATGAAAAGAAGGTTCACACTATGCAGTAATACCTTTGAATTGTCAAGACATTTTGCTGATCGTATTGGATATAAACTTAAAATTAATATCACTTTAGTTATTACTGGCGACTTACCTAAACACTAGACGATTATGGAGATCCATTTCAGAGCTTAAAAAAAAGTCTGATTCCAAAATACCTGGCACTTGCGAAGCCACTGGCCCACACCTAAAAACATCTGCCTTTACCACTGTTACCTAAAATCTTCCAGGTCGTCCCCTTTATTTTAGTAAAAATTTTCAGAACAGTAATCGACTCTTAGTACTTCAACGGTGATTTCCCTCTCCGACTCAGAAGACGACCCTCTCAATTCTGCTCCTCCGGAAGAAAAGCCGCCTGTCAGGCACACCCCATTCCCATCCACAAGACAGAAGTAAACATAAAATCCCACCTTTAGAAGAGTCACCCAAAGCCCTTAAAACGAAGATCTATCTACTCTTCCCATCCTGAACAGCATGTAAGGGTCAAGAAAGTGACACAATCCCCAAACTCCTCTTAAAAAGTCACTAACACACTCTGGCTCCTCCTTCCAACTTTCTCAGAAAAAACTCTAACTTGCCTTTTAAACTACTGGAATCTCAGATCCGCACTCTCCCCAAATCTCCCGAAGGCCCAAACACTGCCCAACCACGCAAAAGGATCTCAGAGCAGACCCCTTCAGACCCTCCTCCCACCACGCTCTCTTAAACCACTCTCCTTCGCCAAGTTTCTGCTTGCTCTCGGCCCCTGCTCAAAATCCCCATAGAGACAAGTTCGATTTTCTCCTCCACGCCCGCGTTTTCCTGCGGGTGACACCTCTCCCTCCCCCCCCAAAGCAGCCCGCCCGCCCCCGCACCGACAGTTTAAAAAGAATTTAAAACTTTCATTCCAGAGCTCCGTCCACACTGCTCTGGGCTGCACTCACATTCTCGTCTCCAGAGAGGTCGGGGTTGCTGTTCTCGTCGCTGCTCAGCTTCTGCTTCTTGGCCGCAGGCATGTCTGTTCCCGCCGGCGCTGTCGACACTTCCCTCTCGGACATATTCCTCCGCCTCCCTCCAGGTTCCTGCCGCCTAGGGCGGGGCCTCCGCCACACCGCCGTCAAGCAAGCCCGGCCGGAGCCTGCCGCAAAGTTGCCACTGCCGCCGCCACCTCCACCGCTCCCCCCACTGTCGCAAACCGCGCCCAGCCGCCGAGGCGGGCGTGCGTGCGACCCCGCCACACTGCTGAAAAAGGGGCGCGCGTGCGCGCCCTCCCGCGCAGCTTCCTGGCTCTTTCCCTTTCCCTGCTCCCGTCTTGCCCTTTTCCCGCCGCCCTCTCGGCAGTTTGCACGGAGAGGTGAAGATCCGTTAGCTTTCGAGAGCAGTATTTCGTACGTCCCCTTTCCCTACTGCCGCCTCGAAAAAGGAGGAGCGGAACTCAAAGGGATGCCCCCTCACCCCCTTCCTCCTTCCAAAGACGTTTCAGCCGCAATCGGCCCAATCCTTCGATCCCCGACCCGCTGCAAGGACTCGAAAGTCTGTGGAATGGACTAGACCACCAATGTTCCAGGGGATGGGGGAAGATACGAGAAGTCACCTCTTGCTTTAGCGGCATATGCCAAGCGTCCTTAATCTTGAGTTCGGAGGACAACTCTCTCACGTAATTCATGGAACTGTTGAAGCTCTAGCTTTTGGTTGTCATTAGGAGTTGGGAAACTGTAGAGAGCCTCTCACTTGTCTCCCCCATCTAACAAATGGAAGTTACCCGCTAAGAGGTGCGCATGCGCTGGGGCGTATTCTCGCGCTGGGTTGTCCAGACCCGCCTACTCGGGCCCCTCCTCTTCGAAAGCTTGTTTGCTGAACCAGGTAGTCTTCCACCGGGTTCCTATAGTCCGGGATGGATTTCGAAGAACGACAAAGTCATAGTGTCTGGATGCGTCCTAAAGTCTTGATGAATATTTAATATAATGAATATTTATTTCAATCAGTGATTCTTCTCACCCAATTGGTAGCAACATTGGGTATCGTTTAATTTAGGAATATCCTGTAATTATGATTCTAGACTCCAATGAGTTATAGCCTAAAGGGCTCTTTTTAACTGTTAAAAAAAATTGTGAAGGTCTGAAAATACGTAGTTATCTCCAACTATGTATAAGGCTATGATACTTAACAGACAAAATTTGGAGACATACCAGATAAAATTTTAGGGAAAGGCAACATAACTGGTATGCTTGACCAAAATGTTTGTTTCCAATAAGTGTTAGTATATCTGGGCTCTTGACATGTGTCATATACATTGGCGAACCTTGTGGATTTGTTAGATGGTTCATTAAGTCACGTAATCAAATCAGGAAAAGGAGGGCCAGGACAAGAAATAAAAGCCAGACCCTCAGCCCTCTTTTTGGTAGCTCTTAGTTGTGACTACTTCTCTTTCTGGGCCTCATTGCCCTCATCTATAAAACTGAGGAAATTGGAAGGGACCTGACACTTCTTGAGCACCTACTTAATAATACATATTTTTTCTCTCTTATAACTCATTACATCATCCAGTGGATAACCTGAATAGAGTGCCCCATCCGTAAAATTCTTGTGTACTTGAATTATTTTTGCATGATTCCTTAAGAGAGAATATCAGTTTCATTTTCATTTCATTCATGAAATGAAATATCAGTTTCATTTCATTCTGCAGCTTGCAAAGTCACTTTTCCTTTTGGGAACGGAGTTAAGAATGATAAAAAGGAAGGTAAGGTAAGGCAAAGGGCAGAATAAGGTTTTTGCAGTGAAGATTTAGGAAAAATAAGCTGAAAAAAATTAAAGTTCAGGTCTTAATAATAATAGTAATTGCAGTCATTTGCTGAATTCTTCTAATGTTCCAGGCACTACTAATTACTTCTCAATTGGTGAGAAAGTAAGATGTGCTTTGGTATGACATTTTCATGGGCAGAGACAAACTTCCCCTGTCTGTTGAAAAGATTGTGAAACTTTGCTCTACAGTTAAAGACTAATCAACTAAAACATTTCCAATCCAAATTACTCTATGTGTCTGGGATCAGTAGGAGCTGGGAAGTGGGAGTCAAATTCTGATCATAAAATGAGGAAAGTTGCTGAACATTTGAATAAAGGACATATATGGAAGGAAAATGCCTCTAAGCATGCATGTTATCTGTAACAAAGCAAAAATACTTTTAAAGAGTTTTGTTACAACTTGCAAGGATATTTTAATTGTTTTAATTTTTTATGGGTCAGGGACAATAAATGGAAATTAGTTAAAGCTCATTACTGATGTTAAAAAATCATTTTGACACTTGTTAAAATAGTAGTGAACTTTATTCAGGATTATTGTAATAGGTGTCAAGACTGTTGCAATAGGAAAGAGATAGGGCTCAACTCTGAAACACAGCAAGGACAAGTGAGGACTTATAATCAAGGAGCAGAGTTGGAGGTGAAGGAGTTTAGGACTTGCCATCCACAATATGCTGCTTTGGTATATTGGTGATTTTGAGCTAAATGCACTTGAAAAAAAAAAGGCTTCCTCTAAACTCTTCTTATCTGCCTGAAGACAGATCCTCCAAAAGGAGCTCAACTGTTATAAATCCCCTCCCCAGGAGTTTCATCAACCAGAGAAGACTGACTTATCACAGAAAAGACTAGAAGTCACACCACACCCAGACAGACTTTGTCACAAACTATCATAGCTCCCATATATTCTAATGACCTATTCATCTTTCCAAAAATCATTTACTTTTCCCTGTGTGACATACATCTCCCAACTCCTTCCCCTATGGAGATGGTATAAACTCAAATCTCACTGCTTTTTGGGGTATTCGCTTTTTTCCCCCTGTGATGCTCTGTGCATGTTGTATTAAAAGTTAATAAACGTGTATACCTTTTCTCCTGTTAATCTGTCTGTTGTCAGTTTATTTCCTAGACTCAGCTATCCAACCCAGGAGGGTAGAGGGAACGTTTCCTCCCCTGTGGGTGCATGGGGGATGGGCAGAAACTTAGTAAGAGGAAACATCCAGGGTAGGAGGATTCTTTGTAAACTGACTTGCCAGGATGATCAGATATGCAGAGTGGGGAATAAGAATTTGATCAGCTATCAAGGGTGGGGATTCTCTCTAAACTGATTTAGGATTCTTGCTACAACTGGACTAGGGACACCAAAGACAGGACCCAAGGATAAGGCCTATTGAGAAGAGGGCCCAGAGGAGCCACACTACAATTTGGTCAAGAGGAGAGTCTTTGTCACTAATCTAACACATAAAATATCATAGGTGTCTTACTTGGAGTGCTATCTCTATGGCATTAATTTAATAAACACAAAAGACTACCTATTAAAAATAATAAATTTTCAACACCAAATTACTGTGAGGGATTTCCGAAACCATTACAGTTTAAGTCTTACCACCCACAGTTTTACAAATGTGGAAACTATGATTTAGTGTAATTAAACAATTTGCCCAAAGACACAGCTCTTCAACATGGCAAAGCTGGAGTGCCCCAGTGGCTCAATTGGTTAAGCATCCGACTAAGGCTCAGGTCATGATCTTGAGGTCTGTGATTTCAGGCCCAGTGTTGGGCTCTGTGCTGACAGCTCAGACCCTGGAGCCTGCTTCAAATTCTGTGTGTGTGTGTGTGTGTGTGTTTCTCTCTCTCTCTGCCCCTTCCCCACTTGCGCTCTTTCTCTCTCAAAAATAAATAAATATTTAAAAAAAAATTTTTTTAACAACATGGCAAAGCTAAGGATCATATTTAGGTCTGATTGGTTGGAAAGCCAAAGCGCTTTTGCCTCAAGGTGATAAACCCAGGCAGCTCTAGATTTATGTAATTCTACTCAGATGCTTGGTCTTTAGACCACATAATCTTCTATACACTATCAAAGAAAGCTACCTAACTTGAGACAGAAAGAAAACATAACTGGAGAAACAAGGGAATCCAAATGAAGTCTGGAGTTTAGTTAATGGTTACAGACATATTCTAGTTTTTTAAATTTTGACAAATGTGCCGTGGTAATATAAATGTTAAAAATGAGGGAAACCAAGTGAAGGGTATACAGGAAGTCTCAATACTATCTTTGTAACTTTTCTTTAAAATTATCCCCTATACACCAAAAACCTACTTAAAAAAAAATCTATTTCATATTAGACTTTGGGGAACACTACACAGAAATACCCATTAGACTTCAAATAAGTGGTTGATCCATCTTGAAAAACTTATAAAGATCATTTATTTATAAAGAAAAGAAACTTTACAGCCTCCCTTCCTATTGTTTTATAGTATCATGTAAGCTTCAACTCAGGAAATGAGTTTCAAAAGCTAAATTAAATCCTTCCCATTTCAATTGAAGTCTATTTCTCATTCATTCAACATTTTTTTGTCTCTTCTGCTTCATAAATAGCAGCTGTTCATCATCACTCATGCACTCTGTAATCATAGCCTTGCAGATCCAGTTTTCTATGAACAGAACATCATATGGCTTCTTTGAACATTTTAAAATCAATCAGGAGGAATTTACTGAATGCCATTTATGTGCAAAGCATTAAGGTAATTATATGGGCGGGGGGGGGGGGGCGGCTAAAAAGGGAAAATAAGACACAGTCCCTGCCTTCAAAAAGCCGAATATGCTTCCAGCATTAAAAAATATCTCATGCAGGGGCTCCTGGGGTGGTTCAGTCAGTAAAGCAACTGACTTTAGCTCAGGTCACAATCTTACAGTTCGTGGGTTTGAGCCCCGTGTCGGGCTCTGTGCTGACAGCTCAGATCCTGAAGCCTGCTTTGGATTCTGTCTCCCTCTCTCTCTGCCCCTCTCCCACTCATTCTCTCTCTCTCTCTCTCTCTCTCTCTCTCTCTCTCTCTCTCTCTCAAAAATAAATAAATATTAAAAAAAAATTTTTTTTAAAGTCTTCATGCAGGGGCACCTGGGTGGCTCAGTTGGTTGAGCATCCGACTTTGGCTCAGGTCATGATCAAGCAGTTCGTGAGTTCAAGCCCCACATTGGGCTTGCTGCTGTCAGCCTGTCAGAACACAGCCTACTTTGGTTCCTCTGTCCCTCACTCTCTGTCTCTCCCCCGCTTGTGCTCTCTCAAAAATAAATATTGAAAAAAATATATAGATGTCTCATGCAGACTTTCTGCCTGCATTTTGGGAGTGGTTCTTCCCAAGAAGGTGCTGGTGCTGGAGTATAGCCATCAGTCATGGATTCTTGTCAGCCCTGCCACTCTAATCCTTGGGATCTTGACTCAGTATAATTCTGTTCCCAGCCTGCCTCTTCTGAAGCTCTCCAGCTGAGGGAGGGGACCCCACTTCTCTCTTGGGGGGTGTTTGCTAACACCTCTGCATACCTTTGCCCAACAGCACACAGCAGGGCTCTCCTCCCATATCCAGAAGGTAGATGGCATTTTGTTTCCTCATCATCCCAGCTTCGCAGGTGAACAAAGGAAGTCAGGAAGTTGGAACGAGGAGCACAGAGCATGTCCCAGATGTGAGATATTCCTAGACTGCAATTCAACTTCTCACCACAGCTTACCTGGCATTCTCCAAAATGTATGTGATCTTAATATCTTTGCTTCAATTAAAGTTTTCTGAAAGGAGATGCCCTATCCTTACCAATGAGAGCTGTCAACTTCCCTTGTTTCCTGGTTTGGATAAGCTGCCCATTGCATCAGTTGGCTAACTGAAGCCAAATGTAGCTGCCTGGTTATATTAATATCATTTTTCTTCCTCATACACTTTTTGATTCTCCTAATGTTTTCTTTCCCTCAGTCTGATTGATCCTCTTTTCTGGTTGTTATGGATCTGTAAAATATTTCCCTTTCATCTGTTACTAATACTGAGCGACTACAATATAAGGCAAAACATCCTCTGATTTTTCTGCACTTGCCCAAGATTTTAGATTAATCGTTGAAGGGTTGTGTTCCTATGCCACTGAAGAAAAACAGGTCAACCCCTCAGAAATGAGCTTATGCTCTAAAACTTAAGTGATTTGCATGTAAATTATAATCTGTCCAATATTTAAATCTAGGTGTTTTTAGGGCAGACTTAAACCCTAAAAGCAGAGGTTGGAAAAGTACAGCCTGTAGAGGCTGCTTTTAGACAACCGGCTTGAGCAATGGAAACCTGAGTATGGTAGAAGGGCCCATAGCAACCACCAGACTGAATACAAACAGGCCCATTAGATGACCTACCTCAAAATAGCCATAAGCCCTAGCTGACCAAAGAGTTAGTTACATCCAGGCACAGGTGTCAAAAAAGGAAAAATTCTGGGGCACCTTGGGTGGGTCAGTTGGCCGAGCACCTAACTCTTGATTTCTGCTCAGGTCATGATTCCAAGTGTCCTGGGATCAAGCCCTGTGTTGGGCTCCGTGCTGAGCGTGAAGCCTGCCTAAGATTCTCTCTCTTTCCTTCTCCTTCTGCCCTCTACCTGGCTTGCGCATGCTCTCTCTCTAAAATAAAAACTTTGGGGGCGCCTGGGTGGCGCAGTCGGTTAAGCGTCCGACTTCAGCCAGGTCACGATCTCGCGGTCTGGGAGTTCGAGCCCCGCGTCGGGCTCTGGGCTGATGGCTCAGAGCCTGGAGCCTGTTTCCGATTCTGTGTCTCCCTCTCTCTCTGCCCCTCCCCCGTTCATGCTCTGTCTCTCTCTGTCCCAAAAATAAAAAAAAATAAAAAACGTTGAAAAAAAATTTAAAAAAAAAAAATAAATAAAATAAAATAAAATAAAAACTTTGTTAAAAAGGAAAATTCCATACGTTCCCATATCTCCTCACCTCGCCCCCTTAACTAGAGCCCCCCACCACTGCCCCCTGCCAGACAGTCTCTCCTTTGCTGTCCTGCCCGCTGCTCCCTTGCAGTGTATTCAATAAACTTCCATCTCCTTTGTTCTGCCTTGGGTGAATTCTTTCACATTCTACACCACTGGCCTCCTCCCAATCGGGTTGCCCCACATTTGGTGGACCCTGCATTTGTTGGGGAGATTTTGCTGGCCCGAGGCTCTCCCCGGATTCTCCAGGAATTTCTCCAGACTTTCCCTTGGTGGACCAAATGTGGTATTCGCTGGAGAACTGATGTCCTCCAGCCAAGGTTACTCCTTGATGATCTGAAGCCCCAGAGAGAACCAGCTGGACCACCCTTGCCCCAAAGGGTGAGGGATTTCCCCACTTGCCCTCCGAAGGGATCCTTCCCTCCCTCTCCTTTCTCTCTTTGGCCCTTCCACATTCTTAAAAAAAATTTTTTTTTGTTAATGTTTATTCATTTTTGAGAGACAGAGCATGAGCGGGAAGGGGCAGAGAGAGAGGGAGACACAGAATCTGAAGCAGGCTCCAGCCTCTGAGCTGTCAGCACAGAGCCCGATGCAGGGCTTGAACTCAAGAACTGCGAGATCATGACCTGAGCCAAAGTCAGAAGCTCAACCAACTGAGCCACCCAGGTGCCTCTGGCCCTTCTGCGTACTTAACCCTACTTGCAGACCAAATGTTTGTAAATAAACATTTATTTTTTTTTTGTAAATAAAATTTTATTGGAACACAGCCATGCTTGTTGCATATTATCTATGGCTTCTATTGTGTTACAACAGCAGAGCTGACAGAACCTATATGGCCCTCAAAGCCTGAAATACTTGACAACTGGTCTTTCACTAAAAAAGTCTGCTGACCTCTGACTTAGACATGTCAGGACATGGGGCTGGAACTCATCATGGACCTTGTGATCATGTCCTGAGCTGAAACCAATAGTTGGACGCTTAACCAACTGAGCCACCCAGGCACCCCCAGAGTTTTCCACTTCTGAATAACTACCCAAGGGTGAGGTGGCCATCTTTAAATCTCTGTGACATACCCAGAGGCTAGGTGAAATGAATTGCCTTAGCTGTGGCCTGGGCCCCAGCCCATGACAGAGGGATCCCAGTACCCAGAAGTTTGTTGAGGCAGTGGTAAATGCATCTCCTGCTGAGCTGCTGCAGGATTTGAGGCAAATTTTTTAGCTTCCATGGGTCTGTGTCTTATGCAGAGAACTGCATGAAATGCTGTGAGCTTCTTAGTAGAAAAGGATTATTTGATACAGGCATGAAACCAGGATAATTCACCCTCAGACTAGTTTTCTCATCTCTGGTGTCTTGTGCAGTCCTCACTCATTGGCTCTTCCAGCAGAATGTGGCTCCTTTGTCTCTAGCACCTGCATTTCAGGGATGCTCCCTGAAGGGGGCAGTAAAGCCCTCTGGTAAACAAAGCAGAGCAAAGCAGAGCTAGGAGTGTTCGCTAAAGAAGGCTGTAGAAGAGAGTGGATGGGAGCAAGAGCCCAAGAGGCAGGTTGCCTTGTGGGGCCTGCAGGACCATGGGACCTGGGGTCAAAACTGAACATCTCTGGGGGGCCTGGTTGGCTCAGTCAGTTAAGTGACCGACTCTTGGTTTGGGCTCAGGTCATGATCTCACAGTTTCATGAGTTCAAACTCCATGTCAGGCTCTGCACTGGCAGCTTGGAGCCTGGTTGGGATTCTCTCTCTCTCCCTCTATTTCTGCCCCTCCCCGACTTGCACTGTCTCTGTCTCTCTCAAAATAAATAAATAAACTTAAAAAACAAACAAATACTGAACATCTCCAAGACTTGGTTATTTCATCTCTGTAATGAGGTAATAGTAATACCTACTTCATAACATATGTTATGCCCCTAGTACAATATGTGGAGTAATACATGGGATTGTTTAATATTATTTATGTCATCATTTAAAAAGCACACTGCAAACAAATAAAGAACAAACAGGAAAATGACTTCCTAGAAAAATGAAAGAAGCATATTACAACACTGTATAGACTTGGGCCCTAATCCTGTTAACAATATGTACACAACCACATAGACAACGGAAGAGATACATGAAGATACTCAGGAGCCATCTTACGATAATGGGGTTATGAGTCATTGACATTTTTTTGGTACCTTCCTGCCATTTTACAATTTTCCACATAATGTGTGGGTTTTATTTTTCAGAAAAGAAAAGCCAAAAGGAAAACCATGACTGAATGTTTCAAAGAAGTTCTTAGAGGACAGGGAGCCTGTGGAAGCAGCTCCAGGCCCCAGGTCACCACCTCAGGGTATGCTGTTTGGTGCAGTTACTGGGACAGCTTTGAATATTGTGCAGTGATCTGCCAGAGTAAGGGATTCTACTTTCTCACTCAGTTTCCTTACAGTTCTCTCCGTAGGAAAAAAGTAGCTCTTCTAAGCCAGGCACAGCTCTGCTCTGGGTCCCCGGGGCATGGGTCTTCCCAGCCAGACCTGTTGTCTTGCCTTGCAGGACAGACACAGTGACAGATTTGTTATTTGGCTTCTTTCCAGGACTCAGGGGCAAGGATACTGGCCCACCCCTTCCTGCAGTGTTCTGATGAGGCTCCGGAAGCATTTCTGACCCCCCACAGAGGACCTTCTCCATGAATATGACAATCGAAAGGACCAGAGGAGGAAAAAAAAGGGGAACTTGGGTGCTTTTCATGAGGGATTGTAGCAAGCCAAGGGGAAGGGTGGTTGGTGGCATGCATCAGGCAGCCTCCCAAAGAGCAGTGGGGTAACCTTCCTTGGCCTTGTCCTGTTTGACCCCATGGAAGCTGCCCTCTGGGCCACTGTCCCAGCACAGGGAAGTCATCTCTCCGGGGACAGCCTGCAGCCCAGTGTCTGGGCCTTCTTAGCCCAGGCTGAGCTCTAGCAGTCCTTCTTTGGGTTTGAGGATTTAGGGAATACAGGACACATCAATTTCCTGAGGTGACTGGGCATGTCTGGGTCCTCAACTGTATTGGCCATTATGGTGACCTACACATAGGAAGTTGCTATCCTGTGTGTCTCTTCACTGGGCCATTCAGATCACACATGCATTTTGTTCTTTCCTGAATGATGCATTTTTATTCGCCCAAACAAAAATAACTTTTACTGTTTTTCCAGTTTAAAAAGTGATGTTAAAAAAATCCAACTATTCCTGAAGATGTGAAAAAAGCAAGTCACAGAACAATGAGTAGAGTGTGGTTGCATTTTCACTTAAAACATAAGAAAAAAAAAGAATGAATTTGATTGTATATGCTTAGAAGAAAATCTAAAGAAGGCATGTCAAACATTAACAGTGGTTGTATCTGAAAAATGGAACTGATGGGGAAAGAGTTTAATTTTTTCTTTTTCTAAAAAAAAAATTCTTTTTAGAGAGAGAGGGCTCAAGTGGGGGAAAAGGGCAGAGGGAGAGAGAGGATCTCAAGCAGGCTCCACACTCAGTGTGGAGCCCAAAATGGGGCTCAATCCAGAACCCTGAGATCATGACCTGAAATCAAGATTTGGATGCTCAACTGACCGAGCCACCCAGGTGCCCCATTTTTTTCTTTATACACTTCTCTGTTGTTTGAATTTCTTATAATAAGCCTGTATTACTTTGAAATTTAAATAAGTATATAATGAAAAATGAAAAATAAACATTATCTAAACCCCCTGCCCCCAAAATGTCTCATGCATTTAATAGACATTTACTAATTACCCACTACGTGTCAGTCACTATTCTAGGTATTGGGAATAGTTGATAATAAGTAAAAACAGACACTTTCCTACTGTCATAGAGTTTACTGTCTAGTGGGGGAAACAAAAATTAACCAAATAATCACACAAAAAATTGTAAAATGACAACTGTGGTAAGTACTATGAAGAGGAAGTACAGGGTCAGGGGTGCTGCTAACTCGCATAGTATCTGTGTGCTATTTTTTAAAAGGTGTCCCCCTAGATGGAAACAGCCCAGAGTAGGCATAGCTTAGCAAGCAACTATGCCTTTAATGAATTAGAAAAAGGCAGACCTTTTTCCAGGTTGAAATAGCCCTGCTCCATGTGCAAGTCTTTGTGAGCGGAGCACAAATTTCATCTACTACCATCTCAGCTGAGAACCCTGTTTAGATGAACTACCTGCACGAGTGTACACAGCAGCCCTGCAAAAGGTTCCATGGACACATATAATATGGTGACATTTGAGAAGGTTTCTCTGAGTAACAGACAGAAGAATGAGAACTGAAAGAAGAATGGGAGTTAAACAGGTGAAAGGGAAGAAAGAGACACGTTCTAGGGAGTGGTAGCAGCATGAGCAAAGGCCCTAGGGCAGGATAGGACTATATGACTTTGAGGAACTAAAAGGTCATTGCTGGTGAAAGACTGAAAAAGTGACAGGAGCAGAGTTAACAGTTAAGTCTAGAAATGTAGGTAGGAGATCAGATCACACAGGACCTTGTAGACCATCTTAAGATTGCTATGCAAAAAAAGTCTCCTCCTGATAAGACTTATACAGAAGGAATTAAAATGGCAATACTTTATTTAATTTTTTGTTGGTATTTCATTTATATACAGTGCACTGTATGAGTTTGATGAGTTTTAGTAAATAGCTTGAGTATATAGTTTGATGAATTTTGACCTAGGCATACACTCCTATAATCCATATCCAATTAAGACATAGATAGAACTTCACAATACTTCAGAAAGTTCCCTTATGCCTCTTTTTATTCAAACCTCCCAGAACCCCAGGCAACCACTATTCTGGTTTTTTCACCTTAGAGTAGTTTTGCCTATTCTACAACTTCATATAAATGGAATGATTCAGTTTGTGCTCTCTTGTCTCTGGTTTCTTGTGCTCAGCATGTTTTTGAGATTTATAAAATGGTGTTAGCTTTGGGGCTCCTGGGTGGCACAGTCGGTTAAGCGTCCGACTTCAGCCAGGTCACGATCTCGCGGTCCGTGAGTTCGAGCCCTGCGTCAGGCTCTGGGCTGATGGCTCAGAGCCTGGAGCCTGTTTCCGATTCTGTGTCTCCCTCTCTCTCTGCCCCTCACCCGTTCATGCTCTGTCTCTCTCTGTCCCAAAAATAAATAAAACGTTGAAAAAAAAATTAAAAAAAAATGGTGTTAGCTTTTAAAGAAAAATACTGTGTAGATCAGCAGTTCTCAAAGTGTAACAGACATAAGTATCATCTGGATAGTTTGTGAAATCACAGTGGAGTCCCATCCCCAGAGACACTGATATTTGAGGTTGGGTTGGGGTCTCTCCCTGTGCATTTCTAACAAACTCAAGGTGATGCCCACGCTGCCAATTCAGGAACCACACTTTGAGAACCACTGGTCTAGATGATAAAAGCAGAAATGTCTTATAAATAGTTTCTAGCAATTTATCTATTCATTTCATTCAGTAAACATTTTCTTTATTTAAAAAAAAAAAATTTTTTTTAAAGAAAGAGCAGGAGCAGCAGGAGGGACAGAGAGAGGGGACAGAGGATCCGAAGCAGGCCCCATGCTAACAGCAGTGACCCTGGTGGGGGGCTCAAACTCCCTCAGAGCTCAAACTCCCATGGGGCTTCAACTCACACGGGGCTCCAACTCAAAACTTGACATCATAACCTGAGCTGATGTTGGAGGCTCAACCGACTGAGCCACTCAGGCGCCCTTCAGTAAACATTTGCTTTAAGCACCTGCTGTGTGCCAGGCCTTTTCTAGGTGCTGGAGAGTCAGAAGTAATTAAAACATCATGCCTCTCCTCTGGTAACTTATAGTCTGGTAAGGGAAGACAGAGGTAAGCCAAATGAGTATTTCTAACTGCCTTAAAAGGTCTGCTCACTAAATGATGGACAAAACATTTTAAAAGAGAAAATATTCCTGTTTTCCAAAGTAGAGAAGCCACAAGAATAAAAGCAAGGCTGTGTAAGGAATGGACCCTGTCCTATACATAGGATTCCTCACTGCCACCCTGAATGAATGCCAAGGTGATCAGTAACATCTACTTTATTGAGAGTTTTCCATGTGTCCAGTACTGTGCAAAGTGCTTTCCATGTAGCTTGGCATATACTCCTCTCAATAATTCTATGAAGGTAGGACCATACTGTCTACATTTTATGGATAAGGCAACTATAGCTCAGAGAGGTTAAGGGACTAGAAAAGGCCACTCAAGTAGTAAGTGAAAGAATCAGAATTCAAACCCAGATCTGGTTGACCCAAGGGCTGGTCCTTTCAATCACTAACTCTTGCAGATTTCTAGAAGAGAGCGACCTTCTTAAATCATTTTAGTGCTAACAATACTAACAAGTCCTATAGTAGAAATAATCAACACAGAATACAGTACTATGATAGGAAAGGTAGGGCAGTAACTAATTTTAACTGGATGGAAATATGAGAAGCCTTCATGAAGAGGTGGGAATTAGCCTGGAAAACAAATTTTTGTCAGTGTTTCCCTAATAAAGCCTGAGAGGCAGAAATAATCCAGTGGAATGCTGTGTTCCAAACACTAGAAAGGTACACTATCCTGTGGATAAGGGGAAATTTATTGGAATCAATTATTGCCTGCATGAAATTTCCCTTGTGATTGTACAGTGCTTTTGCTTACTACATACTACCTTATGATTGCTACTTCAACTTTCTGGTTTTCTTGATAACAGGAAGAAAGTGCCCTGAAGAGTGGACATTTGTATTTTAGTCACTAGAGAGGAATATTCCACAGCATCACTTTCATACTTGGGTATACGGTTTATAAATAGGCATCCTGTTCATTTGGAAGTGGCCAGATAGTGAAAAGCCTTATGTCATTGGTCTGTAAATAATGAGTGGCCAAAGAGTTTTTCTCTTTGGCAGACATCAGGGAGTAAGACTGGAGGCTGGGAGGTAAGCTCCAAGGCTATTGCAACACTGCAGACCGGAACTAAGGCAGTGCCGATGAAGATCGATGGAAAGTAAGCAGTTGTTTCTGGAGATATTTAAGAAATATAACTGACAGGACTCAGTAATTCATGGAATGTGAGGGGTGGAGAGAGAGGCATAGCATGACTCAGGTTTATAGTCTGGCTGACTTCCTGGATGGTGGTATCTCTAAGATAGGGGGCTTAAGAGGAGAAGCAGGCAGAGTTTTTAGCTTTTAGCATTGAGCAGATAGACACGTAATTTTATTTTTCCACCAATCCAAATATAGTCTTCAAGGGCAAATGCAAATGACAGTGGTCTATTATTAATCTAAGGGAAGAGTTAGCTTAAAAATGGAGATAATTCCAATGTCTTGTTCTTTCAGAAGAGTTGTGTGTGTTAAATAAGACAATATGTGTGGAAGAGCTTGCAACATTGCATTACATTATTTATCATTGTTAAATGATAAGTTAATTTTGATTTTTGAAATAAAAGATTGCTCTTGCTTTAAAAATCGCCAACCTTGATTTTAAAAATAATATCATTTTACATGCAATTTTCCCCTTATACAATTAAAAAAAAAAAACATTTTTAGGGAGAGAGTGTGTGTGTGCAAGCAGGGCAGAGGGGCAGAGGGAGAGAGACAGAATCTTAACCAAGCTCCATGCTCAGCGCGGAGCCCAATGTGGGACAGGATCCCATGGCCCTGGGATCAAGACCTGGGCTGAAATCAAGAATGGGATGCTCAACCGACTGAGCCACCCAGGTGCCCCTCCACTTACACAATTAAAAAAAAAAAGTACAAAGAGAAAGATAATTGTGATTCTGAGTGACTATCTTCTGAGACTTCCAGTGCCCTTTTCAAATGTAAATCAAAACCAGCAGCGTCCCTACGTGAACACACTAAGACAAAGAGAATCTAGAAAGTTGAACTAATGATTAACATTCATCAAAGGTTTGCTATATACAAGGCACATCGCAGGATTTATTTCACTTAATCTTCATAACACCCTTGATCCTCTATTTTACAGTTGAGGAAGATGAGATGGAGAAATTAAGTTACTAGCTCAACACAGAGGTGGCAAGTGGTGGAGTTAAGTTTGAATGTACATAGCCCAGCTGTGGGAACGGAGTTCTTCAACTCTGTACCATTTGGCCTCCTACCGTGTCGTCAACATATTTATCTCTAGGTGGATGGACCTGAGTGTATCCTTTCTTTCTTTCTCTCTGCTTCTCTGTATTTATAGTAATAAGCATATATTACTTTGAGGTTAAGAAAAAAGGTTATTTTAATTTAAAAAGCAATCAGATAAATGAATTTATTTTAAATAGCCCAATTCTCATTCATTCCCTGAAAGAACACCTCTGTATCTAATTTTCATTTTAAGCATTAAGTGCACTGCTGTTTGAAGACCAAGTTTTGTCTGGTGCATGATATAGTGTGTGCTTAATTCCCTGAAAAATAGACTACAATTACTGCCAGGTTAATTAACTGTCATTATCTCAGTGTCTGGAATATTACAGATAAATGTGCAATTCTGAAATAAAACTTTAGCTGTCAAAGCCAGAGAAAGAGGAGTGTTTTTTTTTAAACATTTGTGACCTTTAAATTGTCTGAAAAATTGTTAATCAAGCTTAAGAAATTCACTACTATCTACAACAGTCCTGAGATCTGATGTTTAAAAGAAATGTGAGGTTAGCCTCTCAGAAGTGCAAAACTGTATATCTAATTTTCTTTGTGAATATTTGGCTTTCCTTTTCCCCTTGTTCATATTGGTTTGTTATTGTATGATGTCTCAGGAGCATTAGTTTGTTGGATCAGATAGTACTGTTTTTGTTGGCATAAGGCAACACCAGGGACGTTTTTCTGTTGAAAGGATAATTAGATAGATTAAATTACATAGACTTCGCAAAACAACATGAGGCATTTAAAGGGAAACAAAAAAACAAACAAACAAAAAAAAACCCAACCTCTAAAACAGGTTACACTTGGATTCACTGAACTTGACACGAATCCACCATTGATCCATATAACCATGGCAAGAAAAGAAACGTACTTAATGCAAATACACTTTAACGTTTATTTATTTTTAAGACAGAGAGAGACAGAGCACGAACAGGGGAGGGGCAGAGAGAGAGGGAGACACAGAATCTGAAACAGGCTCCAGGCTCTGAGCAGTCAGCACAGAGCCCCACGCGGGGCTCGAACTCATCGACCGCGAGATCGTGACCTGAGCCGAAGTCAGACGCTTAACCGACCGAGCCACCCAGGCGCCCCAATGCAAATACACTTTATACAAAATTAGTTGCTGCTTTTTGGTTTGAAGATATGTATGTATTTAAAATGTGTCTGAGAAAAATGGGCCTAATCTTAAACCTTGATTGGGTTTAAGGTACACGGCAGTTTTTTCCAAATGAACATGAGTAAAAATAAATGTGCTTTAAAAAAGGGAATAGGAACTAAATTAGAAATTGTACACTCTGAATTTACTCCAACTTGGGTTCTTTATTTTATCTCTTTGATAGAACAAAAGATGACTTCTGGTTCTTAGAACAAAGACTGACAGAGCTAAGTTCAAGCATTTGGAAGGCTTGGAAGTGATACCTGTGAGAAGAGATTTTGATGAGTTAAGTGTAAATGAATCCAAAACATAGGGATTATGTGCACATGAACTTAAGTGTGTAGAGGAAAGATGCTTGTTAAAATGCTTAGGGGCATTCTCAATCTCAAATACTTGAAATACTTAAGATTTGTGGTGTGCATTCATGAAACCATGGCTATCCATCTTCAGGGTAAATGTGATAATCTGGTAAATGTGACAATGTGGATAACTTTGTTTTTCCATTTCACATTTTCTAAATTTTATGCCCAAGAATAAGGATGCTGTCTGTATTAGTCAAAGTGCTCTAGAGAAATGAAACCAATATGATGTGTGTATAGAGAGAGAGATAGAAAGAGACAGAGAAGGAGAGATTTATTTTAAGGAATTGTTTCACTCAGTTATAGAGACTGGAAAGTTCAAAGTCTGCAATTCAAGTTCAAAGTCTGCAATTCAAGTTCAAAGGCCATCTTTAGCAGAATTCCTTCTCACTTGGGGGGCGGGGGATCTTTTGTTCTATTCAGGCTGTCAAGTGATTAGTTGAGGCCCACCCACGTTACAGGAGGGCAATCTCCTCTACTCAAAGTCCGCCGATTTAAATATTAATGTCATCCAAAACACCCTTACACAAACATCCAGAGTGTTGTTTGACCATATATCTAAGCACTGTGGCTCAGCCAGATTGATACATAAAATTAATCATTACAGATGCCTAGTTGGATGATACTTTTTTTTTTTTTACCTTTATTTATTTTGAGAGAGAGAGAGAGAGAGAGAGAGAGAGAGAGAGAAAGAGAGAGCATGAACAGGGGAGGGGCAGAGAGGGAGATAGATAATCCTAAAAAGGCAGTGCTGTCAGTGCAGAGCCTGATCCCAGGAACTGTGAGATCATGAGCTGAGCCAAAATCAAGAGTCTGACACTTACCCAACAGCCACCCAGGTGCTCTGTGATATTGTCTTCTTGTTAAAGCAGTGCCATTTCAGATGAATGAATAGAATCCACTAATAAACTTTTAGAACCAGAAAGGCCATTGGAGACCTTCTAATGGTATTTCTCAATGGGGATATTATTGGCATTGGGGGCAGAGTAATTTTCATATATGGGGGGTTATCCTGAGCATTGAAAAGCATTTAGCACCCCTGACCCTAATCTCTGATTGCAAATAGCTCTCTCAATCATTGTGCCAACCGCAAAACCATCCCAAAGGTTTCCAAACACTCTAAGGTGGGCGTAACACTCTTCATTAAGAATTACCCTCTACCCTCTTTTAAAGTAGGTAATAGATTTGACAAGGTTGCTTTTTGCTATATCTTATATATAGACATTACTTTCTCTTTTTTTCTGATTTGATGGAGTAATTTATCATGCCAGATTATTTTGCAGTAAATAATGTGTGAATCTATAATTATACTACCTAAAATAAGGTTTAAAATGTAAACTCTGATTAGTATAACAAGTTAAACTGTACAAAATTGGGTAAGGATTTCAGTCATAAAACTACCAGGGGTTTGGTTAACACACTTGTATGTTTTTGATATTAAACTAAAAGCATGGATACATTACTCCCTATTTTGAAAAACTTTAGGAAAGATTGCTTAGTTGGAGAAGCATTAATTCAAAACTTGTATGCATGAACATATTGAATGTCCCTGTCCATTTGGGAAGGGAGCATTTCTGGGGTGACAATTAGCTTGATTTTGGTTAACTAAACGTCACACTTTAGATAGGAACTTAGATGTTACTTGCTACAGGAAGTGGTCACCAAGCGAACGTACTTCATTGGCATCCCATATTCTCCTGCTCACAGAAGTCATCCTCATAACATACAGTTGGTCCTATCATCTCCCTAACTATACTGTAGGCTCTGTGAAGTCAGTAACCTTGTGAAGATTGTTTACCTACCTTAGGACTCTTAATATTGAGTCAAATGGCTGGCACAGAGGAGAAGCTCAATAAATATGTGCTAGGTGAATTAGGAGAGGGCAGCATGCGGAAAATAAACTTTTATCTCTATTGAAGATTATGCACATCATTTTCAATTGTGAAGCCTAGGGAACAGTAATATTTTATCATCTGTGTGTTCCATCACTTCTTAACATTGCACCTGGCCTGACTAGTTTCTCTCATGCTTTATTGAGGTATAATTCATACACAATAAACTGTACTCATTTAAGTATACAGTTTAGGGGCACATGGATGGCTCAGCTGGTTGAGCATTCAACTTTTGATTTTGGCTCAGATCAGGATCTTGCAGTTCATAGGTTCGAGCCCTGTGTTGGGCTCGGTGCTGACAGTGAGGAGCCTGCTTGGGATTCTCTCTCTCACTTTCTCTCTCTGCCCCTCTCCCGCTCATGTTCTCTCTCTCTCTCTCAAAATAAATAAATACCATTAAAAATATAAAAAAAAATATACAGTTCAATGAGTTTTGATGCCATGTAACCCCTGCCACCAAGATACAGAACATTTCCATCATCCTAAAAGTTCCCTAGTGCCCCTCTGCAAGCATCTTCTCCTCTCTCTTCCAACCCAGGAAAACACTGATTTGTTTCCTGCCAATATGGATTAGTTGGCATTTTCTAGAATGTTATATAAATGGAATCACACAGTATGCACTCTTGGACATATATATATCCTTCTTGAGATTCATCCATGTTTTTGCCTGCATATGTTCTTTACTCTTTTTTATTTCTGAGCATGTATTTTATTGAATGAATGTGTAATAATTTGTTTACCTATTTCCTGTTGATGGACAGGTGGGTTGTTTGTTTGGGGACTACTATGAATAAAGCTGCTATGAACATTCATGGACAAGACTGTATGGACATATTTTTAAATTTCTTATGGGTAAATTGCATATGAGTGGAATTCTGGATTATATGGCAAGTATATGTCTAACTTTGTAAGAAACTATGAAACTATTTTCTTTTCTTTTTTTTAAATTTCCTTTAATGTTTAGTTTTGAGAGACACAGAGACAAAGCATGTGCAGGGGAGGAGCAGAGAGAGAGGGAGACACAGAATCTGAAGCAGGCTCCAGGCTCTGAGCTGTCAGCACAGAGCCAGATTCAGGGCTGGAACTCACGGATCATGAGATCACAACCTGAGCTGAAGTCAGATGCATAACCGACTGAGGCACCCAGGCACCCCTAAAACCATTTCCAAAGTGGTTGTATCCTATTTTTATCATCACCATCCATGTATGAGAGTTCTATTTGCTTTACATCCTTTCCAGAACTTGGTATTGTCAGTCTTTTTAATTTGAGCCATTTTGGTGGGTATGTAGTGGTATCTTACTATGGTGTTAATGTGCATTTTCCTGAAGACTAATGATGTTGAACACTGACTGATCCATAGATCTCCTCTGATGAAGAGTCTGTCCAAATCTTCAGTCCATTTTTTTTAAAAACTTGTTTGCCTTTTTTTCAGTGAGTTGCAATGAAAGTTCTTCTATATATTCTAGATACAAGATTTCCTTACATATTCTAGATACAAATTCTTTGGTTACTAAACATAAAATGTTTTCTCAGGTCTATGTCTTTTCACTTTCTTTAAAAAAATTTTTTTTTTTAATGTTTATTTGTTTTTGAGACAGAGAGAGACAGAACATGAACGGGGAAGGGTCAGAGAGAGAGGGAGACACAGAATCTGAAGCAGGCTCCAGGCTCCGAGCTGTCAGTTAGCACAGCACCCAATGTGGGGCTCGAACTTACAAACTGTGAGATCATGACCTGAACCGAAGTCAGACGCTTAACTGACTGAGCCACCCAGGCGCCCCAACAAATAACAAATTTTAGTGTTAAGATTCTGACTAAGGTCTGACTACAGAGTCTATGCTCCTAACCAATATGCGGTTTTATTCCAAACAGTGCCTACCCTCTTGGTACTACTGAACTCTGGGATACTACTGAAGGCCATCAATAGTCTTATTTACACATGGCCAACTAGCATACAGGAAGAGATGATGAAGACTTTAGCATTGCTTGTGAGGCCCCAGGGATATCATAATTAAAAAAAAAAAAAAACCCTCGGGGTGCGTGGGTGGCTCAGTGGGCTGAGCATCTGACTTCAGCTCAGGTCATGATCTCACAGTTTGTGAGTTCGAGCCCCGCGTCGGGCTCTGTGCTGACAGCTTGGAGCCTGGAGCCTGCTTCAGATTCTGTGTCTCCCTCTCTCTCTGCCTTTTCCTGCTCGCACTCTCTCTGTCTCAAAAATAAATAAACATTAAAAATAAAAAACCCTCAAACATAAAAAGATGTAGTAAGACTCCCTGAAGTTCCTGGTGAGTGTGCCCCAGATGGGGATGGGAAGTGAAGCTTTTCTTTGCCTCTTGATACAAGTTCTGTGACTAAAGATTTGAGTGGGCACAGTTGGTGTCACTAAAATAGTCTTCTGTTTCAGACCTTGGGGAATTTGGTAAAACTTCTTTGTCAAAAAAACCTACAAAATAGGAAGAGCTAGACTACTTTTTGGTCTTTCTTTTCAAAAATATAATTTGTTTTGAATAATGAAAGTAACACATGTACATTTCGTATAATTTGGAAAATACAAGAAAACCACAAAGAAGAAAACTCTTCTATAATCCTACCGCCCAGAGGTAACCACTATTAACATTTGAGTCTTCCTGTTCTTCTAGTCTCTTCCTGTGAACTCACAACATGAATAGACACATATTCGGAAAATGTAATGGTACCATGGTATGGTTTTGTAAGCAATTTTTGCAACAGCATATGGTGAATATTTTCCTTTGTTTTCCTAAGACATCATTTTAATGGCTCCGTAGTACTACATCAGGAAGGATACCCAGAATTTAATTAACCACATCTCAGTTGTGTGGCATTTAAATTGTTTCTGATTTTTTTCGTACTTATGCACATATATGTTGATAGCCATCTGTGATTGTTTCCTGAAGCAGGAGGTAAGCTAAATCATTCATGCAGTTACATTTCACTCTGGTAAACTTGTACAAGTTAACACACAGCGGAGTTGGTTTACTGTTTGATGACTAAAAGATTTGTAATCCCTTAGCGTCCAGGTTCCTGAAACACTGCAAAAATTGCAGAGAAGAGCAGGCACTCCAAGCAACAATGAGAAACACCAACCAAGCTTTTCGACTTTCCTACCAGAACGCTAACGTTGCCATATGCCGCCTGTTTACTGGCGTATACCTCAAAGTCCACGGATCAACAACATAAAATACATACACTTGAAGTTCTCAACAGAGATGTTAGCCTTAGCCCAGCTACTTAGCTGTGCCATACCCCGACCCCAGGAAGGATTATTTGTGGGCAGAATCCATTTCTCATTCATCTTGATATCCATGGTGACTTCACACTCAGTAAATGTTTTCTGAATGAATGAAATCACTATCTCTGTTTACTACCATAATTTAATTGACTTATTTAGAGGCATTAAAGAAGGTAAGCTCCTGGAGTTGTTATCATATAGCTTGAGACTTCACCTTTGGTGAGAAGAGAAATGGAGCAACTAAAACCATTTTGACAGGTTGGAGCTTCTGGGCAGAGATCTCTTGCACAGGCTCACCAATGCACCGAAGTAAAGAGATCTTGAAATAATCATGTTCAAACCTGCATCTGGAATCTATACAAATGCAACACACTTGTATGACTTGGTTTTATATACACCTATCAAAAAACTTTTTTTAAATCCCTATTCATATCAGCAGGAGAAACATACTCTTTCAACAAGCTTTGTGTTGAAACCTGGTGACCAAGTTCTATTCTTACAGATCAAATATCAGTAAAAGTTTTCACTATCACAAGATGGATCACGGTAAAAAGTTTTCTAAGCTTTTGCAGACCCATAATAATAATATTTTGACAATATCTATTATAAGGAATGTTTTGCCGATTTCTACTTATCTCTAACATTCATTCATATCACACTCCTGAAAACCACATGGAATATCTCTCACAGCTAGTACATTTGCATACAATAAAGAACATTATGTGGGCTTGAGCAAGGACTTAAGAAACTTTGCAGTTCTCTCTAATGATTACAGTACAGAAAAGATACTATTTAGCTTCTGATGCCTTTAGTATGAAAGTCCTAAATACACGTACCCTTATGCAAACAAAGAGTTAATGTCTCTTTGCCTGTGAATGCTAAAGGACAGGTCTGTGGTTTTAGGGAAGTTTTAATAAGGACTGGAGTTTTAAGGTAATGTGTTTTTTTAAAACCTCTCTGAACCTTAGTTTCCTACTGTGTAAAAAGCATGGGAAGAGGGAGAGTTGTGGGAGGCCTGATTGTGCTAGTATAACTTCTTTCCTTCTTCCGCGTTCCTGGCTTTGCTAGTCTGCGAATCATAAGAAATTTGGAGCCAGCATGATGGAACCAAGCTCTGTGGAACTGGGGGAAGACTTGCGCTAAAGTCCTAGCTCTGCTATTTAAAAACTGTGAACTCTTGGGTTAGTCACCTAAATGAGCTTAAGTTACCTGTAACGTGGAACTCTGATTAGATCTGCCTAAAATAGCTTGAGTTTCAAATAAGGTAAAAGTTCTTGATTCCTTGTTGTGCCAGCTTATTTAATTTTTGACTGTTCATGAAAGGCCTTTACTTCTTTGCTTGGTTCCTTTTCCTCCACCTATAGCCTCCTTTGCCTCCCCTTATTGGCTCCTTTTCTCAGGGTTCTGCCATGTCTTTTGTTGTATTAATGAATATGTAACTCTCAGGTGACCCATTCTATTCTGACAGCTTCAAGTGTTAAATATATGTTGTTCAACTGTTCAACTGTTAACTATATGTCTGCTATTGGTGTGTTGTTGAGCTTTAGGCCTACATATTGTACTACCTGGACATAATCATCTGTGTGCCCAGAAGGTCAAGGTCAAATGTTCAAAACTCAACTATTATCTTTCTCCTTATGTTTGCTCCTTCCTGAGTCTTGGTGATTAATACCGCTATCCACCAAGTGGACCTACCCAGAAGCCAGGTGTTCATCTTAGATTTTGCCCATTCAATCATACCCCTGTCCAATCAGTTCAAGGTACTGTAGATTTTACTCCTGTAATAGCTCTCAGAAATTACTTCCTGGATTACTTGAATTGTCTCCCTTCTTCTCTTTCTACTTCTTTTCTGGTTCCCTCCAATCTATTCTCATTGTTGTTGCAGTAAGTTTTCTAAAACATAAGTAGAGTATGTCATCATTCTGCTTGAAACCAGTCAGTTGTTCTGGGTATCTTTCCAGGGAAGATCAAATTCCTTAGGTTATCCCATGGGGCCTGAATGATCTCACTAATTTTGAATTCAATCTCATTGCTAGTCATCCTGCCACATTTACCTTCTTTCCAGACACAGATTCTTCTATACGTACGCACAAGTTCATTTCCAAGTGGCTGTTCTTAGGTTCACTTGTCCCCAAGCCCAACAGGACTAAGAGGTGTTTAGGCTTGCAGGCCTAGGATGTAGTTGACCAAACTGATTCTTTGAAATTTTCAAACCAGACAGATTTATTGTTTTAAGTGAATTTTTTGTTTGTTTGTTTTGTTTTGTTTTTCATTCTCAAGTTAGTTAACATACAATGTAGTCTCAGCTTCAGGAGTAGAACCCCCATGATTCATCTCTTACACATCTTACACTCATCCCAAAAAGTGCTCTTCTTAATGTCAGTCACCCATTTTAACCCACCCCCCTCATGTGTCCCCCCATCAACCTTTAGTTTGGTCTCTATATTTAAGCGTCTCTTATGGTTTGCCTCTCTCTGTGTTTTTATCTCAGTCTTCTTGTTTATAATAGCAGAAGACTACAATGTAAATCCATCAATGGAGTATTGATTATATAAGTTACACTGTATCTTTATATGTAGCTTTTAAAATGAATAAAGTGTATCTACATGAATTAATATAGAACAATCTCCAAAATACATTAAATAATTACATAGGAAAAAAGTTGCAGAAATAAGTGTATAATATGCATTTATTTGTATGAAAAGAAATATAGGAAACTCTTTTTTTTTAACTTCAAAAAAAAATTTTAAGTAAACTTTATCCCCAATGTGGGGCTCAAGCTTACAACTCCAAGGTCAAGAGTTGCATGCTCTACTGTCTGACACAGCCAGGTGCCCCCATAAGAAATTCTTTTTTTTTTTTTTTTAATGAACTTGTTTTATTTTTCATTTTTTAAAAAATTTACATCCAAGTTAGTTAGCATATAGTGCAACAATGATTTCAGGAGTAGATTCCTTAGTGCTTCTTACCCATTTGGCCCATACCCCCCTCCCACAACCCCTCCAGTAACCCTCAGTTTGTTCTCCATATTTATGAGTCTCTTCTGTTTTGTCCCCCTCCCTGTTTTTATATTATTTTTGCTTCCTTTCCCTTATGTTCATCTGTTTTGTCTCTTAAAGTCCTCATATGAGGGAAGTCATAATTTTTGTCTTTCTCTAACTAATTTCACTTACCATAATACCTTCCAGTTCCAGCCATGTAGGTGCAAATGGCAAGATTTCATTCTTTTTGATTGCCAAGTAATACTCCATTGTATACATGTACCACATCTTCTTTATCCATTCATCTGTCAATGGACATTTGGGCTCTTTCCACACTTTGGCTATTGTTGATAGTGCTGCTATAAACATGGGGGTGCACATGTCCCTTTGAAACAGCACACCTGTATCCCATGGATAAATGCCTAGTAGTGCAATTGCTGGGTCATAGGGTAGTTCTATTTCTAGTTTTTTGAGGAACCTCCATACTGTTTTCCAGAGTGGCTGCACCAGCTTGCATTCCCACCCCATAAGAAATTCTTAAGGGGCACCTGGGTGGCTCAGTTGCTTAAGCATCCGACTCTTGATTTCAGCTCCGGTCATGATCTCACAGTTCGTGGGCTTGAGCCCTGCATTGGGCTCTGCGCTGACATTGCAGAGCTTGCTTGGAATTCTCTCCCTTCCTTTCTGTCTGCCCCTCCCCTGCTCATGCTCTGTCTCTCTCTCTCTCTCTCAAAATAAATAAATAAACATGAACAAAATTTTAAAAACATGTTTGAAGTGGTTAAGAATGAAATTAGATGGACTGGGCAAACATTACAAAAAAAAAAGAAATCATTAATAGCAGTTACTTCTAGGCAGAAGAACTAGGGGTCTAGGGAGGAAGGAAGACTTGTTTGCTACTGTATATCTTTTTACACTGCTTGAATTTTTAAACATTTACAACTATTGCTTAAAAAAACAATTAGTTTGTTTTTAAAATCACAAATCAGACATGCTCTTTTCTCCTATCGTATGTGCAGTCTATTGACTCTCTCTTCTACCATTTTGAACATATGTTGAGGCAGGTGGTCCCCCTCCTTGAGGATGGCCAAGTGTAGAAAACTCCTTGGCAGCTCTAACATCCTTAATGGAATTTGACTGTGACTGTGTCCGAAGTTTCAGGAGCAGCAATTTTACCATGTCCAGCAGAGTTCCTGGACAAACGCAAGCATTTGTTCAGGACCTGAATTAACTTATTTTTTATTTTTTTGAGAGAGAGAGTGAGAGAGAGAGAGAGAGAGAGAGAGAGAGAGAGCAAGTGGGGGGAGGGGCAGAGGGAGAGGGAGACACAGAATCCAAAGCAGGCTCCAGCCTCCAATCTGTCAGCACAGAGCCCGACGTGGGGCTCCATCTTGGGAACTGTGAGATCATGACCTGAGCCAAAATGAAAAGTCAGGAGCTTAACCTTTGAGCCACCCAGGTGCCCCTAGAAATTACTTTATTTAGACATCTGACATTGATTTCCCTCCCCCACCTGCACTTTAAAAAAAATTTTTTTTTTTATTTTTTAGTGTTTATTTATTTTTGAGAGACAGAATGAGAGCAGGGTTGGGGCAGAGAAGAGATGGGGACCCAGAATCCAAAGCAGACTCCAGGGTCTGAGCTGTCAGCACAGAGCCTGACATGGTGCTCGAACTCACCAACTGTGAGATTATGACCTGAGCTGAAGCCAGATGCTTAACTGACCTGGCCACCCAGGCACCTCTCCAGCTGCACATTCTTAAAGCCTTTCATTTTGACAATTACTCTTCATCTTGTTCATTATTTTTGATGGCATAGGTATATGGACATGACTGAATGATTGGATCTTTGTTCTTCAGAATTGTTACTATCACTGAAACAATTTATCCCTTAAGTATACACATTTATTATTTTTAATTGTTTACTACATCTATTGTTGTTTCTATACTAACTCCATGTCTCTTCCTACCACTTCCTACCAACACTATTAATATTCTAGTTGCATCTATTCCTTCTTCTGAAAAACGTTTGTAATTTTTGTAAAACATTGAAAATTAAAGCAAACACACCAAACATACAAATATCAAAGGTCACAAAGTGATGGTCAGCAGACTGAAGTTAGCCTGCATACATTTTTTGCTTGGCCTGCACACAATTTTAAAAACTTGAATTAGTTGTTAACAATTCAAAATTGAACAACAATTCAAAATTGAAGGAGGTCTCTAGTTTGCCTTGAGAGAGCAATGGCATCACTGAGGCTACATTCTGGCAGGGTGAAATCTGCTAGCGCCTGGGGCCACTCTTCCCCATAGCTGGACACAGTTCACCTCACACCTCACGCTCCAGTTCACCTCAGGCCCCACCCTGCCAGCTGTACTCATGGTAGGTATTTGAGTTTGCAAGTTAAGGAATTAATTCAATGGATTAAAGAGTAGCCAGTGGAATAATTAAATGGATTAAGGAATAACCCAATGATCACGTGACTAGGACTGACATGACCTCACCTGACCACTAACTCCTTCTGGCATGTCTGAAAGAGTTGATGCACCTTTGCTTGGAAGCTGAGCTTTGTTTTTTTTTTTTTTTTTAAATTTTTTTTAAGGTTTACTTATTTTTGAGAGATAGACAAAGCACAAGCAGGGCAGGGGCAGAGAGAGAGAGGGAGACACAGAATCTGAAGCAGGTTCCAGGCTCTGAGTTGTCAGCATAGAGCCTGATGTGGGGCTTGAATTCACAAACTGTGAGATCATGACCTGAGCCAAAGCTGGACACTTAACCGACTGAGCCACCCAGGTGCCCCAAGCTTTGTATTTTTGAATGTTTTTAAGTTGAAAGTATTTGAGTAAAGACCTGTAATGAATTACTGGTAGTTTACTGATTAGGCTGTGACCTTTTTCACATATGTTTCCTTTTGCTTAAAATACTTTCTTCTTCCAAATTCATCCTTTTCAAAATTTAGCTTCCCAGGAAACCTTCCCTGATTCCCTAATCTGATTTGGTTGCCCTTTTCCCCACACATCTATAGAATGCTGTTTCATCTTAGTTATCTAATTATAGATTTTGTTCTAAAATTTGTTCTATCATCTTTTGTTCTAACAAGATTGGGAACTTGTTGAGGGCAGGTTACGTGTTGAGTTTTGTGTATATCCAATAGACCTCTTTTCACTTGATCATAGAGGTCTCCTATAAACCTAGTATCAGGAATATAGAAGGCTTTCAACAAATACTCAAGGGAATGAATGAATGTCTCAATCAACAGATTATACATGATTTGCTTTCTGTTACCCTATCGGCAACAATTTTGAGCAGCCATATATAGATTGACAGGGTCTATATATTGAGCAGCCATATATAGATTGACAGGGTCTCATTTATTACCTTAAATTATCAACTTATAGTTTGTGCTGGAAAGTGGTTTTTTTTTTTTTATATGTTAAGTGTTGGAGAATAGGAGAAACAAAGAAAGTTCAGATCTAAATTCATAGGTCTTATGTGGGGCTCAAGGTTGTTAAAAGGCACTCACTTCTCTCTTCCCAGAAAAACAGTGTCAGAATATTTAACTTAGCCACCCATTCTCATGAGTGTCTGTAACATCTGATTATCAAATAAATGACTCTGAGTAAGATGCTATTTTATTACATAAAATGGGGAGTGCTATAATTACTGAGGGGAGACATATGATGTCACTAATTTCTACAGAAGAAGTTAGTGGAAAATAAATTGTGATGAAATGCAAGTGTAACCTAATGACTTATTATCCTTTGAAACCTCAGTACATTGTTGGCATCTTCATTACAATTAACTTATTGACTGTATATACCCTTACATTTACATCCTTAAATTCATTCCCATCCTGCGGTATCACAGAAACATATTTGGTTTTGTTCCTGGTTCTGGCACAGAACTCCTAAAATCCTTGGAATTTCCTGGGATAAGGGTGATAGGAGCCTCTTTCAAGGAGGCCAGTCTTGGCGAGTCTTTAGATAGCTTTAGCAAGGGGGCTAGAGGCCAGAAAGATCAAGCCTAGATTAGAAGCTTGGACATTTCAGCCCCACCTCCTGATAGGGGGAAAGGGACCGAAGATTAAGGTTGATCACCAACAACCAATGATTTAATCAATCATGCCTATGTAAGGAAACCTCCATAAAAGCCTGTAAATAATGAGGCCCAGAGAGTTCCCAGGCTGGTGAACACTTCGAAGTGCTGGGAGCATGACATACCCCAACTCCACAGGGACAGAAGCTCCTGTGCTTGGGACCCTTCCAGACCTTATTCTATGTACCTCTACATCTGGCTGTTCATTTGTATCCTTCATAGTAAAGCAGTAAATGTAAGTAATATGCTGTCTTAGATTCTGTGAGCCATTTTAGCAAAACATCAAACCTGAGGAAAGGGTCATAGGAATCCTCAATTTGTATCTGGTGGATCCAAGGCACAGGTGGCCAGGGACTTGCAACGGGCATCTGAAAGTGGAGGCAGTTTCATGGGGCTGAGTCCTTTAACTCATGGGGTCTGATGCCAACTCCAAGTAAATTACACCAGAACTGAATTGAATTGCTGGTCACCCAGCTGGTGTTGGAGAATTGGGGAGGTAGTGTTGAAAAAGACATCAGATATATGATGTCAGTAGGAAAAAACCTCTCACACCCTTGGTCATTATATTGATCACATCATGCTGATCATCAGCAATACTGCTGAGTTAATTTAAATGGTCCCTTTAAATCTGTATTTCAATTGCCTTTCCCTTATTGCCTTTCATGCAACATTATTCATTGACTCTACAAATATTGAAATCCCATTATGTGCCAGCCCTATGCTAGGACTTAGGGAATAGTGGTGATTAAAAACCTGATGTGAGTCCCTATTCTCATGAGCCTAGTGATAAAAACAGACATCCGTCAAAGAATCACATCTACATATAGATTTACAACTGTGGTAAATGCTGGAAGTGAGAGGTATAAGATGTGATGATTGTTCTCATCAGAAAAAGCATGACACACTTTCCTGAGGAAGCTAAAATGTAAAGACCTGTAGGAGGATAACTAAGTGAAGGTGTGGGAGTGGGTAAACTTAGACCTCACTTCTTTCAAAGTCTTCTGAGACTGAGGATTCTTTTTTCTTCCCCCTCCTATTTCAGCACCCTCCTCCTCTTAGATACCCCTGCACTCCCCAACCCCCCACACAATTTGGCTTCTATTAAGAGCCTCTCAGAATATACTCAGGACAGCATTAAAAGAAAACATTTCATAAGGTTTCTTTCTTTCTTTTTTTTCCTTTTAACACAGATCATAGCATTAGATGCTCAGTAAAGAAAGGCACCTAACTTCTCATAATTGAGCACAGCACTGCTCTCCTAATCAGTATCCTCCTCACTTCCCAGGCTGATCCTCAACTGGGTGCACCTGGCATTCACCCAGCCAGGGCCAAGATGATTGTGAAAATAATAGAGCTACGAGTCAAGACTATTGGACGGCAGTGAGAGCAACTTACTTTGCTGAGTGGAGTCAGGCTTGTCTTCACAGAGATTTAAAATAGGTTTTGAAGGATGAGGAGGAGAGGGGAAAGGCAGGAGGAGGAAACAGCACCCACAAAGGCACAGAGGAGTGAAAGAACACAGCGTATCTGCAGGGACTGAGGGGAATTTGGAATTCTCTTAAGTCAGGAAAACATCAAAATAAAATAGTGAAATTAAATCAGCTTTCTAAAAATGCAAAGAATCAAACTTCAGTGAACTCTAAAAGTCCCACAGGTAGAAGTCCTCATTTCTCTAAAATCCTTGGTAAGTGGGTTGTTGTTATACATATTAATCTCAACATCAGCAACTGTCCTAGGCTCCAGAATCCTTCGTTTAATTCCTTGGAGTTTGTTTATTTTCCTGGTATACTTTGTTTAAACTCTTTGACATTTTTTATTGCCTTCCAAATATTACCCTTCTTTGTTGCTTACCATGTAGAACAATCTTCGTCAAATAACTTCCACATCTTCCCAGACAGTGTGATGTAGTTGACTAAGAATTTGTATTGGCATAACTTTTTTTCAGTTTCCTTTCAGTTGCTGGAATGGAAGCTTGTACCTAAAATGGCACATGGTGAGAGCTAGAAGAAAAAATGATAAGAAAACATATTCAGCCTAATGGAGAGAACCAGGCACCAAAAAATTCTTCCATAAAGTACACATCTAGAGAAGAAAACAAATGTTTCTGCAGTATTTTTGTTTAAACAAGTTGTATAGTTCTCTATTGCCATATTATCAGGCAAATATTCCTGTGTGGGACTGTCCTCAGTGGATAAAGAAGGCAAACTTTTGTTAAAGTTGAGAATGTTGCCTAATGTTCCCATTGTGTGTGAAGAAAAGAGAAACTAACATTTATTAGCACATATATTACATTAGGCTCTGAGGAGGTGCAGTCTGAACACTATCATGTTTGGTCAGCTATCAGGAGCCTAAATGCGGTGATGGTCATACAATTTCATCGTGATGATAAACTTGGAAATTCATATAACCCACTGCCTTGATTTTCTAGAGAGCAGCTCTGTGGTCGTTTAGGTCATTAACAGCCACGTGGGACTTGAGCCCAGGTTCCTGATCCTTATATCCTGATCCCAGTGTTCTCTCTACAGCACCCCGAGATCCTCAGATCCTCAGGCCCTTTGTCTTCCAGTTACTTTTCTCTTCTTCCTGTCTCCTGCTTTCCTTCATTTTCAACAGTGCAGTTATCTGTTCTTTGAAAATGGGTTGTTTGAAATCATCCTTCAACAATTTAATTCAACATTATCTAATGATTATCTATGGCACACTAGACCTTGACACTATGCTAGACATTTGGTTGGATAGAGTAAGATAAACTATGTAGAGAAAATTAAAATACAAAGCAGCATACATAAATGCTTTGTAAACAAGTTCTATAGGATTTCAGAGGGGGGTGTGGGGAAGCTGGGACTTGGGCTTTTGATGAATGGAAAAGATTTTCACAAGGGGACAAGGGCTGAGGATAGGAAAAAAATTCTAGGTAAGATGAAGAGCAATAACAAGCATAAAGAGGAAAGGAACATGTTGGAGAGATGACAAGAGGAATCAAATGACTAACAAAGCACTTGCATTAAAGGAGAAAAATCTGAGACAAGATGGAAACATAGACAATACTGTTTATGCAGCTAGGCAAGGAGTACTTTCTACTTTAAGATTAGAGTAGCTAAGGGGCACCTGGCTGGCTCAGTTGGTTAAGCATTGGACTCTTGGTTTTGGCTAAGGTCATGATCTCACAGTTCTTGGGATCGAGCCCCTTTTTGGCTCTGTGCTGACAGCAAAGAGTCTGCTTGAGATTCTCTCTCTCTCTCTCTCTCTCTGCCCCTCCCCCAATTATGAAAGCTGACAAACACATATGTGTTTGTGCATACCCTCTCTGTCTTTCAAAATAAATAAATAAACTTAAAAAAAAAAAAAAAAGGATTAGAATAGCTAAAATACAAAGAGGATAGAAGCCCCAGTCAGATGTTATGGAGATTGCAGACAGGTCACCAGAAGCTGACTGGAAATGGGTGAAAGTAAGCAAATTAACTGGGTTTGTGTTAAGATGAACTGGGTAGAGGGGCGTCTGGGTGGCACAGTCGGTTAAGCATCTGACTTCGGCTCAGGTCATGATCTCACAGTTTGTGAGTTCGAGCCCCGCATCGGGCTTTGTGCTGACAGTGCAGAGCCTGGAGCCTGCTTCAGATTCTGTCTCCCTCTCTCTCTGCCCCTCCCCTACTCACGCTCTCTCTCTCTCTCTCTCTCTCTCTAAAATAAATAAACATAAAAAAAAATGAACTGGGTAGGAAGAGTCAAGAGCAAGTCCAAGGAGACTCTTACTAGCACACTCCTACCTCCAGGGGGAGCTCAGGGTTTCTGTCCCTCATTCCAAAGAAAAAGGAACTCTGAAGTGAATCTAAAACAAAATGGAGATTTTATAGCAACATTGATTCTGCAGATTCTGTTGGAGGAAGAAAGTCATTATAAACGGAAGTGGGCTGAGAAGATATTTGTCAATCATCTCTGGGGACTCTTAGCTTTGTTTAGATCTTGTAATGCTCATATCTTTTCACCTCTTCTTTGCCTTGGGATTGGTGTCTGGGACATTTTGAGTTAGAAGGGCAAAAATATTGAGGAGTCCACATTGTCCAGCCTGATAGGATTTGGAGCCAGCATGAGCTGGCAATAAAGATAATGGTACATGTGTCTGGTGAGAAGCTTGTCATAGCTACATGTGTGATTCAGGATCCTGGTCGGATTGTTCTACCTAACTACAAGATTTGTGTCTGGTGTGGTCACACAGGGCACTAGGATTTAGGGGGCAGTATTATCATGGGCAGAATTCTTGCTGAGAGAGATCTTGCTTGAAGCTTCAGCTACTGATTGCCAACAGGCAGAGTCAGAGGACTATTTCTGACATCAGAGAAGGTATCCTTGAAAGGCTGCGAATACAAAAGCACTCAGCTTCCCAGTGGTGCAGCTCCATCCCTCATGGTGGAGGAGAGGACCTAGTCTTGGCCAGGATTCACTTATGGGACCAAAACAGTCTCATCAGCAGAAGCCTGGAATTTGAAGAAATGCAAGGCCAACTGTGAGGCACGTACCTTCTCTAAAATGAAGGCTATCTTCTTGGAAAGACCTGGCCCTCAATTTAAGAGTGAGGAGCTGGAAATACCAAGATCAATAGCATGAATCTAGGACCCTGGAAAGGTGTTTAACCACAGAAATAAAGGAGACCTGTGAATGACTTACGGAAGAGAGATGACAATACTGTAAACTCACTGTGTACCTAGTCACAGTGGTGTTTAGGTGCAAATCTCTGGGGAAGCAGGCAGCCTATGCAGGTGTTGGACTTAACCCTAGTCTGTGGGTGACAGAAAGGCACAATTTTAACCTTATTTTTGCATCATACATTCAGAAAGCATTTTTAAAAACTGTCTTCCACGATCCAGTTATAAGAGTTGCGGGTTTGTGTTTTTTTTTAATTTTTTAAAGATTTATTCATTTTTTCAGAGATAGAGTGTGAGTGGGGGAGGGACAGAGAGAGAGGGAGACACAGAATCTGAAGCAGTGTCAGGCTCTGAGCTGTCAGCACAGAGCCCGACACGGGGTTCAATCTCACACTGCAAGATCATGACCTGAGCTGAAGTTGGAAATCCAACTGACTGAGCCACCCAGGCACCCCTATAGGAGCTACATTATTATACTAACATGCCATCTGATATTCTTACATGAAGGTCTATGTGTTCTAACCCAAATCAACCTTTATTCTATCATTTATGTGCTTTTAACTTGTCTTATTTAATAAGAATTTTATCTCATTACAAAATTCATAATTAACGCAGAATATTTGAAGATGCCAAAAACATAATGTAAAACAAAAATTAGACATGATTGTACCAAAGATAAGCATTATTAACATTTTGATGTATGCACTTTTACTGTGACTGTATATGTGCATATTTTAAAGTAAAAATCACCATGATATTTACATTGTTTTGTAGCTTCCCCCCCTCCCCCACTTACTAATGTATTTGTGGGACTTTTTCAGTGTTAGTAAATGATCTATGTCAAAATTTTTTCTTTACAATTTTTAATTATGTAAGTATTAGCATTACATTGTTGTGAGCTTAGAAAATAGAGAAAAATTGTACAGAAGGATAAGTCATTTAGAACCCTACCATCCAGGGATTAATTACTTTTGATATTTTAGTCTATATACTGGCAGTCTGTTTTTAAAAGTTCCATAAGTAATAACTAAATGTATTCTCACCATAAACTTTCAAGTAATACAGAGTATTTTACTCTTTTTTCTTTGCATGTAATAAAAATCATTTCATTGTTTCTTTGAGTACAATTTTAATATGTTTATAAATATCTTTATTTAATATTTTATTTTTTTAAATTTTATTTATTTATTTTTGAGAGAGAGAGCATGTGCTCCTGTAAGTGGGGGAGGGGCAGAGGGAGAGAGAATCTTAAGTAGACTCCACACTCAGCAAGGAGCCTGATGCTCAGGCTTGGTCTCAGGAACCATGAGATCATGACCTGAGCTAAAACCAAGAGTTGGACACTTAGCCAACTGAGTTACCCAGGGGACCCTGTATGTATCTTTTTATTTATTTATTTATTTATTTATTTATTTATTTATTTATTCATTCATTTATCTATTTATTTATTTAGTAAAGATGTTGGGTTTTTTTTTAATTTAATTTTTTATTTTTTAAAATTTACATCCAAATTAGTTAGCATATAGTGCAACAATGATTTCAGGAGTAGATTCCTTAGTGCCCCTTACTCATTTAGCCCGTGCCCCCTCCCACTACCCCTCCAGCAACCCTCAGTTTGTTCTCCATATTTATGAGTCTCTTCTGTTTTGTCCCCCTCCCTGTTTTTATATTATTTTTGCTTCCTTTCCCTTATGTTCATCTGTTTTGTCTCTTAAAGTCCTCATATGAGGGAAGTCATATGATTTTTGTCTTTCTCTGACTAATTTCACTTAGCATAATACCTTCCAGTTCCATCCACATAGTTGCAAATGGCAAGATTTCATTCTTTTTGATTGCCAAGTAATACTCCATTGTATATATGTACCACATCTTCTTTATCCATTCATCCGTCGATGGACATTTGGGCTCTTTCCATACTTTGGCTATTGTTGATAGTGCTGCTATAAACATGGGGGTGCATGTGTCCCTTCGAAACAGCACACCTGTATCCCGTGGATAAATGCCTAGTAGTGCAATTGCTGGGTTGTAGGGTAGTTCTATTTTTAGTTTTTTGAGGTACCTCCACACTGTTTTCCAGAGTGGCTGCACCAGCTTGCATTGCCACCAACAATGCAAAAGAGATCCTTTTTCTCCCAATCCTCGCCAACATCTGTTGTTGCCTGAGTTGTTAATGTTAGCCATTCTGACAGGTGTGAGGTGGTATCTCATTGTGGTTTTGATTTGTATTTCCCTGATGATGAGTGATGTTGAGCATTTTTTCATGTGTTGGTTGGCCATCTGGATGTCTTCCTTGGAGAAGTGTCTATTCATGTCTTTTGCCCATTTCTTCACTGGATTATTTGTTTTTTGGGTGTTGAGTTTGATAAGTTCTTTATAGATTTTGGATACTAACTCTTTATCTGATATGTCATTTGCAAATATCTTCTCCCATTCTGTCGGTTGCCTTTTAGTTTTGCTGATTGTTTCCTTCACTGTGCAGAAGCTTTTTATTTTGATGAGTTCCCAGTAGTTCATTTTTGCTTTTGTTTTCCTTGCCTCCGGAGACGTGTTGAGTAAGAAGTTGCTGAGGCCAAGATCAAAGAGGTTTTTGCCTGCTTTCTCCTCAAGGATTTTGATGGTTATCTGTCTTACATTGAGGTCTTTCATCCATTTTGAGTTTATTTTTGTGTATGGTGTAAGAAAGTGGTCCAGGTTCATTCTTCTGAATGTTGCTGTCCAGTTTTCCCAGCACCACTTGCTGAAAAGACTGTCTTTTTTTTTTTTAATGTTTTATTTGTTTTTGAGACAGAGAGAGAGACAGAGTATGAGTGGGGGAGGGGCAGAGAGAGAGGGAGACACAGAATCCGAAACAGGCTCCAGGCTCCCAGCTGTCAGCACAGAGCCTGACGCGGGGCTCGAACTCATGAGTTGTGAGATCATGACCTGAGCCGAAGTCGGACGCTCAACCGACTGAGCCACCCAGGCGCCCCTGAAGAGACTGTCTTTATTCCATTGGATATTCTTTCCTGCTTTGTCAAAGATTAGTTGGCCATACGTTTGTGGGTCCATTTTTGAGTTCTCTATTCTGTTCCATTGATCTGAGTGTCTGTTCTTGTGCCAGGTTTTTTTTTTTTTTTTAATGTTTATTTTTGAGAGAGAGAGAGAGAGAGACAGAGTGTGAGCCAGGAAGGGGCAGAGAGAGAGGGAGACACAGAATCTGAAGCAGGCTCCAGGTTCTGAGCTGTCAGCACAGAGCCCAACGTGGGGCTCGCATCCACAAACTGTGAGATCATGACCTGAACTGAAGTCGAATGCTCAACCGACTGAGTCACCCAGGTGCCTCCCTGTGTATATCTTTACATTAAATACAGAAAAGTATAAAAGAAGACATAAATCACTGGGCTGAAATCAAGGTGTGAGCAGGATCACCCTCCTTCTGGGAGAGGGCTCTATGGTAGAATCTGTCCCTTGTCTCTTCCAGCTTTTGAATAACTTTTCAACATTTCTGGTTGTTATGGCTGTGTCACTCCAATCTTTAAGGTCAGCACCTTCAAATCTCTGTGTTCCATTTCACAGCACCTTCTTTCTGTGTCAAATCTCTCCCTGACTTTCTCTTAGGAGTACACTTGTGATTGCATTTAGAGCGCACCCAAACAATCCAGGATAATCTTCTCATCTCAATACCCTTAATTTAGTCACTTCCACAAAGACTCCTTTCAAATAAGCCAACATTTTCAGGTATATGTTGGGGTGTCACTATTCAGCCTATTAGAGCTGTCATCATTGGGTAGGGATGGAGCTCTGTGAGTCAATAGGAAGAAGGGATTGGGGAGAATCTTCTAAGGGTACCAATCCCAAAGTCAAGTCCACTCCTGGGGGAAAAAAAAAACAACCCCAAACCATGTGATAGCCGGAGTCACTAGATCAAAGAGAAGAAAAGACAACTGCACCAAGGGAACTTAAGTACAGATTTTGCACTTCCTGTCAGTTAAGAGTTTGAGTATTCTGTATGTAAGATGTGGGTTTCAAATATTTTAAGTTGCTGAGTGCTCAACTGAAAATGTGACTGAGATGGCAGAACTAGAAGTGGAGCCCACAGCTGAGGTCCAAGGCCAGAGCCAGAGGCACAAGTGTATCAGAGAACACTGGAGGAGGGTATAGACAGAAGCCGGTGCAGAAAGATTCCTAATCTCAAAAACAACCATGACTGAGGTGGAGAGCATTCAAAAGATGGGACTTTGGCGCCACAGGGAATTTTCAGCTTTCACAATCCATCTGTTGATTTAATACTAGCTATTTATTCTAAGGTTTATTTATTTTTGAGAGAGGGAGAGACAGAGCACAAGTGGGGTATGGGCAGCAAGAGTGGGATACACAGAATCCAAAGCAGGCTCCAGGCTCTGAGCTGTCAGCACATGAGATCATGACCTGACCCAAAGTCAGACACTTAACTGATTGAGCCACCCAGGAACTCCTTAATACTAGTTATTGATTATATTCTTCAAATTAAGCTTTTTGATAAATGTTTTAAATGACCTGGTAAGAGGATGGGCCAGATCTGCCTGTCTCCTCATGAATACAGGGGGAGAGGGAAGGAGGGAGGGAAGGAGGGAGGGAGAGAGAGAGGGGGGGGGGGAGGGAATCTTAATCAGGCTCCATTCTCAGTATGGAGTCCGACGTAGGACTCAATCCCACGACCTGGGATCATGACCTGAGCTGAAGTGAAGAGTTGGATGCTCAACCAACTGAGCCACCCAGATGCCCTGGGGTGATAATCTTTAATAGGTGACTGGTGACTAGCCAGGGGACCTTATGGAAAGAGTATGCCAGACATAAGTGTTGCATGTAAACATGCTTCTGAAGTCTGAGTTTGTCATTTTGACTAATTTAGAGGCTTACAGGGATGGTATATTTTTTTCTGAGAGGACAGATCATTTTGCAGGGTTTAAGTAGATAAGTGCATGGGTATTAGTTGTGGGTGGGGACAGTTGCTTCAGCCAACTCTCCTCACCAAAAGCAACTTTAGTGGAAGATCAAGCTTTTAATTCAAAAGTCTTCAGAGATGACTGGTCTGGATTTCCCCAGCCACATACAGGAGAAGCCTCAAGGAAGAGGAAAGGGAGAAACACTGTGGGTGACACTGAGGCTTTCACCCAGTTCTCGCCCCTGCACTGGGCATTTCCTCCATTATGCGCTGTGCTCTTGCTGCCCTCAAAGGGGCTCAGCTATTTTCTGAGTAAGATGGAGAAAGTGTTTGATGATTAAGTGGAGAAGGTCCCCATGTTGTTGGGACATTCCAACCATGAGTTAAGAGGAAGGGAGATGAAAGCAGGTGGGAGGGGAGAGAAGGAGACCACACAAGACCCAGAGTAAGGGTATTTCCCCCAGAAATTGATAGTTCATGCACAGATGCTATTCATAAATGAGTCTTCTAACTCTCTTCCATGAGGGTATTAGTGAAAATGATACTGATAAATTCATATGGCTTAGGCTCAGGCATTATGCTTTTCCTTTTCCTGGAGTTCTCTTTGCCTAGAAAACTACTCATCCCTCAGCATACAATTTAAACCTCCAATATGAAGTCCACCCAACACTTGCAGATTCCTATCATCTTTCCATTCTCAACACATCCTGTGGTTCTACTTTACTGTGGCTATTCAGTAAAATCCTTGAGGAGGGTTTACAAATTTTATGTATCTGAGTCCCACCCATATTTACTAAATTAGGTGGGACATAAGCATTTGCTGTTTTTAAAACTTCAAATAGTTGGTTCTAATTCTGAGGTTGAGAATCATTGAATGTATCAAAGAAGAAGTAGAATATTAATTACTGGAGTATAAAGACTGTACTGCTTTCATTTTGTTTCCTCAGCTAGTGGCATGTTGTAAGCACTCAGTAAAAGTTTGTTGAGTTTATTGAAAGAATTAGTAAGCAGACAGAGCTGGAGAGGATACGATGTGGCAGAGCAAGTTTTCATGAAGGACTTGTTTTAGGAGGGCAGGTAAGGAGTGGTGAGTCGGTGGCATTGAATGAGGTATAAGCCTGGAAGGGGCCGCCTAGAGTGAAAGGGGTCTCAGGGGGACTAAAAGAAGTGGGTATCAGAGACCATCCGTCCTAGTCTACATTCCTTTGACATTAGTTTGCTGCACAGTGGGAATGCGGTGACATTTGAATAACCTTCTAGTCAGGATTGGGGGACAGACATTGTATCCAGTGCCCTTAGTGGGAAATAAGAGAGATGCTGACAAGAAAGGGTTTAAAAATCTAGCTAAGACCCAAATGAAAAACATTCATATGACTCACATGACAACATGACAATTAAACTTAATCATTGCCATTTGTGAGGGCATAATATGTGCCAATCTTTACATTAAGCACTTCATAAACATGACTTAGTTGAAAACCATTACGATAGCCCTTGATGAAGAAATGCAGGCTGGGACAGCATAAGTAACTTGTTTAAGGTTGTACAGCCAATAAGTATTAGAAGCTAGATTTGGACTCAGGTTTGGCTGACTCCAAAACTGTGCTTTTGTGCACGATACCTCTAGCCTCCTTCCTCAAATCTCTCTTCTGTGTAGCCTCTGGTCTAAGTGATTACCTAAAATCACATGGTAAATCCTACCATGTCTTCAAGGATTAAAACAATTCCTCATCTTCACTGCCTTACAGAATGTGTTAGAAAATGGAGTATCTGTAGAACCAAGTAGAGAGGTAACTGAATAGGGTGAGGTTGATAGCGGCTTCCAAAGCAGTGAATTAACTTGAAGTTTACTTGAAAGAAGTAAGGAATACAGAGGAGAAAGAACAGAGCAATATTAAATCTAGACCTGAAATGTTTGAGGGACAAAAAACCCAGATTCACTTCTACACCTACCCAAATCACTATTCCAAACCTCACATGATAGCACGCTTGCATATGTGTGTGTGCATGTACACACTCAGAGAACCTATGAGATTTTGCTAAATACTAATTTTTCTACAAGTAGATAAAATAGTAAGACTAGAAAGATATATTTAACCAGGGGTAAGCTGTTTTGACTCACAAGATGTCTGCCACCAAATGTATGGGTTTTGGGTTTTGTTTTTTTTGTTTTTTTTTTTTTCCTCACACCAATTCTCTGATTCTTTGGACACCAACAGGGTGTCCCACAATTGAGTTCTATTCTAACGCTAACTACCTGAAGTTAGTTACACTTCACAGGGTTAAGGGCTCAGTCTTACAAGACTGCTCTCACTTTCAGGGGTGCCTGGGTGGCTCAGTTGGTTAAGTGTCTGACTTCAGCTCAGGTCATGATTTCGTTGTTCATGAGTTCAAGCCCCACATTGGGCTCTGTGCTGACAGCTCAGAGCCTGGAACCTGCTTCAGATTCTGTGTTTCCTTCTCTCTGCCCCTCCTCCACTCACGCTCTGTCTCTCTCTCAAAAATAAACATTAAAACAATATTTTTAATTAAAAAAAAAAAAGACTGCTTTCATTTTTGGATGCCAATTGCAAGTCTTAAACCACCCATGTTTGTGCTTCTGAACAACCAGGTATAAATTGGGGATACCCACTATTCTCTTCTCAGGTTCAGTAATTTGCTAGAATGGCTTACAGAACTCAGGCAGTCACTTCATTTGTGTTTACTAGATTATTATAAAGGATACAAATGAATAGCCAGTTGAACAGATACATAGAGCAAAGTCTGAAAGCATCCTGGGTGCAGGAACTTCTGTCCTTGTGGAGTTGGGAGTGTACCACCCTCCCAACACTTCGATGTGTTCACCAACTTGAAAGCTATCCAAACTTCATATTTTATGGGTTTTTATGGAGACTTCATTCCATAGGCATGACTGATGAAATCATTGGCCATTCATAATTGAACTCAATCTTCAGCTCCTCTCCCCAGCCTGGAGGATGGGGGTTGGGACTGAAAGTTCCAAGTTTCTAATCAAGGCTTGGTCATTCTAGCCACCACCCACCCCCATTCCCCTCTTGAAGCTTCTACATCTCCAGCCACCTCATTTGCATATAAAAGACACTCCTATCACTCCTAGGGCTTAGAAGCTGTGTATTAGGAACTAGGGACAAGACCAAATATTTATTATACCCCAAGGGATATCTTTGCAGGGAAAGAATTCTGCTTTCTGTTCTCTGTTGATGTTAAGTATGAGGGAATCATCCTGAAATTGGAGACAGAAGTTCATATAAATAACTGAAATCATAGTACAGGTTTAAATGCCTGTTGATTTAACTTATGATACACACCCTTTCAGATGTTAAATATGCACATTCACAAGGTATATTTGATGATTGTGCTGTGGGAAAAGGGTAATCCTCTGACTTTTGCCAGTTTTATCTTCACTTGGAGTATTTCCTCCCTTGATTTTTATGTTACATGGACTTGTCTCATGATGGCACCATTGTGACATGTGTATAGGCTGGTCACACCCTGTTCAACTGTTATTTATTTAAAGTCTTCTCTCCTGATGGACTGGGCCCAAAACTTATCTGTTTCCCCCCAACTTTAGAATGGCAGGCAAATAGTGAGGCTTCTCCCCCAGGAGAGTCTAGCTTTTGCTATTGGCACCCATAGCAATAGCCATTAATATTGCATTACTTCTGGCCACCCATCCTGAGTTACGATTGGCAACTCACACATATATACATACAAGATTTATGAGCAGCATTGTATTGTTTAAACTTATGCTTAAAAATAAGTTTATCTCAGCCACTGTTTCTGGAAGACTGTTATTATGGAGATTTATACCACACTACTGCTAAACTACTTGTGTCATATTGTTCTTAGTTGGTTCTCCTTTTGGGGGTTTCTTTTCTATTGTCTTATTTCTTAATGCATAGGCTTTAAATTTGCATACCTGAGACACTGTGGAAGAAAAGGCTAGTTTTACATTTGAATGGCTTGTAAATAATATGATTTTCATTGGCATTTATTAAATAAAAGAACTTTTGTGGGTTTGTGTGAAATCAGTTTTCTTGTGGCATGATACTCATACAACATGCAAATAGACTAAACAAAAGCATTCCCATGCTTAACAATCAGCAGCAAGTCCATGTTACTCACTAAATGTTTACTGAGGACTTACTCTGGGCCAGATACATACAGGGGAGAGCTCACAGGACACAACAAGATTCTGTGTACTCCATTAAGAAAACAGTGGCAGTCCCTATCATTCTTTTTCTTAAAATCCTTGGAGAGCTTTGGGTCCAAATAGGTTTAGAATATTCCTTTCCTGCCCAGAGAACTGAACATCTGAAAGAGCCTAGAAAGGGGAGAGGAAGCTTTAAGAATCCACAGTAGGCTGTGCCTCTGGCCCTCTTCTTTGATGTCTTTGCTCTGTCCTATTACCTTCAGTTCATGTTTCACCTTAATTATTGCTAGTTTTTCTTCTCAACTTTGAGTAAATCCTGGATTTGTCCCTGGACCTCTACTTTAGATCTTCTCATTCCATGCTCTGCACCTTATGAAGAAGTCTCACCCTACTCACAACCAGACGCAGCTTCTGGAACTACAATCCCAGAGTGGCATCCTAGATGCTGCTTGCCTGGGAGAGGACCTCAGACATGATCCATAGCTTTCAAGTTATAATTCCTTAGGTAGAGGTACCTAGGTGGCTCAGTTGTTTGAGTGTCCAACTCTGGATTTTGGCTCAGGTCATGATCCCAGGGTCATGGGATCAAGCCCTGTGTGGAGCCCCACATGGAACCCCGAGTAGGGCCACATGCTGAGCATGGAGCCTGCTTAAGGTTATCTCTCTTGCTTGGCCCTCTTCCCCACCCACGTGCTCTCACTCTCTCTCTCTCTCTCTCAAAAAAAAAATCCTCCCGTATGGCGGGCGATGAAGCTAGAAAGATGAGCAGGTGTCAGATCTAAAGGGGGTTTGTGTGTTAAGCTAAGGAACTTTTTTTTCCTGTTAGATTTCAGCTCTATTGAACTTTTTGAGCACTTTCTGGAACAAGTAATTTTATTTCCCATCTCAGTGGGGTTTTTTTTATTTGTTTGTTTATTTTTTTGATATGAGCAAGAGTCTAATAAGCACCAAATGCTGAATCAAGATATACCCAAATGTTACCAAAACCAATGGTCAATTTAGTCATATATAGGATTCATCAATAAGTCTTCAATTGTCAAGTATTACTACATGCAAATTATAGCTTAATCCATAAGGATGTCATGATTTAGGGACAGAGTGTATACAACCCTGAGACAAGACAGACTGTGATAATCATATTAGAGGTTCAAACAACATTCTATGGGACTCTGATGGAAAAAAATATTAATTCTTATTAGAATAATCAAGTCAACAATTTATGGGATATACATAGGGTGTGCACATCAGGGCAACCAGCTAATTAATGTTGGGCAGAATAGATAGTGGATTGAGTAATAAGTATTACTTGTCAGCTTGTTATTTTGCCCTTCAATGGCCTTAAACTCTGAGTGATAAGGAAGTGAGAAAGTAGAAGAAGGAAGTGTGGCAGGACCCAGAGGGAAGGAATTTATTCTTGTAAAAGAAGGAGGAGAAGTGGAACCAAAGGCAGGAGAGACACGGGTAAAGATTGTTTTAATCATGGGTGTAGCCTTTTCTTGAGTCTGTTTAGTTCCAAGAATTGGGAAAGAAAAGAAGAGAGCCAACCATAGAACCAAAGGAAGGCTTAACATCAAAACAAGCAGAAAACAAAAGACACAGAAATAACTTGTTCGTATAGGAATTTTACTATGGTACTACTACTTATAAAATTTGATACCAGGAACATTTTATGGATGATACAGATAAAAGTGTGGACAGGCATGGTTATAGATAGATGTGTAAGGGAAAATGTTATTACGGTTATTGTTAGAACTATTCACAAATATTCCCACTCTCCATTAACGCACAGGAGAGTACTGAACTATCCACCTCTTTCAAAGATTGATGTGGCTATGTGGCTTTCTTTGGCCAATAAAATGTGAGTAGGAGTGACTAACATGTAGAATGGGTGAGAATTACTTTTTAGCCACTGAGATTTGGCATTTAGGTATAAGCTAAACTATCTTTCCTAATACAATTATCCATAAATGAAAAGATTGCTAATATTTATGCAAAGAAAGAGATTTGTGGGATAGGTTGAAGGAGTACTATCAGAGATGGAAATAATATAATACAAGGCTCATGATTCCCTTTTTATCTTGCAGTAATTTACCTATATGTTTTTCTCTTTGTAATATTCTCCATTTTTATGGTTTCAACTACTGCCTTGGAATGAATAATTAAGAACTCTATGTATCTGGTCCTGAGAATCATACTCTCATTTCTAGCTGCCTACAAAGACATGCTCATCTTAGAGGATACACAGTTAGACTATTCAGACATGAATAGTCTAAAAATGAAGCCATGAAACTCCCCAGCAGACCAACTGCCCCCCAGAGAAAATCCCTTCCACCTTCAGTGATGATTTAGCTTGCTTCCCCTTCTTTTTCCTCTTTATCCAATCTCTTCTTCAAAATGTGCCTCACATTTACCACTTCCTCTTCACTCACACCTCAGCCACCTTGGTCCAAACTTATTTAACTCACACCTGGACCACGGTCACAGCCTCACTTCCATTCCATCATATCCTCCCACCTATGTAGCCCAGACACTTTCCGAGGATCTTCTTCAACCCTTTGGTCTTATGTCCAACATTCTCTGCAGTGTACCCATCCAGTCCTCTCCATTGTTTCCCAGCTGTTGTGCTCAGGCCGGGTTGCTTGCTGTGCTGTGTAAACCATTCTGCTCGGTCTTACCTCACTGCTTGACTATTTTATTTCCAAGTGGGCAAGTGTTCTCACTAGCATCTTCCCAATCAAAAATCCCACCCATCCTTAAGCCTCATATGAAATTACTTTTTTTTTTTTTTTCTGGAAGGCTCACTCAACAAATGTCATCCAAACAGATCCAAACATCCCTTTCTCCACCCACATAGCACTTAGTCACAAAGTTCTAAGTTCTCTTAGAAATCATATAGAACAATCCCCCAATTTTACAGTTGAGGTTCAGAGACTTGGCTAGTCCTGCAGCCAGTGAGTGGCAGCTAGAACTAGAAGCTAGATGTCCTGACTTTAGTTTCCTTCCTGCTATACTTTTCTGCCCTTTCTTTACCAACAAATGTGTTTTAGAATTTAATTCTATCCAATCTTCATTTTGCTTAATGTTTATTAATCATGCATCCCTGATTACATTATAAACAGCTTAGGAACAATGAGCTCAATCCGTATTAGGTACAAGCCCTTATTTTTGGCTTCTGAGGCTGAGGTTCAGAGTAAGGTTGAAATGCAGAGCCAAGCCATTAAACCAATAAGTTTTGGAACAACTGGATATCAGTCAGGAATATAAATAGAACATTGGAGACAAAAGGAAGATAGTAATTTAAGGTCAGGACTTTAGATGACCAGAGTCAGGAGAATTTATGGAGATTTGAAAGTACAAACTCATTGATTGAATTATGGATGATCAGAAAGAGTTAAATCAAGTGACAGTTCCTTCATGCAACACCTAGAATAGAGAAGTAAGGAGAAGGAAAGAAAGGAGACTCGCCAAGATCCCCACAAATCTCTCATGTCTGGCTAGAGAAGTTGACTCTATTTTCTCTCTCTATCTCTCTTTTTTTAATGTTTATTTATTTTTGAGAGAGAGAGAGGGAGAGAGACAAAGAGAGACACCATGAGTGGGTGAGGGACAGAGAGAGAGAGGGAGACGCAGAATCTGAAACAGGCTCCAGGCTCTGAGCTGTCAGCACAGAGCCCGATGTGGGGCTCAAACTCTGAACGGCAAGACTGTGATCTAAGCCAAAGTCGGACGCTTAATTAACTGAGCCACCCAGGCGCCCCTAGAGAATTTGACTCTAAAAAAGAACACCAAGCATGAGAAAGCTTGTATATGAAGGAAAATATTACAAAGAAAAAAAAACATACAGGTAAATTACTGGAAGATAAAAAAGGAATCATAAGTCTTGTATTATATTATTTCCGTCTCTGATAGTACTCCTTCAAACTATCCCACAAATCTTTTTCTTTGCATAAATATTATACCTTTATTTTGTTAAGGTATAATTGACATACAGCATTATATTAGTTTCAGGTATACAACATAATGATTTGATATTCGTATATATAGTGAAATGATCACCCAATAAGTCTAGTTAACATAGATCACCATACATAGTTACAGAAATTTTTTTCTCATGATGAGAACTTTTAAGATCCATTCTCTTAGCAACTTCCAAATATGCAATACAATAATAACTATAGTTGCTGTGTGTGTGTACTTATTTACCCATGACTTATTTATTTTATAACTGGAGGTTTGTAACTTTTGACCCTCTCCACCTATTTCACCTGCTCCCCATCCCCAAGCCTGACTTTTAATTATGTATGGTCTGGCCAGCCAGAGATGGTCTCAGCAGGGAGGGCAGAGCTGCTCTGAGCCAAAAGGCAGTAGATATTCTGACTTGGCTGTTGGCACACCCCCAGCCATGTTCTCTCTTGGGAAGCCTTGCCAGATCCCATCCCTTCTGAATACTGGCCCAGACCCTTGGACTGAGGCCTATGCCTCTTTACTTCTGTCCTGGCTATTTGGACAATGGATCCCATCTACCAGTGATTGAGTTTGCCAACCCGTGCAGACTCACTGTGTCTTATTAACATAAAACACTTAGCATGGAGTATACAAGATACTGTACACTTTTTTGTGTGAGAGAGTGTGGGCGCACACATACAAGTGGGGGAGGGGCAGAGAGAGTGGGAGAGAGAGAGAATCCCAAGCAGGCTCTGTGCTCAGCACAGAGCCTGACACAGGGCTCAGTCTCACAACTGTGAGATTATGACTTGGGTCTGAATCAAGAGTCAGACACTTAACCAGTGAAGCCACCCAGGTGCCCCAAGATACTGTACTTTTTAATCTCACTGTTCCTTCCCAATTTTATTGCCCACTGTATCTCTTTACATAATTGTACTAGGCAGCCACACTGGCAGCCACCATTCCTCACAAACAATATCCATTGTTTCGTGCCTCCATGTCTTTGCTTGTGTTATTCCCTCTGCTTAGAGTGCTTTTCCTATTCCCTTTGCAATACTAGATCTGACTGACAAGACCTTATTTGTGTTTTGAAGACCCAACTCATACGTTCTCACTTTAGTCAAATATTCTAAGATTCTCCCCAAACGGAAAGAGCAAGTCATTCTTTTCCTTGGACTCTCATCATCGTTCTTTGTGTCTTTATTGTAGAACTTTACAAATTCTGCTTTATAGTACAGTATAGTTCTACGGCTTTAGCCTATTATATTTAGGCTTCTTGAGAATGGGAACTATGTTTTAACTATTGCTTACCCTCACAATACCTAGACCATTGTGTTGTGCATAATAAACATTGAATAAACACGTTGGGCTAAGTCTTGATTTGGTGTTCTTTTATCCTGTATATTTTAAATAGAATTTTTTTTAGGGCAGTTTTAGGTTCACAGCAAAATTAGATGGAAAGTACAGAGAATTCCCATCTCACCCAACCCTGAGATGAGCACAGCCCCCCTCACTATGAACATCCCCTATCACAATGTTACATTTGCTATAATTGATGAATCTACATCGACATATCATTTTCACCCCAAGTCCATAGTTTACACTACAGTTCATTCCTGGTGTTATACATTATGTGAATTTTGACAAATGTACAAAGGCATGTATCCACCATCATAGTTTCACTCTCCTAAAAATCCTCTGTGCTCCAACCATTCATCCTTCCCTTCCTGCTAACTCCTGGCAACTACTGATCTTTTCATCATCTCTGTAGTTTTGCCTTTTCCAGAATGTTATGTGGTTGGAATCATACAGTATGTAGCCTTTTCAGATTGGCTTCTTTCATTTAGTAATATGTATTTAAGTTTCTTTTCACAGTTTGATAGCTTATTTCATTTTAGTGCTGAATAATGTTCCATTGTTTGGATGTACCACAGTTTAGTTATCTGATCATCTACTGAAGGACATCTTGCCAAATTTGCGCAATTATGAATACAGTTGCTAGAAACATCTGTGTGCAGGTTTTGTGTGGACAGGAGTTTCAATTCACTTGGGTAAATACCAGGGGCCACTCACTATTGCTGGATTATGTGTTAAGAGGATGTTTAGTTTTGTAAGGAACTGTCAAACTATCTTCCAAGCTGAGCTACTTTGCATTCCACCAAGAATGAATGAATGAATGAATATTTATTTATTTTTGGGAGAGCGCAAGTGGGGGGAGGGGCAGAGAGAGAGGGACGGGATCTGAAGCAGGCTCTGCGCTGATAGGCTGACAGCAGCGAGCCTAATGTGGGGCTTGAACTCACGAACCACGAGATCATGACCTGAGCCGAAGTCAGATGCTCCACCGACTGAGTCACCCGGGTATCCTGAGTGAGAGAGTTCTTAATCCTCCACGTCCTTGCCGACATTTGGTGGTGTCAGTATTTTGGTTTTTTCAATTCTAATATATAGTGGTATCTCGTTGTTTTATTTGCAATTCCCAAATGACAGACAATGTTGAGCATCTTTTCATAAGCTTACTTGCCATCTGTATCTTCTTTGGTCAGGTGTTATTCTCTATTTTAACAAAATAAGAATAAATATCTCCCGATTATTCAAACAATATACAAGTTTACAAAGGAAAAAGTCAAACTTCTCTTTCTCTCAGTCTCATTACTGAAAAGTAAGCACTGTTAATATTTTCTTGGTCTTCCTTCAAGGCATTTCTGTATGCATTTGCATATCTACATATGTATATTTTTACACGACTCTGTAGTTTTTCTTTCAATAGTATTTTGTGAGTTTCTTTAAAAATGTATGTTAAAGACATATTACTTTAATATATCTTGAAAATCTTTCAAATCAGTAATGGCTGCAGAATATAGCAGACTATGAATGTGCTATAAAGTAATTAATTAATCCTTTAGTGGACATTTAAGTTCTTACTGTTTTTTTGTTTTTTTGTTTTTTTTTTTTACCTTCAAGCAATTCTATAACAAACCACCCTATACGTATAGATGTCTTTGACAGAAATGCCAGTATTTCTGTAGAATAGAGTCTTAGAAATGGAGTTGCTGAGTCAAGAATTGCATAATTTAAGAACATGATAGAAAGTGCCCTCAAACTGCCATATCATGCACAAAAAAAGAGGCTGTTCCAATCCACACTGTGTTAGAGAGTGTAGTGAGTATTCAGAGAAGGCTTCAGGGTTCCAAATAGGTGTCTTAGGGGTCATCTGGGGAAAAGAAGGAGCAAGAAAAGGGCTGGGAGTCCATGCTGCAGTCTCGTACTCCCTTTAATCAGACTATATCTGCTTTGATCAATATCGATTGGGTTTGGTATAAAAGTCCTCTTGAGGAGAGGTTTCTGGTGCTGAACCAATCGTTTAAAAATCATTGAAATAAAAAAAAAAAGTTGAAAAATCATTGAAATAAGGAATCACTTCTTTTGGTTAACAAACATTAGTAATTCATCAGTTAGGAATCTTTTCAGCTGCAAGTAACAGATAATCTATCAATAGTGATTGAATTAGTTGGGGTTTATTTTTCTCACATAACAAAAATCTAGACAGATGCACTGATCCTTTGGGGCTTTCCCTTATGGTTGCAAGATGGTCATCCCAGCCCCAGCATTATGTTTGCATTCAAGGCAGGATGCAGAGGAGATAGTTTGCACCAGTCACTCTGGCCCTTTTACAAGAATGCAAAAGTTCTCCCAGAAGCTCTTCACTCCTTCCCAAGACCTTTGCTTATATCTCACTGGCTTATATCTCATTATCTTCTCTGGTTTTCTACACAGTCCCTACTAGCTGTAAGGGAGGCTGGAAAAAGAGAACTTAGTTTTTCCAGCCTTTATAGAGGAGGCAGGCAAAAGATAAACAGGTTGGGAGTAGATGTTGGGTGGTTGCAGAGTAGATCAGGCTCTGCCCCTAGAAGCTCACCATACTAAATACTAAAGACACAATTACAAATGAGATAGTCCTTACACTTAGGGTGTTAACAGTTGATGACAGACAGGTAAATAAAGTCTTACTGCATAAATGGCATCAATAAAAATGTTCTATGTCCCAATGCAAAAATATGTAGAGGAGATATTAGAGACCCAAAGGAGAGAAGGTTGATATCTAAAGTGGGGAAGGGCGGGGGACAACAGGTAAGACTTCATTCAGGCACTGACCTTTAAGCAGTCTTAGAAAATGAGTACCGCTGGGTACTCAGGGGGTGAAGTAGTGTATTCCAAGCAAAGGGCATGGGGGCATAGAGGCACAAATCCATAGGGTCCATTTTGGGAAGTGCAAGTCGTTACTATGACTGAAGAGAAAATTTGGGGGGTAGGTGGTGGCAGGGGAGGCCTGATAAGAGATGACACTGGAGATTTGTGACAGGGCCGAGTCACAGCCTCCTGTGTTCCACAACAAGGGATCTGGAAACTCTTCTGACCTGACAGTGTCACTGAGATTGTGTCATCTAAGCTGTCTAGTGCAACCACAAAGTGGAAAACATGTGAAAATAGTCCTAAATACCTGTTACCTTTGCTGGATTTCCCTCTTTCAGCTGGACGCAGCCACACCTTAATTCCTGAGTGGCCTGCACGCCTACTTACCCCGCTGAGTACTTGCTGGATGAAAACTTGCCACCAACTCCCAAGGGAAGTTATTGCACTTCTCTGGGCCTCAGCTTCTTCATCTGTAAACTAATAATTTCTCTCTGTAGTACAGGACTTTGCTTTTCCTGCTAAAATGTTTTCAGACTGCATGTTTCATGAGTGTCAGTCTGGTATAATTAAAGAAGAAAAACAACAAGAACAACATAGTCAGAAATACTTGGGTTTAAGGGGCATCTGGGTGGCTCAGTTGGTTGAGCATCTGATTCCTGATTTTGGCTCAGGTCATGATCCCAGGGTTGTGGGATGGAGCTCCTCATTGGGCTCCAGGCTGGATATGGAGTCTGCTTGAGATTCTCTCTCACTCTCCCTCTACCCCTGCCCTCTGCATGCTCTCTCTTTCTCTCAAACTAAAACACAAACAAAACAAAGCAAAACAAAACAAAAACACTTGGGTTTTAATCCTGATTCTCCATGTGTTAGCAGAGTGACTCTGTGACAGGTTCCTGAACCTGTATAAACCATGTATAAAATAGGAGAAACGTACCTACCTCTTCTTGGTGCATAGTTAATGCCCAATAAGAAGCAGTATTTTTACATGCTTTAAAAAAACTTACATCTACCCTATAAGGTAAGTGGAAGAGGGCTAATGTTATTCTAAAGTTGAAGATCCAGAGGCTTACAGATATTAGTGGTTTGTCAAAAGAGCAGCCACCCAGGTAAGTGGGCTCAAAGCCAAGTCCTGACTCTAAAGTTAGCAGTTTCCACTAAGCCATGCGGCTTCTCTAAGTGAAAGGATAGGATTCAGATCTCTGTGATGCCTGTCAGGTAAATGATTTCCTGAATATATTAGAGATCCCCACACCTTCCTCAAGCCTGAGCTCAAGGGGCACACCAGCCCGAGTAACTTCATACTCCATAATCATTCCCGAGGGTGTAACTGGGATACTCTAGCCCTGTGTGTAGCTTCAGCGTGACCGTGACTGCAAACCTGCAGGGACATCGCACATGGCCACTAAGGTTCCAGACAGCCTGGTGACTGAAAGGGCTCAGTACAATTGGCAAAAGGAAGGGCAGGACTTCCCTTGTTACGGGTAACAGTACACAGCTTTCTGGGAAGCTTGCAATAACGCAAGTTTTAGGAAGAAGACTGTCACTATTTAAAAAAAAAAAAAAAAAGATGGGATCGTGACACAGAAAGAGATGACTTTTATGAGGAGGAAGTAGAAAGAAAAAAGAGACAGTGGCTAGAACAGAGGAAGATAAAAGGAAATTTGGCACAAGAGTCCGTTTTTTTTAATGGTTCAGTGTCGCTGGAGTGTTCGATGCATGTGGGGGAGTAGAAAGAGTTGAAACTAGAAAGATCACAATGGGCTGGCCATGTCCGGCCACTGTTTGATTATTATTTTTCAAATGCTTGTTTATTTATTTGGGGGGGGGGGAGAGAGAGAGTATAGCACAGTAATAAATTAATAAATGCCTTGAGTCACATGGTAGATTCTGCTACTTATCCTAGGACAAGTTTATTAAATTTTTCAGAATCTCAGTGTCCTCTTTTGCACAGTAATGATAATATTCACCTTACAGAGCTGTCACAAGGGGTAGAAATAATATATATTAAGTGCCTACACCGTGTTGGCAAAGAATAGGGACTCAAATAGATGATGGTTATTAGTGCCCAAAGTCCCAGACTTAGCAAGAGCCGAATGCAGATTTCATGCCCTTACTTTCCCCACTACCTCTCTTTTCTCTTGGGCTTGTATTTTGGAAGATTACTCTAGCAGAAGGAGATTGGTGGAGGGTAAGACTAGAGGCATGGTGATCAGTTCAGAAATTGTGGCAATATAGTAAATAACTGGAAAGACTGACTATCTCATGCCCTTTCTTTTTCTCTGATAATTGCCTCTAATACATGAAAGCCATTTTCCAGCAGTTGTGTTTCCATCACATGACTCAGCCTCTCCATCTTTTTGATCTTTGTTGGTCTCCAGACTCCCCAGAAATGTACTAGTTTGAACTGAGAGATTCAGAGGCTGAGGATTGTTGCAACCAAGTCACATCTATAGCAGACCCTCCAGAGAAGCTCTGTGGGCTACCTGTTTGCTCCCGGGTCCCTAGAACCGCCCTAGAGCCAGCCTTTCCACAGTGATTGCCCAGTCCCTTCTTTCATTACATACATGTAGCCATTCAATAAATCTTTTAATTTTCCTTCCTAAAGTGACACAATTACAACCAACAGAACCCTAACTAATACATGTAACAATGCTACAATTATTTGGAGAAATAAAAACACGAATCAAGTTAGTGTAATAGGTTTGGACAAAAGAAGAGGTACTTGAGTGATATTTAGAAATATGTAGGCTAGAGAAGGAGTATGGAGTGGCTTCCAGGTTTCTGACTTGGGCGACTGGGTTGCTGTCATGATAGAGATATGGGGAAAAAACAAGTGGCTGGAGGCAGAAATACTATGCTTGAGATGCCTAGGGCCATTCAAATAGAGATGTACAGTTGGAAGTTAGATAAGCACATGGAAAATTCAATCTGAAATGGGAGATAAAGATTTGGGAGTTTCCAGCATTTACATAGTCATTATTGCCCTGGGAGTAGGTGAGATTGCCCAGAGTGTTAAATAAAAAAAAGAAGAATCCTGAGAATGAAATCCTGGGGAATACCCATCTCTAAGAGGTAGACAAAAGAAAATAAACTCTCAACTGAGACCGAGAAGGAATGGTCAGAGAGGGAAGGGCAGAACCATGAGAGGGGGTGAATGAGGGGAAAATTCAGTTGTCTAAATCAGCTGACCATTTAGGCAGCATTCTTTTCTATGGCTGAGGCTACAACCACCCTATCAAACATAACTGAACCCATGTCCCCAAACCCAGAGAATCCTTTTACTCTCCATCTGCTACCCCTTGCTTCCACCCCTAAATTTTCCTATACTACCTGGCCTCTTTGGATCAATGACTCAGTTACAGTGACTATGTGATGGCCCTTCACATACTGTAAGTTTATTAACAGCAAAAGAAATGCCACTCAAAACAACCTCAAAGCTCTATCATATACCTATATTATTAATGCACAGTGATAAAGCAATAAAGCCCTGTGTTGGCAGAGGCTATGGGGAAGTAGGCAGGAATGAGCTTGGCAAGTGGCATTTTATACACAGTCAACCTCTGCAGGGTAACCCGGGAAGCAGCAATAGTGCTGTGTGAGCCCTTTGTTCCACTCCGGAATGTACCTCGAGGAAATAAAGTAAGGGAAAAAAGAAGTAAGTGGCACAGATCCTAGTTCTACTACTTACAATAGCATAAAACAGAAAACAATATAAATCCTCAACTTTAAAGTAATCCTTTAACAACATTAAAGTAACTGCTTTGGAACACTGCGGATACCCATTAAAAATGACAACCATGTGGATATGGAAATGTAACTAAGAAATAATGTTATGTGAAAAAAGCAAAGCATGCCAACTTTGGTGAGGGTGTGGAGAAGAACTGGAATCTCATAGTGTTGGTCAGAATGTAAAATTATTCCTAGATAGACAGGAGTGAAATTTGACCCAGCAATTTTACTCCTAGAGAAATGAAAACATATGCCCACACAAAAACTTGTACACAAATATTCATAGCAGCATTATTCACAGTAGTCCAAAGGGAGAAACAGCCCAAATGTCCATCGATGGATGAATGGAAAAACAAAACGTCGTGTATCTAGTGGAATATTATTTGGCCACAAAAAGGAATGAATTACTGTTGCATGCTTCAGCATGGATGAACCTTGAAAACATTATGCTAAGTGAAAGAAGCCAGTCACAAAAGACCACATATTATAGGATGCCTTTTATGTGTAATGTCCAAAAATGCAAATCCATAGAGACAGAAACTAGATTAATGGTTGTTTAGGGCAGGGTGGTGGAGAGAATCTGAGGATTGGTGGGTTACCGATAGAGAATTCGAGATAAAAATGAGGGTTTGAGATAAAAATGTCCCGAAATTGGTTGTAGTATATGAATATACTAAAAACCATTGACTTTTATACTGTAAATGGATAGAACATGTGATATGTGAGTTATATCTTAATAAAACTGTTGCAAAAAACTTTTTTTTAATCATTGAACTGGGGCACCTGTCGGTTAAGTATCTGACTTTGATCTCGGCTCAGATCATGATCTCACTCTGTGCTGACAGTGCAGAGCCTGCTTGAGATTCTCTCTCTCCCTTTCTCTCTCTGCCCCTCCCCTGCTCACACACATGTGCTCTCTTTCTCTCAAAATAAATAAACATTAAAAAAAAAACCCACTGGCATGTTTAGGGGAAAAATCATTGAGCTGTATGTTCACAATGATTGAATGCTATGAAATACACAGAATACTTCAATAAAGTTTTTTTTTAAAGCAAAGCATAAACTGGTTGCTATTTTATATACATCTGTATTTTTATAAAGTACCAAAGGCTGAAAGAGATTGGGAGTCAGTTGAGGTATAACAGAAAGACATTGGATTTGGGATCTAAAGTCCTGGTTGCATTCCTCATCCTGCCATTTCTAATAATGTGACCTTGGGCACATTATGGAAAGTCTGAGTTTTAGTTCTTCTGTTTGTACAATGGGGATACCAGTCCCTACCTCACATGGTTATTTTGAAGCATAAATGTTTAGCGGGTTCATTTTCTTGTCCTTTTGGACTGTGTAAGGTTAAAAAAAATGTGGCAATAAAAATCGAGATAACATGCGTGAAAGGGATTTGAAAGTGAAATCTTCCAAAAAAAACCAAGAGAGTCTGCATCTTGGATCTATACTGTGGCTTCGGAAACAGCATGAGCAGAGCCTCAGCCTTAAAAAGAAAGCACCCTCCCTTTGCCTAGTGCCTTGGAAAATGCTTTCGTCACTGGCTGTGTGGAAATTAAGAAAAGCTTTCCATGCTCTGAAACACTAGTTATAAAGGTAATTTGGGGGCGACACAAAGGAGCTAAAGGTGTGCTGATGCCAAGTTACCATAGCAACATGCTCTGCTGCTCAATCCCTCCCATTCCTGAGCCTACCCCCAGATGAGATGAGATGCACACAGGAACTAAGCCATTCTACATGAAATTATTTCCTCCATAGCAGATAGGGGAGACATTTACACTTCTCCACAAATAATGTTTGAAGGGAGAAGCACTCTGAATTTTTATAAAACAATCCTCTCTCCTTTCTTCAGAATCAAATTCAAGATCTTATACACACCTCACAATGCCTGGCATGTGGCAAGTACTCAATATACAGCTGTGTAATGAATGAATGATCAGAATTTACCTAGAAGTCCAAGACAGAACACTATTGTTTATTAGTAAGACGAGACTAATGAAATATACACCAGGAATTTCAGAAAGGAGATCTAAATTCATACTTCACATAATTGGGTGTCTGTTCCAAGCCACATAGCATTTCCACATCTGGATCTGCCCCATTTATTAAGCTGCTTCAGCCAGTAGCAAATTCCCCTCAAGTATCATGCTTATTATTCTGAAAGGACACAGTGTGACTCCATCAGTGTTATTCAACCTGTTATATTGTCCCCATTTCCAAATGCTGTGCAAGAACAGTATGTAAACATGGTCAGTTAATAGATGTGCTGTTCTCCACACTTCTGAGTTCTGTGGCCTGATCTTGAGAGAGAAGGGAGCCTGATCAAACCCACATCTGGGTAAATCGTTTACTTCTCCTATTGGGCACAGGCAAATATCCCTAGTGCCAGAAGGGCTGTTTTCAAAATCATTCTTCAGGGGTTGGAAAACCTTCCTCAAGTCCAATAACCACCAGCCCCTCAGACCCACCATGGAGCCAGGCATTGGAAAGGGCTGAGAGCTCAAGAGGAACTTCGTATCTGTTCCTTCCTCACACCAATATTCTCACATTTTTGACCCAACTCGTGGGCCATCTCCCTCCCAGAAGACATTTCCTTCTTGTGATCTACTTGGCTGCATTGTGAAACTGCTTAGGTCAAAGAGGAAGAACAGAGAGGAATGCTTGTCATCACCAGACTTGCAGAGAACTTCCTTGAACCAGCAATCTACTAACTGCTGAGTGATGGCACTTTACAAACATCATCACAGTTAATCCCCCAAACAGTCCTGGAAGGCAAGTAGTTTTGATTCATTTTACCTGTGAGGAAACTGAGGCTCAGAGAGGTATTATAATTAGAAAATGGTTGTGCCATTATTTAAACCCAGGTCTGACGAGTATATGGTTGGTTGCATCTAAAATAGCTAAAAACAGCAGAAGCAGCAATAAGCTTGTGCCAATACTACTATGCACCAGAGATTTAGGGGAGAGCAAAGGAAGAAAAACTTGGCTCTGACAATACCCTAATAAGACTTAGACCTTACTAAGTTTAGACCTTAACTGTAGTAGCATATGTGTTGTGGTTGATGGCAGTAGGAAAGGACTAAGCAGGAAATACCAGAACCAGATTCTGGCTAATCAAGAAGATTAACCCACACCAAAGATGGCTCTGCTCTGATGCTCTTTCTTCCACTCCCTTTCTACCCTTCTAGACTCATCTTTTCTGTAAAAGCTTTCCTGACCACCCACACGATCCCCAACATTAATCCTTTGTTCTATGTTCTCTTTCTACTTTGTTGTACTCAGTTATAGCCTTTCCTTACATTTTATTTATCTTTCCTCCCTACCTGCATACAGCACCTTGAGGCCAGCACCTGTGTCTTAGTCATCTTTTTATTTTTAATTTTATTTTTTTAAAGTAAGCTCTATGTCCAGCTCAGGGCTTGATCTCACAATCCCAAGATCAAGAGTTCCATGCTCTACCAACTGAGCTAGTCAGGCGCCCCTGTCTTAGTCATCTTTGTACCCTGTACCTCGAACTGATTTTAGTAAATAAAAAGTCTCATGACCTAATCTTAGCTTTCCAGTTTTAAACCAGTATCCTTACTTTCTCCGTATCCTAACTTGAATGGGACTTTTGAGTACCTTAGACAGGATATTTGTCAAGGATCAAATTTTTTACGGCTGCCTAGCACCCGAGCCCCCTTCCTACATTTGAGGGAATGGCCATCACATGAAACATGGGTCTCATGGGAGGCAGAGTGTGTCTTCCCCTTATGGAATTTGGGAAAGAGGTCAGACAGTTGCCCTTCTAGATTCCTGGCAGCTGGAATGCAAGCATATGACCTAAGCTTGATCCTGCTGATGCTCCTGCCCAAGAAACAGGGACAGTTTAGAATTTGTGCTGGTGGTTGCATTGGTGCCCACTGCTCAGTGGGAGTGGCAGCAGCATCTTGACGGAGATGTTTCTGTGATATAGTCTTTCTGTCTCCTGAGATGGTCTCCTTTGGTTCATGTCCATTTTCCAAGCTTGATGTCCTAGCCCTCCTGCTACTTCTGTGATTTTCCTGATATCTCTCAAATTCTTGTTCTGATTAAAATAGCCAGAGTTGGGTCCTGTTATTTGCCTCCAAGAGCTCTGATATAGCTGATGGACCCATCGTAGGTGGTCCTGGATCCTGGGAAGCCAAAAGGCCAACAAGTAACTTCGCCCTGATCCAATCCAAAGACTGAGATACAGGATTACTTCTCAGTCTGCTGTAGTCTGTTTTTCATAGCCATGATCAGCTCACAACCGTTCTATGTACAGACAGGTGGGCAAGTAGTAAAACAAGATTTCAAAATGAGAAAAGTAAAGCTTAATGAGACTAACTGGCTTCCTTGAGGTCCCCAAACTAGTGGCAGAGCCCAGACTACAATCCCCACTTCTTGATTTCTAGCCAGAGGCTTTCACCTGGATAACACTGAATGACTAACTTGAATTGAATTTTAAAGAATTCATTCACAAATATCCATCAAAGATCTGTTATATGCCAGTCATTGACTAGGACAATGGGCTCCCTCTCGTCTAGCCACAATATTATGTTTTCTGAAAAGTACTGTATTACTATGAATACAGACATAGATATAGATGATATAGATATAGATATAGATATAGATGATATAGATATAAACTTGCATTTGGGCAGCAGTATAATATTGTTGCTAAAACCTGAGCCAGACTTCATGGGGCAAGACCCTGGCTTCCCCACTTAGATCTTGTGATAGGACACTTTCAGCATCCTACCCATAATCTCTTGATCTCACTTCTACACTCCAAAGTCTGTTTACTGAGAGTACCTACAACTCATTGTATAAAGAATGCACTTGGCCCTTGTGCAGAGGAGCTAGGAAAGCCAGAGTTAACATCCTGAGCAACAGTCCTCAAACAATGATGGAGACTGGTGAGATACCCTAGCTTCCTCACCTCTCGGTGGGAATAACTTTTTTTTTTTTAATTTTTAATATTTATTTACTTTTGAGAGAGAGAGAGACGGTGTGTGTTAGAGCACGAGCAAGCAGGAGAGGGGCAGAGAGAGGGAGACAGAATCTGAAGTAGGCTCCAGGCTTTGAGCTATCAGCACAGAGCCGGATGTGGGGCTCAAACTCGACAAACCACAGGATCATGACCTGAGCCGAAGTTGGACGAGTAACCAACTGAGCCAACTGGTGCCCCTTGGTGGGAGTAACTCTTTTTGTTTTTCGATAGATTGTTCGAGTATTCATTTTAATTATTACTTAATATCTTTCAAGATACACTTTTGTCACATTTCAACATTTCTGAAGTTAGAATACATCTTATAATTAATAGTCTGTGAGAGTATCAGAATGGAAAAGTTTTTCTTTCTTAGTGGTATATTAAATTTGGTGTATTACAATCAATAACATCTCATTTTTTTAAAATTTTTTTTTCAACGTTTATTTATTTTTGGGATAGAGAGAGACAGAGCATGAACGGGGAAGGGGCAGAGAGAGGGAGACACAGAATCGGAAACAGGCTCCAGGCTCTGAGCCATCAGCCCAGAGCCTGACGCGGGGCTCGAACTCACGGACCGCGAGATCGTGACCTGGCTGAAGTCATACGCTTAACCGACTGCGCCACCCAGGCGCCCCAATAACATCTCATTTTAATGAGATACATTAATAGGTTTTCCTTTTTTTGTTTTTTAATTTTTAACATTTATTTATTTATTTTTATAATTTTATTTTTTATTTTTGAAAATTTACATCCAAATTAGTTAACATATAGTGAAACAATGATTTCAGGACTAGATTCCTTAATACCCTGTATCCATCTAGCCCATCCCCCCTCCCACAATCCCTCCCATAACCCTTAGTTTGTTCTCCATATTTATGAGTCTCTTCTGTTTTGTCCCCTCCCTGTTTTTATATTATTTTTGTTTCCTTTCCCTTATGTTCATCTTTTTTTCTCTTAAAGTCCTCATATGAGTGAAGTCATATGATTTTTGTCTCTCTCTGACTGACTAATTTCACTTAGCATAATACCCTCCAGTTCTATCCACGTAGTTGCAAATGGCAAGATTTCATTCTTTTTGGTTGCTGAGTAATACTCCATTGTATATATATATATACCACATCATCTTTATCCATTCATCCATCGATGGACATTTGGGCTCTTTCCATACTTTGGCTATTGTGGATAGTGCTGCTATAAACATGGGGGTGCATGTGTCCCTTCGAAACAGCACACCTGTATCCCATGGATAAATGCCTAGTAGTGCAATTGCTTGGTCGTAGGATAGTTCTATTTTTAGTTTTTTGAGGAACCTCCATACTGTTTTCCAGAGTGGCTGCACCAGCTTGCATTCCCAGGTGAGAATAACTCTTAAGAGTATTCCTCACTGTCTTCCAAAATTCCCCAATGAGACTGAACTCCAGTTGTCCTTGGTGGTAACCTGCTTGATAGCACACATCTCTCCGGATTCTTGTCACTAATTTCCCTTCTCCCCATCTTGTGTTTCGTGGGGTCAGCCCCACTTTCCCAAAAGCTGCTTGTACTTGAATCCTTTTCTCAAGGTTGGCTTCTGGTGGAACCTAAACTAAGACATCATGTGAGCCTGGGAAAATTACTCAAATAATAACCTGCAAAATGAAGATAACATTACTTGACTCATAGGGGTAAATTCATGAAAGAATTTAGCCTGCATTATGGCACTATGAGTGTTTGCCACTGTTACTGCATGCGGCACTCTTGGCTCTCAGAGAGCTTAACCACACAATCTTTCATTTCTTTCTCCACAATCAGAGCCTCGCTTTCCTCTCCAGCTTCACTCCTAGCCACCACACCGGAGTTCCTGCCTCACTCATTGACAGATGCTGTTTTTTACTTCAGCCCTGCTCTTCCATGAGCAAAATGACCAGTCTCTTTCATATATTTGTGATTCAACATGTGCTGTCTTCCTTACCTGGACATACTTCCCCTCCCCATCTTTATTTCCCAGTAATGCCTACCTGTCTGTCAAGCTGCCACCCAGCTTTCCCTCTGGAAGTGTTCCCAACTGTCCTTCCTCTTCTGTTTGGTCCATACCACATGCACACCAAACACATCACACACACACACACACACACACACACACACACACACACAGATATACCTCCCATGATGGGGGCATGCAAAGAGAACACCTAACCCAGGTGTGCTGCTCTCCCTCAGGGCAGAGTACCTAGAACTGTAATTATTTGCTTTCTTACCTGCCTCCTTCACTACCTTGTGAGCCTCCCTGCAGCAGGGCCTGTATCTTTTATTTCCATATTTCTGGTGCCTAGGCCATTGCCTATCTCAAAAAATGTAACATTATTTAAAAAAATTTTTTTGAATGTTTGTTTATTTTAGGGAGCAAGAGAGACAGGGCACAAGTGGGGGAGGGGCAAAGAGTGAGGGAGACACAGAGTCCAAAGCAGATTCCAGGCTCTGAGCTGTCAGCACAGAGCCTGATGCAGGGCTCGAACTCACAGACCGCAAGATCATGACCTGAGCTGAAGTCAACACTTAACTGACTGAGCCACCCAGGTGTCCCTAAAATTATTTTTTTAAGTAAGTGAATGAAAACAACCCTTTGAAGTAGGAGTATTATCTGTATTTTTCAGTTGAGGAAACAACTCAAAACTTGAACTGACTGCATTCAAGGTCAGACAATTAATGCATAGCAGAAGAGGAACTCAAAACTGACCATTTGCTTCAAAGTTGAAGATTTCAGGGGTGCCCAGGTGGCTCAGTCGGTTAACCGTCCAACTTCAGCTCAGGTCATGATCTCACGGTTTGTGGGTTTGAGCCCTGCATCAGGCTCTGTGCTGACGGCTCAAAGCCTGGAGCCTGCTTCGGATACTGTGTCTCCCCCTCTCTCTGTCCCTCCCATGCTCATGCTCTGTCTCTCTCTGTCTCTCAATAATAAATAAACATTAAAATAAAATTTAAAAAAAAAGTTGAAGATTTCTTCTGAAATGTTACAGCTGAGGGATTTTGTGCTAGAGATGCCCTTCATATCCCTCCTACTTTCACATCCTCTTCTTAGAAAATAAAGCATCCACAGCCTTGGGAGGAGAGCAGTTTTCCATTCAAAATGACCCAGTCTTCAGCCATGGTTGATAGGCTTAGGAGTAGACATCTGACCCAGGAGGAAGCCTGATCAGACCATCTTTCGTGGGAATCTAGAGAGACTGCAACAGTTGGCTGCATGCACTGGGCCTACAAGGTGGCAGAGAATAAGGGCAACTGAGACTGATATTTGGAGACTTCTGTTTTGTGTCATGTGATTATGGTCTAAACCCAGGTGGCCACTAGTGTGGTCAACTGAGGTCCGGTAAATGAGTCCACACTTTGCCACCTAATGATCTGCTTTTGAAAATAAAGGGGTGCCTGGGTGGCTCAGTTGGTTAAGCATCTGACTTAGGCTCAGGTCATGATCTTGCAGTTCATGAGTTCTAGCCCCTCCCTCCCCACCCCCGGCCTCCATGGGGCTCTGTGCTGACAGCTCAGAGCCTGGAGCTCGCTTCAGATTCTGTGTCTCCCTCTCTGTCTGCCCCTCCCCTGCTCCTACTCTGTCTCTGTCTCTCTCTCAAAAATAAATAAACGTTAAAAAAAAAAGAAAAGAAAAATTTCATCCTTTTAAAATTAGCTATGCACCAACACTATTGATTAAAATAGACCTAAAGAGCAAATGAAAAATTGAATTATAAATATTAGTATTTACACAGCTGGGTACCTTTCTCACTACTTCTTATGATTATTTCATTAACTTAATGAAATGTTCTTCCATACATTTCTATTCAGCCATAAATAAATACAGCACACAGTTATAACTATATATACACCTGTTAAAGGGTAAGTCAGATTATGTCACTTCTCTGACCTATAAGGCACTACATGATACACCGTCTGTTATTCCCATTATTCTCATCTTTGCTACATGGCCTCCATATTTTTCAACATGCCAGGCACATTCCTGCTCCATGGCTGTAAGAGTTTTCTAGGACTGCCATAATAAAGTTCCACAAACCAGGTGGCTGAAAACAACAGAAATTTATTGTCTCACAGTTCTGGAGGCTAGAAGTTAAAATATCAAAGTGTTGGGTGCCTGAGTGGCTCAGTCACTTAAGCGTTTGACTTGGTTTTGGCTCAGGTCATGGTCTCATGGTTCACGGGTACGAGCCCGTGTCAGGGTCTGCACTGGCAGTGCCAAGCCTGCTTGCGATTCTCTCTCTCCCTCTCTTTCTTGTGCTCACTCTCTCTCTTTCTCTGTCTCTCAAAATAAATATGTAAACTTAAAAAAAATCCAAGTGTTATCAGGGCTATGTTCCCCCTAAATCCTGTAGTGGGGACTCCTTGCCTCTTCCTGGTTTCTAAGGGTAGTTGTCAGTCCTTGGCATTCCTTGGCTTGCAGCTGCATCACACCTCTGACTCTGTCATTACATGGCACTCTTCCTAAATATCTGTGTCTCTGTGTCCTCTTATAAGGGCACCAGTTATTCATATTGGACTGGACCCACTCTGATGACCTCATCTTAACTTGACTCTATCTGCAAAGTCTCTATTTCCAAACAAGGTCAAATTTCACAGGTACCAAGGATTAGGAGTCCAATATATCATTTGGGAGACACAATTCAACCCATAACAATGGCTTTGTCATTGTTCCTTCTGCCTGTAATGCTCTTTCCCCGGATGTCTGCATTGCCACCTTTTCACTTCCTTCTGGTCTTTAACGTCACTTTCTCAGTGAGGTCTTCTTTAGCCACCTTAGCTGAAATGACAACATCCATCCCCCCGCATTTCCTAGTTCCTTCCACTGCTTTATTTTTCTCTTTAGCATTTGTCATTAGCATACTATATGTTGTATTTCACTTATTTTTATTGTTCATTTTCTGTCTCCCTTGGTATAATGTAAACATACACATATGGAAAGCAATCTGTGAAACAGAAATTCACGGTGTTTTTTTTGAGAGAGAGTTAGCATTTTCTGCTTCCTGTTGAAAAGTAAAACTCTGGCAACATGTTTTTTCTGGTCCTGGGGCTCCAGGTATAAGACTGACAGCCTCTGTGGAGAAGGGGGTTTACAAAGGACAGAGAAGATAGACTTCCAGAGAATGAGGAAACTTTGGTTTATTACTAACAGACCATGCTTAGTTCCAGAACAGACAGGGCAGGAAAATATTAACTTTCTCCAACAATCAAGAAGCCAAGAAGGAGATTTACTGAGTTGGGACTGAAGGGAAGGAAGATAATGTGTCTTTTTTTTGGCCTCCCTGGATACCTTCAGATCAGGATCTTAATTGAAAAGTAGAACTATTTTCTTTATCTGGTTTTGCCATGGACTGGCTGTGTGACCTTCAGCGACATTTTATCCTTCTCTGGGTCTTCATTTTCTCACCTCAAATGAGGCAGTTGAATTAGTCTCTTCAGTCTCTTCCAACCACACCAGACTGTGTCACCTTAAACTCTAACGTCCATGAAGGTGGGTGACCTCTTGTTTCCCTCCAGGTACCTAGCACCTAGCATAGGGCCTAACATGTAGTAGCACCTAGCACAATAGTGGACCCTCAATACATGCTGGCGTAGAATGAATAGATGAGGATTAAACAAATGATCTAGGTAACTTTTGAAGGAGAGGGAAGACAAATCAAGGAATCTCATTCCATGGAGTCATATAGAAGATGTTTCTAATAAACTTGAAATCTTTATTGTAACCAAAAGGCCATTTCCTGAGATTTGTTTGAAATATTCAGAGCACCAGACAGTGGAGTACAAAGTTATTTAAATCAACTCTGTGCCCCTGAGGGCCTTACGGTTTTGTTGGGGAGACAGGAAACACATACCACAGAGGCTAAACAACTACAGAAGGGATCATCCGCAGAGCTTTGGTCAGTGGTACTTAGATTCTAAGAGTTCACGGTTTTCAGGGTTCCTGGAGAAGTCTGAGAGGGAGAGACCAGCTGAGCGACCTCTTGTGGTCTCAGCTCATCCATTCCAGCTTCTGGACACTTTCTGCATGCCAAGCTGACCAAAAAGTGCAGCAGCAGTGGCCCTCATCCACTGTCCTGTATACCCCCTGGAGCCACAGGCAGGTAAAAAACAAACCACCCTCTGCTCTCCTGTTCTGTCCCAGATTCTTTAGTCAAGTCAGAGTTTTGCCCAATTCAGGCCAAGAATTGCTCTGTATCAGCCAACTCCCTGCAAGTCAGCTGACTAATGGTTTTCTATCTTCATCTGAAAACAGCCTAGAAAAGTCTTGAGTTTATGGAGAGTCCCTCTGAGTCACAGCTCAGAAAATCCTCTATATGTCATCCTATTTGATTTTATAAAAGCCGTCAGCTTTTAGAGCAGAGGGCCGCCTCCCCGTTCTTAAACAAAGTGAATGCGGCTCTGGACCTGGGACAGGCAAGCTTGTCTTCTAGTTCCAGCTGCCTCACTTAAGGACAGTGGGTGTTTGACACGTCACTTCTTTCTGAGCCTTAATTGTCTCCTCTGTAAAGGAAGGGCTGTAACAACACTACAAACACCTTCACTCCACCTCCCCCCACCCCCCACGACCACAGGGTTATTCTGAGAATTAAATGAGATCACTTATGTGACATCATTCTGCACTATACAAGTGTACCTTCTCTTTATTATCAGATTTCAGCTTTGATGACTCATTTCAGACACAGTTCTCGACATATGTGGCCTTCACCTAGCCCTACCATCAACGATTTCTCCTTCATTTCTTTCTCTTTTTTTCTAGAGAAATTATAAAGCTGGTGCTATGCATACTCCTGATGGAATCTCCTCTGGTACTTTACTTGACATCATTTGGGCTCCACTCTGCCTTCATAGTGGGACCTACCAGCTGTTACTCCCTCACTCAGACAGTAATTATTCCAGAAGTTTTCTCCCAGCCCACACTATTACCATGCAAACCTGCATATCTAAAATTGGCATGTTTAACAGTTGATCTAGTGTCATGTGGAAACCCAAATAACAATACACAATAAGAGTCAAGAGTCCTGTGTTCCAGAATTAGCATTGTTTTTGATCACCCAGGGAGCTCTGGGCTGTTCAGTTTGATAAACATCTATTCAGGTCAGGGGAGTATGGGGGATGTGGCCTGCTGTGCAGAAAGTCTAAGTTTTGTAGGTCACATAGAGATGTAAACCTCCACTAGGAACAATGTCCTCTACAGTGGCTCACATATACACAAAATAAGGGTACACAGAGGAGGGGATAATTTAATCAGTCTTTAAGGGTCATAGAGGCACCACTTCAGAGAGGAGGTGACATCTGAGCTGGCCTTTGGAGGAAGGTGAAGGTTTTGTAAGGCCAAGAAGACGTGGAAGGAAGAACATTAAGAAGTGAACAAAATCAAATGATGGAGAAATGAGAAGAGTTTGGTATGGTCAGAGCATGGGATGTATGGTCGGGAGGGCAAGAAATGAGGCTCAGATAAGTTGGACTGAGGCTGTGTGGGACCTTGAGTGCCAGGCTTCAACATCTGGGCTGTATTCTCACCAGCCCTTCTTCAGCCAGGGTTCCACAAGAAAACTAAACCTTCTTGGGGTGCCTGGGTGGCTCAGTCGGTTGAGCAGCCGACTTTGGCTCAGGTTATGATCTCACGGTTCATGAGTTTGAGCCCCACATCAGGCTCTGTGCTGACAGCACGGAGCCTGGAGCATGCTTTGGATTGTGTATCTCCCCTCTCTCTGCCCCTCCCCTGCTCACACTCTCTATCTCTCAAAACTGAATAAACATTAAAAAAATTAAAAAGAAAACTAAGCCCACTTGACCTTAGGCATCCCCCGTACAAATGAATTTCTTCCCTTTGTACCTAGAACAATACCAGTTATGCACCATCCTGGGGAGATAACTGAGAAAACAGTGACTTAAATAATTTTCTGTAGGGGTTGATGGTCACGTGGAAGCCCAGTTGAGAAAGGCTGCTAGGCAATGGCAGGTCATCCAACATGTATAGAAAGCAAGTGACAACCTCACATGTCATAGAAACATGCCTCTGGTGACAATGAGAAGAATATTTAGAAAGAGTGCAGGTAGAATAAAATTCTACTGCAGTAATTCGGGGGGTGGGGAGTGATGACCAGGGCTCAGGATGATGACAGTAGAAATGGAGGAAAGGGATATCCAAGAGACATCTGGATGCAGAATGGATGGAGTAATTCAGGGCTGCCTTCCCTGGTTTCCCAGCTATGGCATGGAGTTGCTTGCAGTCTGGAGCCTTCCTGAAGAGTGAGAAGTTCATCAGCTACCACCCACCATGGGGGTGGTGTGTGCTGACACTAATCTGGACTTTATTGTGCTCTGGTGAGCTTTGCACTGCCTGGTAGGCTCTGAGTTAGGACTTTTCTCTTCATACCCATCCCCCTCCTTGCCATGTCAGCCCAGTCCTCACAACTGACCTGCAGCCTAATTCCCTTACTCAGCCCTACATTTCCCTGCTGGGACAGAAGCCTTGCCCTGAACTCCAGACTGCTTGGCTGGGATCCTGACGCTCTGTTTTCCTCTTCCAACCCATTCTTCCAGGGGGCTGGGTCTGCTCCCCATGCCCTGGTCCCCCATATCCTGCAGCAGTGTTAGTATGGCCAGCTCCAGTGCTGCTTGATCCCAGCTTCCTCCTCCTGTCAGACAGGCCCATGTTGCTGAGGTCCACCATGCTTCCCACTTAAACCCACCCAAGTTCAGATATCACCAAACCTCGTCCGGGACCCGTGAACTCATTTGTAAGATAGGGGGTTATACTAGGTGACTTTTAAGGTAGCTCCCTCCCAACCCTAACATCCTGTGTTTCTAAGTAGGCCAACTGTAAAAGAAGTCTGCACTGGCACAGAACAATTGAGGCTGGGAGCAAGTGAGTCAGACTCAGCAAAACTGTCAAGCTAACTGTGAACCCAGGAGATTAGAGTGTAGCACGCCACTGGGCAGACAGCAACTGAGACTCAAACCACAGATTAGCGTACCCAGACAGCTGTGTGGACAAGATGACTGATACCACACCTAGTTTATTAGTCACATTCATGTTCAAGGAATTAACAACGTCATTCTACATCCCCCCAAAAGAGAACATTCATTTATGACCTAAAGCTATTTCCTTTGGTGATTATAACATTACCTTTTCTCATGGTTAGTACTGGTCATTTGGGATGAAATATTAGCCCATTAGTATTTTGCCCATTTCCTAGAAAGAACCATCTGGTAAGTATTCCCTGAGGGTCAAGCTTTACTCTCAAGACTTCCTAAGTTCCTCCAAGATGCTTCTCAGGGTGTGTGAAAGAAAAAACACAGATCTTTGAAGACCTAGGTTTGAATCCCACAGCTACTCCCTAGTCATGTGGTTCTGGAAAAGTGAATCTCTTTGAGCTTTGGAAATAGGATAATACCTGCCTTGCAAAATGGTAGCCCTGATTAGAAGTGCCTGGTATGCAGAAGCTTCTCAATAAAGGAGTTCTCCCTTACACCAACCCTGCTGCCTTCCATCTCTTCAGGTCTCTTTGCTCTCAGGATTGTTTCTCCTGGGCTTGCCTAGATTCTTCCTCTCTTTCCCACAGGAGCCTACAAGATTCCTGCCAGTCCACACAAGTTCCTGCTCCAATTTCAGACCTATGGTATGCTGAGTGAGCACCAGTACTTCCTGGAGTAGGGGCTCCCTGCTTCCCCACCCCCGTTAGGGCTGAGCAATCACAGGCCAAGAAAAAAATCTTGGTCAGAAGATGAGATCATAGCTGAAGTCTGTAAGAGCTCCATTGTCTCAGCTCCAGGTCTAATACACTGAAGATGTGAATGTCAGTGCTATAATTTAGTATAGGGCCAGTCAGGAGATTCTGAGAGACTATGCTGAAGTGAGGACATGGGTAAAGTAGGATGTCTTGAAGCTGCTGAGCACAGGATTCAGCTGTGGGACACACATTTTAGGCTGCCTAGGGTCTAACATTCTTGGTTCCTCCTTCAAGGGATTCTAATATCAGGGACCAGTACAGACATGGGCTGTAAGAGCCTTTGAGATCATGTAGATCTACTTTCTTTTACACAAATGGAGAAACTGAGGCTAGAGGAAGAAAATTACTTTCCACATACAGAGAAAGGGCCAGAGTGGCACTTGAACCCAGGTCTCCAGATTCTGTGTCCATAACTATGTCTGTTACCCCGTTATCCTATGGGGGAAAAACCCAGTAAATTCTTAAAATTCAACACATTGTGGATACTTAATAAACTGGATTGTTGAATAACATGTGGAGAGAATGTTTGCTAACAGGATTTTAAAGAAGAGAGCATTCATTGATTGACCAAATATTTGTTGAGTGCCAGAAGGTAAGGACTGTGAAGGATATTGAATGTCATGCTTAGGAGTGTGATTTCTACTTTGTAGGCAAATTGAAGCCATCACAGAGTTCAGAACAGAGGATTGACATGATCAGGTTTGGAGGATCATTCTGGTAGCAGAGGGGAGGATGGACTGGAAGGCGTCAAGAAGGTGCATGAGGAAGTAGGAAGCTTAGAGCAGTCCTGGATGCTTGATGGATGTCCAAAGAAGGGTAGTGGCAAGAGAAGATTAGCATGGCCCCTGCACAAGGGTGACACAGGAATTTGTGAAGCGTTCCATAAAGAAGGGTAATGGCCGTAGAACAGACAGGAAGCAGGAGAGCCAAAGGCCATTTCCTAAATACAGTGAATGGGGCCTGCGGTCAGTGGGATGACAGGTGAGGCCAGGTGGGGCAGAACGCGGGGCCTGAGGCAAGCCAAAGTACTGCTTCTCAAGACCCTAGACCTCTGCCCAGGCTTCCAGGCTACTCAAGCAGGCTCCACTCATGGCGGGGCAATGTTTGACGGGCACAGCACTGGGCAGGCTGCAGGCTGCAGGCTGCTAACAGTCATTAATGGCCACTGGGATTCTGATGGTGATAAACTGCAGGCATCTGTTTCTCCAGCAAAGTGCAGCAAAAATGGTTGGCTGTGGCATAGAGATAAGAAGTTCTGTTAGAAGTGTTATTTCCCCAGAGGCTCCCAGTTAAGGGTAACACTTTTTACAGAAAATCTTCTAGTTTCTACACCTTGGCTGGACAATTTCAATTTACTGGTACAGGTAAGTGTCATCCACTACAGCTACAGAGGTTATTTTAACAGTTAATAGCAGTGTCAGGCAGCCTGACTCCAGACTAGTCCTCACTAGCTATATAAGCTGGAGCAAGTTACTAAATCTCTCAGTTTCCTCGAGCATATAATGAGGATCACAGTAGTACCTTTGTGAAGGTTGTTGTCCTCATGACATGAGATAATGCACTTGAAATGCTCAGTACGATGCTTGCCACAGAACAAGCGCTCAGAGTCAGCTATAGTTAATTTTAATAGCTCTACTGAATTATTTTGTAGCATGGAATATATATTTACAAAGACCACTTTTGTAAGTATAAATAAAATTTGTGTTCAACATTTTTAAAAACTTCTTGTTGGGATTTTGTGTTTTAACTAAATTTCAAAGATTCATGGATGAGGAGTGGGACAGAACACTGGATACATTCTATATGTAGATTTTACGAATGTGCAATAAAAGCATTTTTTTTTTGCTTCCCCCAAATTTTGTGTTCAAAAAATGATTCTGCTATTGATTTTCTGGGTGGCTTTGAGTAAGTCCATTTAACCTTTAAACTTTTTTTACTTCTTTGGCAAAATAAGTGGGCATAGTTTACATGGTTTGAAAAGGCCCTACCAATTCTAAAATAGGTAACTGGAATTATTTTTTCTTTTGCATAGCAACAACAGCAAGTCAAACCCCCGTTTCTAACGAAGGCCTAGAACCCTTCAGAATTATCAGGAATTATTGCCAAGAATCTAACTACCATCTTTACTATGAAATGTACGCTTATTTATCCAGTAGTTTGACAAAGTATAGCTGATCTGGAACATTAGGAAGGTTATTCACAATGTCATAGCTGACAAGCAGAAAACTGGACACGGAACTTGAGTTTTCTTGTGCTTACTCATCTTTGGGGGAAAGTGGCCTTTTTTTTAAAAAATTCTCTCATTTGTTCATTTTTAGTGTCAAAGTTTCTCTGTGAGTGATTTTTGGTGTTAAGCTCATCAGTTTGGCAAAGTGCAGGGAATGGGTGGGTAAAGATCATCTTTGGGAGCACACCTTTCAGGTCTAGCCCCAATTGTCCCTGCAGCCCTCTCCCACTCCTTTGTTTTCACACATTTTTTTAATTTTTTTTTTTAATTTTTTAAAATTTACATCCAAATTAGTTAGCATATAGTGCAACAATGATTTAGCCCATCCCCCCTCTCACAACCCCTCCTGTAACCCTGTTTGTTCTCCATATTTATGAGTCTCTTCTGTTTTGTCCCCCTCCCTGTTTTTATATTATTTTTGTTTCCCTTCCCTTATGTTCATCTGTTTTGCCTCTTAAAGTCCTCATATGATGGGGCGCCTGGGTGGCTCAGTCAGTTAAGCGTCCGACTTCAGCTCAGGTCACGATCTCGCGGTCCGTGAGTTCGAGCCCTGCGTCGGGCTCTGGGCTGATGGCTCAGAGCCTGGAGCCTGCTTCCGATTCTGTGTCTCCCTCTCTCTCTGCCCCTCCCCCGTTCATGCTCTGTCTCTCTCTGTCTCAAAAATAAATAAACGTTAAAAAATTTTTTTAATAAAAAAAAAGGCCTCATATGAGGGAAGTCATATGATTTTTGTCTTTCTCTGACTGACTAATTTCGCTTAGCATAATACCGTCCAGTTCCATCTACGTAGTTGCAAATGGCAAGATTTCATTCTTTTCGATTGTTGAGTAATACTCCATTATATATATATATATATATATATATATATATATGTATATATGCCACATCTTCTTTATCCATTCATCCATCGATGGACATTTGGGCTCTTTCCATACTTTGGCTATTGTTGATAGTGCTGCTATAAACATGGGGGTGCATGTGTCCCTTCAAAACAGCACACCTGTACCCCATGGATAAATGCTTAGTAGTGTAGTTCTGTTTTTACTTTTTTGAGGAACCTCCATACTGTTTTCCAGAGTGGCTGCATCAGCTTGCATTCCCATGTTTTCACACATTCTGATACAACCAGACTGACCTCAGCTGTTTCCTCAGATCCTGTGTGTTCACTGCTTCATATTTTACTAATGCTGCTCTCAACCTGGAAACCGTTCTTTCCTTTTCCCTGAATTCTTCCTCCACTCTCACTGCCAACATTTATATGTTCAAATCCTCCCCATCCTTCAAGGCTTAGTAATGTTATGTCTCTACAAAGTCTGGGTATTCTTTCTCCAAGGATGCATTGAATATCTGAATCAGCTGAGCTCCCAGAACTGAGATATGAGCTTCTGATGTACACCTCTCAGATGCTCCTGGCACCCACAATAGCACAGTGGTTGTGCACAGGATCTGCAGTCACACCACTTGAGTTCAAATCCCTACTGGAGCCTTAGCTGTGTGTGATCTTGGGCAATTTATAAGCCTCTCCATGTCTCAGTTTCCTCATTTGTAAAATGGAGTTAATGGGAGCACCTACTTCATAAGGGTTTTGTTAGGTTTAAATGAGCCAGTACATTCCTAGCAGCACTATTGCTGGGTCATAGGGTAGATTCATAGGGGTACTTGTACCCCAATGTTTATAGCAGCATTTCAACAATAGCCAAATTATGGAAAGAACCTAAATGTCCATCAACTGATGAATGGATAAAGAAGATATGGTTTATATATACAATGGAATACTACTTGGCAATGAGAAAGAATGAAATCTGGCCATTTGTAGTAACATGGATGGAACTGGAGGGTATTATGCTAAGTAAAATAAGTCAGTCAGAGAAAGACACATACCATATATTTTGACTCATATGTGGATCCTGAGAAACTTAACAGAAGACCATGGGGGAGAGGAAGGTGGGGGAAAAACATTACAGAGAGGGAGGAGGCAAACTATAAGAGACTGTTAAACACTGAGAACAAACTGAGGATTGATGGGGGTGGGGGTAGGGGACAGGGGAAAGTGGGTGATGGGCAGTGAGGAGGGCACCTGTTGGGATAGGCACTGGGTATTGTATGGAAACCAATTTGACAACAAATTATATTTAATATAAAAATAATAAATGAGGGGGCGCCTGGGTGGCGCAGTCGGTTAAGTGTCCGACTTCAGCCAGGTCACGATCTCGCGGTCCGTGAGTTCGAGCCCCGCGTCAGGCTCTGGGCTGATGGCTCAGAGCCTGGAGCCTGTTTCCGATTCTGTGTCTCCCTCTCTCTCTGCCCCTCCCCCGTTCATGCTCTGTCTCTCTCTGTCCCAAAAAAATAAATAAACGTTAAAAAAAAAAATTTTTTAAAAAAAAATAATAAATGAGTCAGTACATGTAAAGCATTTAGAATAGTGCCTTGCCCACAGTCAGTGTTTAATAAATGCTAGCTATTGTTACTTTCTCCTTCTACCTTATTTTATACGTATAACATCACTAATGTTGCTTCCTTGACTCTCAACTCCTTGAGAGCAGGAGGATTTGTGTCTGTTAATTTTTTGTAGCTCTTTTTATGCCTAGAACTTAGCACACAAAGCTAGTTATCTGACAGATTTTAGAAAACTTAGGCCTAAGTCTTTCCTACCGTTTTATCCCTAATATTAACAAGGTGACTTTAACCATGGAATAAGCGATTCCATGAATTAAAGAAGTTTGTTGTAATTAAATGTCAAATTGGACATTAGACTAAATAAACAGTCTGTAGTCAGTTGCATGCTAATGCATGTGGAAAGCCAAGGCCTTTTAAAGAATATTACATGTGGTCTGCAACTATTTGACCCAGGGCCCCCAGCTCCTGGCCCTGGTCCCATTCCACTGCACTAAGCAGCCAGATTCGATTACCTTTGCTTCCCATGGCCGTGGGTCAGCCTGGCCCCAGCTGGCCATGCACAGCAATGACCAAGGCCACCACAGAGTGCAGTTCACTTTGCAGGAAGCAGCCTCACCCATGATCCATAGACAGATTGGTGAACAAATATGTACTAAACGAAAACATCATGTATTACTCGTGTGGGACAAAGTTCAGTTGTAGTCAAGACTACAGGTCCAATTCAGATCTGTTTTTGAGATATTTTCCACATCTTTTCCAGATATTTTTCACATTTTTGCAGAGACACTTCTTGGTCTGTGATCATGGATTGGTGCCAAACAGCAGTTTACCCAACACTGTGATTCATTTATTTGTTTACTATACACTGTTTGACTTTTCTCATATTTGCCTTTGGCTGAGGACACTCAGCATGTGCTTTACATGTCTAAGCAGTCAGGCTTTTTAGTATTTTTGGATCTTAATAAAAAATTGGTTCTCCAACCTGCCTCTATAATCTGGGAATACAGCCAAAGGTAACAAAAACACGAATGTGAAAAGATACCTACACCCCCATGTTCATGGAGGCATTATTTACAATAGCCAAGACATGGAAACAACCTAAGTGTCCATCAGTGGATGGATGGATAAAGAAGTTGTGTTATCTATATACAATGCAATATTATTCAGCTGTAAAAAAAACCCAGGAGATTCTACCATTTGCGACAACATGGATAGACCTTGAAGGCACTATGCTAAGTGAAATAAGTCAGACAGAGAAAGACAACTATTACACGATCTCACTTATATGTGGAATTGAGAAAAAATGCAAAAAAAAACCCCATAAAATAATAAAAGAAGATCAGACTTGTTAGCAGACGCGGGGGTTGGTAGGGAGAATTAGAGGAAAGTGGTCAAAGGGTACAGACTTCCAGCTATAAGATAAAGAAGTACTAGGGATGTAATGCATCACATGGTGACTGTAGCTAACACTGTCAGATCACACACAGGAAAGCTGTTCAGGGTATAAATCCTAAGAGTTCTCGTCATGAGGAGATAACTTGTTCCCCTTTATTCTTTTCTTCATACTGTATCTATATGAGAAGACAGATGATAGCTTAGCTTACTGTGGTCATCATTTCACAATATATGTAAATCAAACCATCATGCTGTGCACCCTAAACTTATACAATGATGTATGGCAATTATTTCTCAGTAAAACTAGAAAAAAAATTCAGACCAAAGGCTAGGATTTTTCTAACAATAAGTCAGGGACCACTCATTTTCTTTTTAGCGAGTATTAACTTCAATTGAGTCCTTCTCTTCTGTGAAATTGCACATTAGTGCTAAAACATAATTCGGGTCAAGTATAATATCAGCTGCTGCTGTGTCATTAATAGTTCCAAGTTCATGAATAAGAGCCATACAAAGTAGCACAGGCTCAAAGAAATGGGCCTGGAGAAATGAGGCCAGACAGGGCCCAAAGAAATCAAGATATAAAATGCTGCCTTCTCTCTGCTGTCAGAAGCAGCATTGCCTTCCTCACAAGTAACCTTAGCTCAGAGGGGGTACTGAAAGTCTCAAAAGTTGGTTCTCCACCCTGACTCTTACGTTTGCTGTTCTTAACTCTAGAATGGCATTCCATTGGCAGAAGTTTGTTCTAGAGACTTCGGTCCATTCCTTTACTAATTCATTCATCCATGCAATGTTTATTAGTGCCACTATGTGCAGGATCTGGGGAAAGAAAAGTGAGTAGGACAGAGCTTTTTGTCCAGTATGAAGGCAAAAATAGGGATATGGTTAAAACTCTATATGTTTGAGAAGTGTTATGATAGAGCTTTATGAATGGCGCTGCGGGAGAAGTAGGAAGTAACCCCAGAGACAGGGAGTTCATAGAAAACCATGAGTGAAGGAATGATGAGGTCACATACCTCACAGAGGACAGGTAAAGTGAGGAAAGACAATGTTGAGCACAGATACCTCTGACAGATGAATGCTTTAAGCTGGCTGGTGCTTACGAACAAGTAAAATGTGCAGCAGTCTTTCAGGTTCACAAGGTCACACCATCCAAAAGCTGGGCAGAATTTATCCCACAAGCTAAGAGTTGATAGGGAAGTGAGTGAGAATAGACAGACTGGGACCTGGGCCGCTGAAGGGTGTGTGTGAAGAGGGCTCTTGGTTTGGAGGAACAACTTAGGGCACTGGGTCCAGAGTTGGAGGTGTCCTGAGACTGGCACTGAAAAAGGCGGTCAGAAAATGCCAAACAAACTTTGCCTATTTGGTAATTTGGAGGAAAGTGGACACTGGCTTAGTTGTGTGCAGTGAGGTCCCAGATGGAAGCCATAAGTTAAATCTGGATTAATGTGGTTTATTTGATTAAAATAGGCAAAGCATGTGTTTGTCTTCAGGGCTAGAAGACTTGTTGAAGTCTCCAGTTCTAATCATTCCTGTCCCTGCACTGTAACCCCAAGTAGCACATGCTCTTCCTTCTACTCAGAGTATCTCTGCACCCTCTTCTTTTTTGCTCTTCAAGGCTTAAACAAGTGTCCCCTACTTCCCTGATGGCTGTTGAGTATGCCTGCTTCAAGCTCCCATAGAAATCAGTACATCTCTCTCACTGGGTTAGCACCCATCACACTGGATTGTCCCTGTCTGTTGACTTTCCTGTCTCTGCCTCTGCCAGGCTATGAGCTTTCTGAGGGCAGAGACTACCTTCCATCTCTATCCCCAGGACATAGCCAGACTAGAACAGTAGCTGCTGATGTATTTCTGTGGTTCTGTGGACGGACACATGGATGGATGAGCTGAGCAAGTGGATGGATGACTTGCCCAAATCAATATGAACTTGCATTCTCTTTAGGAATACAGACCTCAGGGAGTAAATGCTCAGAAAAATGTTGAACATGTTTTAATGCTGTGGTGAACCATAGATAAAAAGCAGATGCCTTGGTCCAAATCAAACATAGTTGCAATGTGGTGTGCTTTATTTTCCTGTTCACATGAGCACTGTAATTTTAGGTCAAGGTTTGCCTTAGTAGGCAGGTTTCAAAGATGTGGAAGGAGGAGCCATCTAATCGAAAAAGCTCAAACCAGGAGCCAAGAGGTCTAGCCTCTCTTCCTGAGACCCTACCAACTTCCTGATTATGTAACCCAGATGAGCTTCTTATCTTCATATGCTTCCAGTCTCCCAGCCTCCAGTCTTTCCCCTTTGCACACCATCCTTCACCCAGTTATCTTTCCTGAAAACAAATTAATCATCTCATTTTTGCTTTAAAACCCCCTTTGTCCCCAGAGCAAAGTCCTAACCCTTTAGCAGGCAAACAAGATCTTTTTAGTATCTCTCAGGACTGATGGTCCTTTATCATGTCCCTTTTATTCTGTTACTCCCTGGTTCTCATTCTTCTAACCAAGCTCTTTTGTGCCTGTGTTTTTCCCACACACTGTCCCCAAGGTCAGCAATGACTTTCTCCAACTCATTTCACCTGGTGAACTCTTTCTCGTTCATATTTTAAACTCAGCCAATGGAGCCCAATGGTTGGTTCCTCAGCAAGGCCTCTTCTAACTCCTTCTGACAATGTGAGCACCTCCTCCACTCTGCTCTGACAACATTTTCTATTGTTTACCTTGGATGGCTTATAAGTCTAATAGAAAGTGTTTGCTTACTTGTCCATCTCAGGGGCAAAATTCTGAGTTCTTATAGGTCGAGGCCATTGTTCTTATAACCCCCCCCTCCCCCATTTAGTTACTAGCACTTAGGAAGTTTCCCAATATATACTGGTTGAAAAAAATCAAACTAGTTACATTGAATTTTACATGTACTGTCTTTCTAACTGTGGCTGTTTTCACCTCTCATCCATTTCCCCATGAAACTTGATAATAAAGATTGGTTTGTTGAGCACTGATCAGGCAGCAGGCACTTTTCTATACCCTTTATACATGACAACTTCATTTAATCCTTATCTCAGCACTGCAGAGCAGGCATTACTATTCATCTTACTCTACAGATAAAGAAACTGAGGCTCAAAGAGGTTAAATATCTTTCCCAAGTCTTCAAGAGAAGACTCTCCAGCTTCAAAGCCTATGGCCTTTCCATAGCATCATCTGCTTTCTCAAAGGTCTGCACCTGGTAGGTTCTGACTTAGTGGTTTAATTGCTCTGAATTACATTGAACAGGACTGAAAGAGGCTCACTCTGACTTCCAGCTGGGGATTGGCCATCTCCACAGCCCATCCATGAAACCCTAGACAGCCACATCTAAATGCTGGCGTGCGTGAAGACAAAGCCCAGATCCTTTTCCTGGCAGGAAGCTGTGTCTTCTAGCACATGGAACCCCACTGCATTTCCTGGGATCAGATGGAGTCCTCAGCACAGAGGCCCACTCATAGTTCATGGGTTTGTCCCCAGCGTCCAGCCCAGAAACTGTCTTCTCCCTGGCTCCCTGGAGAATGAGAAATTATTGGCTTCTGGAATGTTTTTCTGGTCACTGAGCCCTCAAGGTGAAAGGTCTCTTGGATGGAAAACAACAGGCCAAGTTTACCCAACCCAGCAAGGCGTCAGGCAGCCCCGAGGCACATTCCATCAGGTCCCACAGAACAGCTGGGGCTTCTTCTCTTCAGCTTGATACCTGCCCTCAAAGAATGGAGGTCTTCCTGCCCCACTGCACAGCTGACATAAAGCAGAAATCTCACTGCAGAGCTCCCTTCAGGCTGGAGACTATGCAGACCCTCAGAAATATTCTCCTTTCCTTCTGCTTTCTACTGTTGCTCTAAGACTTCAGCTTATGAGGGGAAGAGAGTCTCACAAAATGAAATGTGCTCCTGTCCTAAAAATGTCCCATAGCAATAACGTCAGAAGGGGGAAGAATATTTATATATTTACATGCTCACAGTATATAAAATGGATATTACATGCCAGCCATTTTACATACATCATCTCATTTAACCATCACTATAATTATTTTTCCCATTTTAAAGATGTGCAAACTGAAAATGACTCAAACCTAACTGCAGCCTATTTCCTTTCACTGATAGAAGGGATATTGTGAAACCCTGGACCCTGCACCTGAGAATCAGTGACTAGAGCTCAGTATGAGCGTGATGTGTTACGTAGCTACACAGGTAGTGTCCTTGCATTAGTCACATCTGCTCATTGTCTGAGACTCTGTGATATCTTGCCCTGTGTGTCCCTGCTGGAATCAGGAATTCTATCTGACCCCCAAACTCAGCTGTCTAGTACTAAGAAAAGGAAGCAGTTTGAGTTTTACAAGACGAGCCTTAAACTAGGAGTTTGAGTACATTTGCTTGTGTCCCAGCTCTATTATTTAATGTATGTGAGATCTTGCCTTGGTTTTGTCATCTGTGAAGTGGGAATAATAATGATTGATTTTCTGTTTTGGGTTTGTGATGATTAAATGAGACATTGCATATGGGGTATGGGAAAACCCACAGAGACCTGGCCTATTCCTAAATGAATCATGTTCTTGTCCACTGTCCCTTCTATGGAGCTCCATCATGATTGAACAGCATTCTATTCTTTATTTTTTTTTTAAATTTTTTATTTCTTTAATTTTTTTTAACATTTATTTTTGAGACAGAGAGAGAGAGAGAGAGCATGAACAGGGGAGGGTCAGAGGAAGAGGGAGACACAGAATCCAAAACAGGCTCCAGGCTCTGAGCTGTCAGCACAGAGCCTGATGTGGGGCTCAAACCCACAGACCGTGAGATCATGACCTGAGCCGAAGCAGGACACTTAACCGACTGAGCCACCCAGGCGCCCCACATTCTATTCTTTAGAATAATTTTCCTTCTATCCCCCTCCCCCATAGGCTAAATGAAGACCAGTGTGGTATAGAGGAAGAAGCACAGACTACGAATTGGATTACTTGGGTCTGAGTACTGATTTTATCAATTATTGGCTGTGAGATAATTGAGTCACTGAGCATCAATTGCCTCATCTATTGAGTGGGGAAAATATTAGTAGTTATATTTTAGGGTTACCATGAAGAATACATGAGTGCACCAACACTTTATAAATTCTAATGTGCTATACAAATGCAAGTTATTCATCCCACAAAGTTTTCTGACCATCTGCTATGGGCCAGGCATGTGCCAGGTTATGAAGATCCAAGGACAATAAGACACAGTATCCATTAAACTTCATCTGAGGAGGAGACAGAAGCATACACAGGTAATTGCAGGTAATTACAACGCAGTGTGGTAAGTACCACTATAGGGAAGGAGTAAAATGCTTGAGGCACAGAATAGGGGCACTGTATTAGTTACCTATTGCTGTAAAACAAATTACCCCAATACTTAGTAGCTTAAAACAACAAGTTATTATTAGTTTACATATATTCTAGGAGTCAGGAACCTGGGAATGGCTTAGCTGAGGTCAAGCTGTTGACCAAGGCTATAGACTCTGAAGACTCTCTAGAGTTGCAGAATCCACTTCCAAGCTCACTCCTGCAGCTGTTGGTAAGAGGCTTCAGTTCTTTGCCATGTGAACCTCCCCACAGGTCTGCTCAAGACTTGACTTTCTCCAAGGGAAGTCATCCAAGAGAAAGCATGTGTGAGAGAGCACCAAAGATTACAACCTAATCTTAGAAGTGCTGGGTTATCATTTCTGCCATTTCTGTTCATCATAAAGACCAACCATGGTACAATTCAGAAGGGGAATATACAAGGGTGTAACTAGCAGGGGGTGGGGATCTTTGGGAGCCATTTTGGATTCTTGCTCCCACAGGTACTAAACACATCGGGAGAGAGGAGCCAGGAAAATTGTCTGGAGCTTAAGCTCAGGTCTATTTTTACTGCTTCTTGTCATTTCTGCTGGATGCTGGACTGGTAAGAGAAAACATTCTTTTCTATCCAGATTATTCTGCCATTAAGTGGAAATGATATTGTAGAAAATGTCGAGTAAACACAGAGCTATCAAGAAGTGGTAATGACTCAACAAAATAAAAACCCTCTGCATAGCAAAGGAAACAATCAACAAAACTAAAAGGTAACCTGCTAAATGGAAGAAGATATTTGCAAATGATGTATCCAATAAAGGGTCAGTATCCAAAATATATAAAGAATAGATTCAAGTCAACACTTAAAAAAAAAATAATCCAGGGCGCCTGGGTGGCGCAGTCGGTTAAGCATCCGACTTCAGCCAGGTCACGATCTCGCGGTCCGTGAGTTCGGGCCCCGCGTCGGGCTCTGGGCTGATGGCTCAGAGCCTGGAGCCTGTTTCCAATTCTGTGTCTCCCTCTCTCTCTGCCCCTCGCCCGTTCATGCTGTCTCTCTCTGTCCCAAAAATAAATAAACATTGAAAAAAAAATTAAAAAAAAAATAATCCAATTAAAAAATAAGTAGAAGACATGAACAGACATTTCTCCAAAGAAGACATCCAGATGGTCAACAGAATCAGGAAAAGATGCTTAACATCACTTGGCATCAGGGAAATACAAATCAAAACTGCCATGAGTGATCACCTCACACATGTCACAATGGCTAAAATTAACAACACAAGAAACAACAGGTTGGTGAGGATATGGAGAAAAAGGAACCCTTATGTACTGTAGGTGGGAATGCAAACTGGTATAGCCACTTTGGAAGACAGTACTCAAAAAGTTAAAAAGTTAAAAATAGAACTACTTTACAATTCAATAATTGTGCTACTGGGTATTTACCCAAAAAATGCAAACACATTAATTCAAAGGGATATGTGTGCCATTATGTTTATTGCAGCATTGTTTGTAATAGCCCAATTGTGGGAGCAGCCTAACTGTCCACTAATAGATGAATGGATAAAGAAGAACTGGTATATGTATATGTGTGTGTATATATGTAATATTATTCAGCCACAAAAAGATGGAAATCTTGCCATTTGAAACAACATGGATGGAGCTAGAGAGCATAATGCTAACCAAAATAAGTCAGAGAAAGACAAATACCATACGATTTCACTCATGTAGAATTTAAGAAACAACAAATGAGCAAAGGGAAAAAAAAAAGAGAGAGAGAGAGGAAGAGAGAGAGAGGAAGACAAACCAAGAAACAAACTCCTAACTATAGAACATAAACTGATGGTTACCAGAGGGGAGTTAGGTGTGGGGATGGATGAAATAGGTGATGGGGATTAGAGAGTACAATTATCACAATGAGCAGTAAGTAAAGAATTGTTGAATCACTGTATTATACACCTGAAACTTATATAACATTGTACATTAATTATACTGGAATTAAAATAAAAAGCTTAATAATAAAAAAAGGAAGTGATAATGACTTTGCTGGTGTCTAGCTCGGTCTTCAGGGCAACTGTACCCTGGTGAGATCAGTTCTCCAAAGGCCCTACTATGGCCCTTAAAGTTCATAGCCTTCCTAGAGCTGACCAATAATAACTAGCACCCTTCCCTATTACAGTGCATCTCACATGGTACCACAATTGTGATTTTACGTGTCCCATATCCCTTTAAACTGCCTTGAGCAGGCAGGAAAAATGTCTGTCTGGTACATAGCTTGTCCATACATAGCTTGTCCCACATCTGGTATGGTGCCTGGCACTGTGCCTGTTTGATAAAAGAATTAGTGGAAACTGAATGAATACAAGATACACTGTAAATATCATAAGGTCCATGCACGTAAGTAATTATCACAACATTTAAGAAGTTATGCTATGTGTTTCCTGAGTATCGGGTTCTATGTTACATGCTTTACATATATTATTTCATTTAATACTCATCACAATCCTATGCTAGGTATTATCATCCCCATTACACATATGAGGAAACTAAGGTGACACGATTAGAAAATGACAGAGTGTGGATTTGACCCCAGGTCTGTCAGACTCTGAAGCCTGTGCAACTAATCATATTTGGTAGCAGATCTTCTCAAACATACAAACAAAAAATTGCAGATCTCAAGGGTTTTGGTAATTAACAAACCAGATAAAAGAAAATTAAATAGTCTTTAAGGAACAATGTGATGAATATCTGAAAACCAAGTCCGTCTCTCTCTCTCTCTCTCTCTCTCTCTCTCTCATACACACACACACACACACACACACACACACACACACACACACACCCTTTATTTTTCCAGGAAAGCCCAGCTTAAGTCTCACCTCTTCCAGGAAACCTTCTTTGACTCATAGTGATGCCTGTCTCCCTTAACTCCCACAGCACTTGTGACAGAGCCATTCAGTTGATACTAACCATATGTAGTCTTGATTTGCAGTATCTTTTTTGAAAGTTATTTATTTATTTATTTAGAGGAGAGAGAGAACAGGTAGGGTGGGGGCAGAGAGGAGAGACAGAATCCCATGCAGGCTCCGCACTATCAGAGCAGAGCCCAATGTGTGGCTTAAACTCATGAGATCATGACTTGAGATGATGTGACATGAAATGATCTGTGGGATCATGACTTGAGCTGAGATCAAGAGTTGGATGCTTAACTGACTAAGCCACCCAGGTACCCCTGCAGTATATCCTTTTTACAACTCAGATCCATGGCTTCCTTCCTTATACAGTGAGGGAGCTGGACTACTTTTGAATGTTCTCTGGCTTGCACACTGTAAGAGGTATTTCCTGACTCCCATTGGCACAATCACCTCCTTGCGGGGAGCACAACATGGTTGCATGTGGCAGGCCCTCACTGACGGCAGAGCTTTTACCTGATTGTGTTGGAAGAGCCTGTTTTCAACCATCTCCTGACTACCCTGTAAGTTCCTGGGGGCTCCTTATAATGTCCCAGCACCCAGCACAGGGCCTGGAACAGAGTGGGCTCTTTATAAATGTTTCCTAGATAAATACATGAGTGAGTGAATAAATGAAGTGGCGGTAATGACTGCAGCATTAACGAAACCCTCTAATATCATTGGCATTATTAAATCAACAGTAGTAATTTCTTTTACTTGTTTGGTGATTTGACCTTCCCCAGGCAGCATCTTCTTAAGACCCTTGTCATCCCAGGGCTTTCTGCCTACAGGACCAGTATGGAACATTTACATTCAGAGTGGACAGAGCTGTAGACACATAGACAAACTTTAACTTGGCTTGTTCCAGACTGCTTGCCAACTCATCACTCTTCTGTTTGGACTCATTACCACATTCTTTATTACAAGATACTTTTGGAACATGAGGCAAAGCCCTTGCCTACAGCTTTATTTGTTCTGGTTGCATATGTGATCTGCTTGCTTTCAGATGCCATCACCCATCTCTGACAGTTGGGCAGGGGGTTATGACTTCATTTCAGCACTAGGATTTCTCCTGGGCCCCATGGTCCAATGGGAACCGTCTGGGAAATTTCCTACAGCAGCTGCTTCCACACAGGGAAACAGGATAACGAACCCTCCTACTGATCTTCATCAATGCCTTTGATAGGATCCTTACTTGTTTAAGCTTTTCTCTACTTTCTGCCTTACATCGGTAAGAAATATAGCTCAGCGGTAAAGAGCATGAGTCTTACACTTAGAGATGGATTTTCATCTTGGCTCTGCTTCTTATTAGCTATGTATGTTGGGTGAATTATTTCTTTGAGCCTTAACTTTCTCATTTGTGAACCAGGAACAATAATGTTATCTACCTCATAGGGCTGTGGGGATTGAAGTAATGCTGCAAAGAGTTTAGAATAAAGCTTGCAAATAATACACCCTCAGTCAATGCAGCTATCATAATTCACTATTACTTAGTGTGTCCACTGCTCACACTGAGGATAGAGTGGCTAGTGAGAGGCTGCGGTAAGTTTTCATCATTACCATCAACATTTGGATGGAAAGAGAAAGAAATTCAGATTTATTAAATGCCGGCCTGAGAGCTTTACTTACTAGAATCCATTTAATGTTCAGAAAGACCCCAACTTACAGATATAGCTCAGGGGATTAAGGAACTTTCTTGATGTCACACAGCCAGGGTGGGAGCACATCTTCCTGATGCATGTTCTTTCCCTGTTTCCCCCAGAATACCCAGGGGCCCAATGGGGCTTTTCATTTGGTCCTTGTCAGTGGTGAATATCCACGTACTGACCTTGACATCCTTCTCGATACTTAGAACTAGAATTGCTGTGTATACTTAGTTCTTATTCCTCTCCCACTTCCTTAACTGGCCCCAAGATGTTCTGTGAGTCCTGCTGTAACTTCTCTTTTCTACTCAGTCCGCGTCAGTCTGGTTTCCTGACAAACTTTCCTGTTTCTCTGGGTCTATCACTCTCCTCCTTTCTGTACCCAGCCATTTCATTTCCACTGCCTCAGCTTACCCTGTGCCTGGGACTGTCTGTGGTAGTATCAGTAGGACTGGGATCAGTAGCCCAGGCCAGGCTGGCTCAGCTACATACAAGGGGTGGGGTGAGGAGGGTGGGAGGGATAGTGGAGACTGTAAGGGACACAGAAGATAACTGGGCTGGGTTAGGGAGGCCAGTAGGGAACCTGGGGAGACTGACAGAGTCAGGAAAACACCTGCCTGCTCAGGTGAGAGCAAACAGCGTGCCTGGGAATGCTGTTGCGGCAACAGAGAAGTTAGGAGTGCTCTGTCTGTGCTATGGCAGATCTCAGGGGGAGCAGAGTCTTCAAGGCCTTGAACTTGGGGGAGTCAGGGTAAAGCAGGCTGAATGCTAGGCTCTAAGCTGATATCATATCAGGAGGAGTTCAGTTCCAATAGTATCTAAAAATGGACCAGGATTAGGGATTTATGGACAGGCCTGGTTTCAGACAGTTTATTTGTAATAATAAACCATCAGATGGTCCCAGAAATTCCATTACATTGGCATACAGATTGGATGTCCCAGGCTGCCTCTCCTACTCAGAAGTTGTATCAAAAATTCTTTGGCAGACACTGGCTTCTAACTTTTAGTTCTGAAAATGCAGTCACCATACCTAACCCGTATTCTATAATCTAAAATATTTGGAGGAATGGTTATAGGCTATCATTGGACTCCATTTTCCTGACTTCCTATAATAAATCTTTTGCCTACCATGTTATTTTTTTCATATTAAAAACGTGTTAACTATACAAGTGTAAACTATAAATAAATACATTCTTTGCAAAAAAAAATTTAAATGAGTAGTGAGTGAAGAGTAAAAATCCTGCTCATGCAACCTCACTTAACCCCACTTCCTTCTGTAAATTATCCCCCTATCTAGTCAGTACGCTAACTTTCTGCTATAAGTTTTTCTACGCACTTAGGAAGATGCAGGAGTGTCCAGAATTATGGGGTGGGAGCCAGAAGGAGCAGACTGCTCTGGCAGAAGTAGTATTTTATCACTGACGTTTGTTTTCACTGTTCATGGTAATAATAAGACACAGATCAAGTAGGGGCGCCTGGGGGCTCAGGGGGTTAAGTGGCCGACTTTGGCTCAGGTCATGATCTCGCAGTTGGTGAATTTGAGCCCCACATCAGGCTCTGTGCTGACAGCTCAGTTGCCTGAAGCCTGCTTCAGATTCTGTGTCTCCCTCTCTCTGCCCACTTTGTCTCTCTCTCTCTCTCAAAAATAAATAAACATTAAAAAAATTTTTAAAAAGCAGACCATTAGATTTTATCATTTACTATTGTTTTCATGTTATTGCCTAAAATTATTGTTTTAAGTTATTCTCAGTTGATATATCCTCTTATTGCCTACACTCAGGACAGACAGCTCTCCCTTCTTTGCCTTACTGTGGTAGGCCACTGTTCATATGTCCAATATGTACATTAATGTGTCTTATTTATTTATTTATTTATTTATTTATTTATTTATTTGAGAGAGAGAGAGAGAGAGAGAGAGAGTGAGTGAGAGAATGAGAGAGCATGAGCAGGGAAGAAAGGCAGAGGAAGACAGAGAGAAAATCCCAAGCAGGCTCCATGCTCAGTTTAGAGCCCGATGTGGGGTTCAATCTCATGACTCTGGGATCATGACCTGAGCCGAAACCAAGAGTTGGACACTCAGCTGACTGAACCACCCAGGTGGTCCATGTACATTCATGTATTTTTAAATGGGATAATCTATATATATTGTTCTACAATTTGCATTTTCTCCCTCACCTTCGTTTAGCAATATGTCCTTGGGATCTTTCCATGTGAGCACATAGAATTAGTATAATTCTGCCACTTTTTTATTAGCAGCTGCATAGTATCCCATAGTATGGTTGTACCATCCTCCTCTTGATAGATATTAGGTCTTTCAATATTATGCCACATCAAACACCACAGCATCACTTATTTCCAGTGGCATGAAATTGGACGCAATCTACTGTCTAATGTCCTTAGATGACAGTAATATCTATTTATGATACTTAATAGTAATACTCATTTTTTATCAAATGCTTAGTCTATACAAAGATCTGTTCTAGGCACTTTGCATGTAAGTAACTCACTCAATTCTCAGAACAAACCCTATGAAGTAGGGACTACATATTATCATCCTCATTTCACTGCAGAGGCACTAAGGTAATCTCACCCAAAGTCCTATAACTAATAAGTGGCTGAGCTGGGATTTGAACCATAGCACTCTGACTCCAGGATCTATACTACTGACCTCATTGTGCATACAAGCCTCTTGTACATTTGCACAAGCTTTTCTCCAGGTTACATAGCTGGAAAAGAAAAAATTTTATATGTACTTCCAAGTTACTCTGTCAAAAGTAGCTGTATCAGTTGACACTCCCATGGAGTTTGAGAGGGCCATCTTCCCTAAAACCTTGCTAGTGCTGGATTTCATCAAGTTTACTCATTTTTGACAACCTGGAAGGTAAAAAAAAAAAAAAAAGTCTTTTTTTCTCCCTCATTTGAAAGCTAGTTTGGCTAGCTAGCATAATACATAATTCTAGGTCAAAATTATTTTCTTTCAAAGTTTGAAGTTACTACTTTACTGCCCAGCATTCAGAGTGACCTTTCAGAAGTCTGAAAGCCAATTTATTTTTGTTCCTTGTAGGTAACCTGTTTTACTTCTTTGAAAACTTTTAGAGTTTTCTCTTTGTCCTTTTGGCTCTGAAACATCCCTAGTATCTGTCTAAGCAAGCATCTTTTAAAATGTCCCTTGTCTGACACTTAGCAGGCCCTATGAAGTCTTGAGTCTTTCTTTGGGTTGGGGAAATTTTCTTTTATTATTTCTTTGTGGATCTCTTCCCCACCAATTCTCGGTTCTTTCCTGGCATTTCTCCTGAATGAAAGGAGGCACTTCTGAATCAATGCTTTGTGTCTCTGGATTATTCTGCTTGGGCTGTCATAACCAAATACCATATACTCAGTGGCTTACACAACAGAAATTTATTTTCTCACAGCTTTGGAGGCTAAGATCAAGGTGCTGGCCAATTTGGTTTCCAGTGAGGGCTTTCTTCCTGGCTTGGAGACAGCTGCCTTCTGGCTGTGCCCTTGCTATGTCCTCACATGGCAGAGAGATAGCTCTGTTGTTTCTTCCTCTTCGTATAAGGTCACCAGCTCTACTGAATTATTGAATTGACCTCATTTAACCTTTATCACCTCTTCACAGGGCCTATCTCCAGATACAGTCACATTGAGTTCAGGGCTTCAACATATGAATTTGAGGGGAACACAATTCAGTCCATAGTAGTCTCTTAATTTTTCTGTCAGATTTTCCACTCTTGATAGTTTCTGCAGGTTTCCTGACACTCAGCTTCTGGTTAACACCCCCAGTTTTTGCCATATCCATTTTAATATTCATCTCATCTATTGCTTTTTAAATTTTACTATAATAATTTTTCATTTCCTGTTTGTTTGTTGTTTGTTTCTTTTTCATAGACCCTGCTGCAATATCCTCAGGGCTCTTTTGAAGGATGACGATATTTAGAATTTTTCAAATGCTCTTTTCTGTTCCTTTATCTGTCTTTTGTCTGGGATTGGCTTTCCATTTGTTGATCTTAAACCTTTCCTTTAGAGCTGTTGAATTTCCTCAAATATCTGGTGATCCTTGGTTTTTCATCATATTTATGTTTGAAGGATGAGTTAATTAGCAGGTATTTTGGTAAGTTTTCCCTCCAGTTTTGATCTGTTCGTTTCCCCTCCACTTCCCTTTGGTAAATGGAGGATTACTTGGGACCCTGTGAGTAGGACATTTTGACCGCAGACTTCCCAGTAAGGTGCTGGGAGCAGGCAGAGAGGCAGGCTTGGGGACCACCCTCCTCCCCACTTCGTCCTTTACCCATCCCCAGTTGCCAAAATAAGGAGGCCTTTACTTAGACAAAACCCCAGTTGACAGGCTGGGCAGGAACAGCTTTCCCTTTTTCCTTTCTCTGTGTCTGTGGAAGTTGGAAAGGGTTACTTCAAGCCCTGCTTTTCTCACAGGCCCTTTATACACCAGCAGATGCCCTCCCCAGAGAGGGGACTTTCTTTCTTTGAGTAAAGCTTTGTGTTTTATCTCACCATCCTGACCCCTACCCCTTACCTACAGCTCCCTGAAGTAGAGGGAAGAGGAGAGAGGTCCGTTATTTATGGGTCATTTTAAAGATGAATAACCCTGATGAGCACTTCATAACTCCCAATTCTTTCTATTTGCTTCCTCTGAGCTGAGAGATTCTCTGCCCCTACCTTCAAAGAAATTTACCTTAAAAGTGTTTTGGAGTATGTTAATACTCTGTCCTGAATTCTCTATCAGTCTGATCCTAACTGCTTTCTAGCCAGATTTTTATCATAATTTCTGCCTTCTCTCTTGTTTGCTGGTGTTGGTAGAGACTCACTGATTTTAAAAGCTATCTTTTGATTCATGGTGGGAGGGTGGGTATATGCTCATGCTTAGTTCTCCATTTTGATTTGCTTCCTCCTTTTCCATATGATCTCTCCTCCTTATAATGAAATTGCTGATAACAAAGTTGTTGGAACACAGCTCTTTGTTCATTAAAATAATTTCATTTCACTTACGTATACTATCACTTTGAAACCTCACAACAATCCTGTGATGTAGGCATTTGGTCCAAATACACATTTGGTCGAGGAGGAAGCTGAAATTCAGGAAGGTTAGCTAAATTAATTGAAGTCAGATAGCTGATAAGAAATAGACCTAAATCTGACTCCAAGCCCACTTTATACTATTACATAGTATTTAAATGTTTGTTATATTTGTTTTCTCTAGCTTTCAGTGTGTTTATCTTTATTCCCCCCATTAATATATATGTGCCTTGAGAGGAAGGGCCCTGGCTATTGTGAAGGTACCTGACTTCATGTTTTACAAGCATCAGTCAGTTGAAATTTGTAAACGAACTGAGTCACCTGGGTGGCTCAGTCGGTTGGGCATCTGACTTCGGCCCAGGTCATGATCCCACAGTTCGTGGGTTTGGGCCCTGCATTGGGATCTGTGCTGACAGCTCAGAGCCCAGAGCCTGCTTTGAATTCTGTGTCTCCCTCTCTCTCTGCCCCTTCCCTACTCACACTCTATCTCTCTCTGTCTCTCAAAAATAAATAAACATTGAAAAAAAAATTTTTTTAATTTGTAAACCAGCTAAATAAAGCAACTAATTACAATATATCATGATAGCAACATATTGCAACTGCACATTATAGTGGTAGAAATGTTTTATTTGAGGTCTTTAAATGTTTTATTATGTCCACTGAATGAAAAACTTGGTTGCAAGTCAAAAGTAAAACTGGAGTAAAAGGAAAGGTCAAAGTTCAGCTCTGGCTGGAGTTGTTATGTCAACTCTCTAAGCAATAGGTCTGCATAAACAGAAGACAACATAATAGGAAATACCTATCAATCTCTAATATCAACCTTAGCTTATTAGTTTTCTATTTCTTCAATAGAATGATATGCTGAGATGACTAGAATTATGCACTTTTATGTATTCCATTACATTCACTGTCATATTATTCTCTGGAAGCCTGCCTCAGGAATAACAAACTTTCTGAAGGAGACAGAATCATGCCTTGACATTCCTAAGGACGGAGTCACCTGGGCTGGTTTGTTCTGATCGCATTTGGTTCATCTATTCGACAAACATTAATTGAGCTCCTATGACTTTGGCTGCATAATAAAACTACCTGTGAAGGTTGAAAAAACCACTGCTCCATGATATATTACAAATTGTGTTAACCACTGGGGCTACAAATAAAAATAATAATTGCTAATATTTATTGAGTGCATAGTATATGTCAGGCACTGTTCTATGTGCCTTATATGTATTAACATGTTTAATCCTCATAACAACCCTAGAAGTTAGGTATTACTCCCATTTATAGATGAGGAAACTGAGACAAGAAAGATTAAGTATTTGGCCAAAGATATACATTTAGGAAGTGGTGGAGTCCAATCTCGGAGTCCATATTCACTGCTCTACAAACTATTAATAGTATCATAGTCTCATAAATAATGATAGGACAGTAGATACCTATTCAAAGCACCAAAAGTGGGAGGTGAAAGTAGGAGGTAGGGGCAGAAAGCCTTCCTGTAGGAGGTGGTACCTTAATTAGGTAGAGGAAGAATGGGAACCAGCAAGGAAAAGTGGAGGAAGAGCTTTTTAGGTTCCTGTTTCCCCTACCTTGCTAGACAACCTGCCTCCTCACCTCCCAGGAAGTCCTTCCTCCCTCTTCCCCACACTGAAAACACTGGAATGTCCACAATCATCCTTAACATGCCTAACATTTCAACTAGGAAGACTGAAGTCATGCACAATTACTCATGCAATTTTTCCTTGTGACAATAGGTCCCTCTGTGTGCTTGTCATTCAAATATATAAAGCTCCACTCTGTTGTTTTTTTTTAAAACAGCCTTTGTTATAGGAACAATTCACAAACGTGTCAAACACACATTGGTTCCCCACCCCCTTCTCCTGTCCCCTCACCTGATTGAGAGGCTAGAAAACAATATCCTGGCTTGCCAGGGACCTGTGTCCACTTGCTGACCCTGTCCCAATGGAAGCTAACCCTGCATTTCACTTTGCTTCTAATCAAGTATGGCTCTAAGTTTAAGTTTGAGGTTAACCTCAGGGAGTACTTAGCCACACCTGCTGTCCCTTCTGCCTGGCCCCAGGGGTGGGAACAGACTTTCTGTTGAGGAAAGGGAAATGCTCCTATGCTACTAATTACCTGTGGGAGGAAAGGAAGCTCTCTCCAGACACCAAAAATACCAAGGACCAACATTATAAAAAGCAGTCTTTGTACTAGCCAGCCCCATCATTCAGCCTAGGCTGGGGCTACAGGGAAAAATAACTCCTTCTGCAGCCCACAGGGTCCCTGCATCTCAAATGGATGCCTCAGGAGGCCATGCCCTGAGTGGGTGTCTGCTGGGGGATGGGGTCTCAGAAACATGGATGGAGGCTGACTGCCCAGAAGCCATAGGAAACTAAAGCTAGCATGTTTACTGATGACTTTGCTAGAATAGTCATAGGCCTGTGAGAAAGTAACAAGGTGAGAAGTGCAGGTCTGCTGAGGTGTGAGGTGGAGCCGTGGGAGATTTCTCCAGAGTCTGGGTAATCTCACCACAGCAGGCCCCTTTCCCTCCCTGTGTTTATCAAGCTCGGGGCGATCCCCACTTTGAGGGTAGGACTATCTTAAATATAGAGAAAGAAGTGTTACCATCTGGCCTGTTCCATTCCCTTAGGCTTGGCTGCGACAGGCCCAGATAGAGTCCACAGCATCTGGGAGACTCGGGTCTGGAGGGTGATCTTGGGGGAAGGGTTGAGTTGCTATGAAAATTGGATTTGGCCACAGGCTGGGAATTGGAGGCTTTCACAAACAGGAAGGCAGTAGGGCCATTTGGCTGGGCCTTTGGGCTCAAGTGGCTTCAGAATTTGGCTGCTGATCAGTGTTGGGGAATGAGGTGAAACCTGAGGGTGCCCCAAGGATTGAGGACCTTTGAATCTGAAAGCTGCCAGAGCCACACTGAAGTTCTTAGAGGGCCTGTTTTCATGGTCTGTCTTACTTTACAGAGCCTGGGACAGATTCCCAAGACTCTAAATTGCCAAAACCAGGAAGTCAGGGTACTAGAATTTCATACTAGGCAAGTTTCCCAGTCTCTCACTCCAACATTTCTGCATCTGGGCAGACTAGGGGAAAATTCTTCCATTATAATACCACATGTACAGGATCCTTGGCAGCGATGTGCATGGAGGCACATCTTTCTTTTCTTCCCTCCTGTTGATATGGGCTCTCCTTTATAGACTCCTCAAGTGTCAGAGCTCAAAAGATTTTAGAAGCCATGTAGACCAATTCTTTTGACAGAAAAGGAAATGCAGAACCAGAGAGAAATGACTGGCACAAAGAAACACAGCTGGTTAATGAAACCACTTCTTCTGACAACCAGTGCAGGGCTTTTTCCATAATACCACACCCTTTATAACAAATAACATTTGTGTATCAGGGGCTCCTGCCCATTCCCCCTTCTGTTTCCCATTTTACTCACTTCCACGCACAGGGCCATAAAGTGCACCTTGTAGACGGTAAGATGACTTTCTGAAAGGTTTCTGTTATTTGGCGTACTGACAAAAACAGTGTTAGGTTAGAAAGAAAGAAGCCAATGTGAAGTGCAGGTCACCCAGGGTGGAAGGGCAAATTCTATGACTCTCAGGCCTCAAAGCTGTCCATGAACCAGTAGCATGGGCCTCACCTGGGAGTCTCACCCCAGAACTGCACTTTCCCCAGATCCCTAGATGATCCAAATACACATTAAAGTCTGGGTAGAACTACTTTTAGGTAAGGCTCTGCAAAAGTCTTCCTCCTCCTCTTCCTGCCCAAATGCTTAACCTCCCACCTCCCTCCTGCTCCTCCACCCGTCTTTGTCCTCAGTTCTAAATGCTATCTTGCTCTGCCTTTTCTTGAAATTTAAAGCCCCAATGGGGTGGGGGTGTGTTATATTTTAAAAGGGGACTTGTTATTTTAGAAAAATAAAATATAGGAATTCGAAAGAACTTTTGCAGCTCCAATGTCATGTTGTTAATGTAGAAATACAAACATCTACTATGTTTATATTGGCTTGCTTGTAAAATCATCATCTTTGGTTATATTTAGGAACTTGATGGCTTGGAAAGTATACTGAAAAACTCTGAGAACAAAAATATTTTTCCCCTTAACTCTCTGGAAAATAAAAATCTCTTTTAAAAAATCTTCAAACATCTTTTCCCTACTTTCTTATCCCCATCCACCATTATGCATTTCCTCCTCTTACCTTTCATTTGGTTTTCCTCATTTCATTTACGTTTTTTAAAATGGAATTTTTCTTATTACATGTATATTCCTTATAGAAAAAATAGGATATAAAGAAGCAAAAGAAAACACAACCAGACCCACAACTACTATAAACGTTTTATAAAAAATTATCTCAAACTTTTTTGTGTATGCATTTGTTAACAAAAATGGGATAATTCAGAACATAATTAGTATCTAGTTCCATTTCTTCCTTCCTCTCCTTTTTTTCTTTTCTTTTCTTTCTGTCTAGGCTTCACGCCCAACACGTGTGGAACCCAGCACGGGGCTTGAACTCATGACCCTGAGATCGAGACCTGAGCTGGGATCAGAAGTCAGATCCTTAACTGACTGAGACACCCAGGTGCCCCAGTATCTAGTTTCTTTTACATAGAACTATAAATCACTAACTTCTTTACATCTGTGAACATAAAAATGAACATTTTTATTAAATTCTGCCATATGGATTGTACCATGACTGATTTAATAATATTTCCATTGCTGGATATTTAGGTAGTCCAAACTTCTCACTATTAAAAATAGTACTGCATATCCTTACTGATTTTCTTACCTTAAAAAATTCTTTCATTAAATCATAAATGTGCTATTACACTTGTGACAAATATTTGAATACAGAAAACATTTTTGGGCCATCATTCCCAGTCCTGATTCCCATCCCACCTTCCCAGAGGTAATCACTGTTACCAGTTTTGTATATATTCTCCCAGACCATTTTTTATGCATTTAGTACATATATATGTAGCTATAAAAAATAAATTACTATTCCAAGTTGTTGGTTCATTCGTGGTTATTTTTCACACCAATGGTATAATATAAGACCTATCATTCTTCAAATTGCCTTTCTCACTTAAACAATCAATTTTGGAATGCTTTCTGTATTAATGCTTATAGATCTACTTCGCTCATTTAAGCTGTTGTATGGTATTTTGTGTCATGAATAGAACGTATTTAGCATGTGTTGTATCAATTGACTTTTAGGGTACTTCCACTTTTTGTCTCTTATAGAGAATACATTTATATGAGCTTCTTTGTGTACATGTGTGAGTGTGTCTTTAGGGGAGATTCAGAGAAGGGGCATTGTTGAATCTTAGGATCACTGACTTCTTTCTACGTATGAATGAGAGGATCTTTTGAAGATCCTGGAGGAAAAAGTATAGTTCATTTAAAAAATGTTTTATTTTTTATTTTTGAGAGAGTGCACAAGTGGGGAAGAGGGGCAGAGAAAGAAAGAATCCCAAGCAGGCTTCATGCTCAGTGCAGAACCAGACACGTGGCTGGATTCCACAACCCAGGGATCATAACCAGAGCTGAAATCAAGAGTTGGATGCTCAACCAACCAACTGAGCCACCCAGATGCCTCAAAGTATAGTTCTTAAAAGCCTGAAAAGTGATTTTTTTGCCCCAGCTTTATTCTTGGTTTCCAATATTATCTTGAGGTTTCTAGCTAGAGTGGATGGAGGCAACTGAACAAGAGAAAGGACATACCAGGCTTTGGGGGAAAAACAATAAGTAGGTTTGGCTGAGTTTAAGATGCTGCCTTACATGAGGGAAGAAGGCCTATGGTGCGGGGCAGATGGGGTGTCCTCCCCTACTTCCCTTGTTCCAGCTGCTCCACTCCCACCACAGCTCAGTGAATCCAACTGTCAACCCAACTTTTTTTTTTGTTTATTTATTTATTTTGAGGGATGGAGGGAGAGAGAGAGAATCCCAAGCAGGCTCCATGCTGTCAGTGCAGGACCTGATGCGTGGCTTGATCTTACGAACCATGAGATCATGACCTGAGCCAAAATCAAGAGTCCAACGTTTAACTGACTGACCCACCCAGGTGCCCCATCAATTCAACTTTTGATGGGTGCACATGGGGTAGAAAGCATAGCATTAGGTGCTATAAGAATTTCAATAGGTGACATGGTCTTTACCCTTGTGAAGGGGAACAGACATCCATTCATCAGGAGATGTATCAACACTTACAAGCCATGCTGTACTACCAAGTAAAACTTAGGGCTAAGAAAACAGCCACCATTACTGCTGAGTGAACATCAAGTCCTCTGCACCTTTCACCTGGATTAATTGCCCCCAGGTTTTCACTTGGTCTTCTCACCTACAATCTCTCCTTTTCAACCTATCCAGTTGACTGCTGATAAATCTGAAAAAGCCACTTTTCGGTATCTTGGATCTTGTTCATTTCCCACTCCTCTTATTGTGCCCAGTAAGCTTCCCCTCATCCTTTAAGATTCAGCTTAATAATGTTAAGGTGGTAATTATTTGTACTATATAAGTGTGTCAAATCAACACATGGTACATTTTAAGCTCACACAATGTTATATGTCAATTATATATCAATAAAGCTGGAGAAAAAAGACTCAGCTCAAACTTTTCGTTCAACATGTATTACTACTCCACATGTATTAAGCACATGCTATGTGCTTATCACCTCTACTAAAAATTTCCCCTGACTCTAGGCTCTTGAGAATAACTCCTTCCTTGCTTATTCTCTTGTAGTAGATCCTACTTTATTGTCACTACTTTCTACATAGGCATGTATATATTTTCTTCCACTTCTCTTTATTTCATTAAAATTTTTAAAATTTGGGAGCCTGGGTGGCTCAGTTGGTTAAGCGTCCAACTCTTGACTTCAACTTAGGTCATGATCTCATGGTTCGTGACTTTGAGCTGCTTATCGGGCTCTACACTGTCAGTGTGGAGCCTGCTTGGGATTCTGTCTCCCTCTCTCTCTGGCCCTCCCCTGCTGGTTCTCTATCTCCCTCTCTCTCTCAAAATAAATAAAAAAATAAACTTAAAAAAAAAAGAAATAAAAATTTTAAAAAATTGGAGCGTAGTTGACATACAACGTTACACTAGTTTCAGGTGTACAACATAATGATTACTTATTTATTTGTCTCGCCTACCTCTATCCCAAACTGTGAGTTCTTAAAGTGCAGGGTCTCTATCTTATCCATCTCTGTACCCCTAGTACCCAATATGATGCTGGGCACATGCTTGATGCTTAATAAATGTTTAACAAAAACAATAAATAAATGAGCTTCCCAGAAATGTGTACACTGTTTCTCAATGCACTTTTAAGATTTGGAGGTTAACTTTTCTTAGAAAGAGAAGAAACCATGTTAGGTGGCAAGAGCAGAGATAGTCTTTGAGGTGACTTGTCCTAGATCCTGAAAGTAGTAAAGGGAAGAGCTGGTACTTGCCCAGGTCTAAGTCTTTTCTTTTTGTATTTCAAACACGCAGTCTACGTCACTGTTGCACTATAAGGGGTACTAAAGAAGTGTTTATTTAAAACAAGAAAGGAGGGGTGCCTGAGTGGCTCGGTCATTTAAGCTTCCAACTTCGGCTCAGGTCATGATCTCACCGTTTATGGGTTCGGGTCCCACATTGGGCTCTGTGCTGACAGCTCAGAGCCTGGAGCCTACTTCGGATTCTGTGTCTCCCTCTTTCTTGGCCGCTCTCCTGCTCACACTCTGTCTGTCTCTGTCTCTCAAAGACAAACATTAAAAAAATTTTTTTTAACGAAGAAAAATAAAAAAAGAAAGGAAAGATTTTAAAAAAGATCCCGACTTCCCCTAGTTTGGAACTGAACTTAAAAAAATTTTTTTTTAATTTTAGAGAAATAGTGCAAGTGGAGTAGAGGGGCAGAAGGTGAGAGAGAGAGAGAAAGAGAGAGAAAGAGAGACAGACAGAGAGAGAGAGAGAGAGAGAGAGAGAGAGAGGATCTTAAGCAGGCCCCACACTCAGTGCAGAACTGGATGTGAGGCTAGATCCCACGACCCTGGGATCATGACCTTAGCTGAAATTAAGAATCCAACACTCAACCGACTGAGTCACCCAGGCACCCCAGAAATGGACTTTTTAAAGCTCAAATTTATTTTTTTATTATTTTTTTTTCATTTTTTTTTTTTTTTGCCGGGACGGCTGGGTAGCCATCCAGAAAAAGTAACGTCAGACTTCTACTCCCAATCCCTATACTAGGACGGATACGAGGAAGTGTGCTCTGTGCTCGAGGTGGAAATGCAAAATGATGAACAATTTAAAGGACAACGGGCAAAGAATAGAGACACTCAGTAACTTGACCAAACTCACAAGAAGCCGGTGCGTGAACTGGAATGAGAAACCATTAATTTGCAATGGGAAATACTCCTTTGCGATGACAGAACATGCATGTCTGCCATCCCAGGCACCTCACTGCACAGATCAAGATGCCCGTGACGTTCCGGGAGGGAGCCCGGTGGGGCGCCTGGCTGGCTCTGTCAGAAGAGCATGGGACTCTCGATGATCTCAGGGTCGTGAGTTCAGACCCCATGTTGGGCATGGAGCCTACTTTAAATAAATAAATAAATAAATAAATAAATAAATAAATAAATAAATAAATAAGCAAGCGAGCACGCACGCACAAGATGACCAGATAAACGTGGAAGCGAGCAGAAAGTTGGTAGAACGCAGTGAGGGTCATAATTACCACAAGCCAGGAGGTCTGCCGATGACCTTCCGTATGTAGAGATCACATTATATAATATTTATTCATTTATTCGACCAAATATACAAAGTGTCCAGTATATGCCAGGTACTGTCCTAAGCACTGGAAATATAACTGTGGACTATGGAATAAAGAACAAAAACAAACAACAAACAAACAAACAAACAAACAAAAAACAGGTAAGGGAGAACAGGGGCCCTGAGTGGAGGAGGGAAGATTAAGATTATATGCCTGCTGTTAGTACTCTAGCTTTCCAGATGAGGAGCTACAGAGAAGTGAATGGCCTGAGGTGTTTCCCTGTGCTTGGTTCTCACAGATATGCTACGTACCAAACATGTCTTGTTATTCCCTCTTTTTAAAAAAATGTTTGTTTGTTTGTTTATTGAGGGGGGGGGCGAGCGCGCGCATGAGCGCACGATCGAGGGAGGGGCGGAGAGAGAGAGAGACCCGAGGATCCGAAGCAGGTTCCGTGCTGTTGGCGCAGAGCCGGATGAGGGGCTCCATCCAACTCACCGACCTTGAAGATCAGGACAAAAGCCAAAGTGGGGCGCTTAACCGACTGAGCCACCCAGGCACCCCACGTGTCGTTATTCCTAATAATTCTGTCTAATGATTTCTCATCTCATCATCTCTTAGTTTACAGGACAATGGTTAAAGCTCAAATTTAATGCTGCCTCTTGTCTAAAGCCCTTTGATCATTTCTCATTGCTCTTAGGTTAAAGTTCAAAATTTTATTTATTTATTTTTTATTTATTTATTTAAAAAAAATTTTTTTTTCAACGCTTATTTATTTTTGGGACAGAGAGAGACAGAGCATGAACGGGGGAGGGGCAGAGAGAGAGGGAGACACAGAATCGGAAACAGGCCCCAGGCTCTGAGCCATCAGCCCAGAGCCTGACGCGGGGCTTGAACTCACGGACTGCGAGATCGTGACCTGGCTGAAGTCGGACGCTTAACCGACTGCGCCACCCAGGCGCCCCTAAAGTTCAAAATTTTAATTTGTCATGCGAGGCTCCACATGGCCTGGAGTTTGCCTATTTCTCCAGCACCCTTTTGCATCATTCTTCCTGGGGCTCCTTACACTCCAGCTACAGAAGTCATTTCTTTGATTCTCAAGGTCACCAAGCTTCTTCATCGGTAATCAGCTCCTTATGCCTGGAACACCCTTTGTACCCACCCCCCACCCCCACCGCCTCACTAACTGCCACTCATCCTTCAGGTCTCAGCTTAACTGTCACTGCCCAGGGAGACCTTCCCTCAGCCGCACAGCAGGCTCACTCTATGGTATACTTGCATGGTGTTCTATCTCTCCCCTTTATAACACTAATGATCATTGTAACTTGACCGTTAAGTGTGTAATCATTGAATGTTTGTTTTTCACTCCCTGCCTCCTAACTCCAGATTAGAAGGCCCATGAGAACAGGATCTGCATCTGTTCTGTTCACTACTTTATTGAAATGGCTTTACCTACATTACTTCATCTAGTTTCACCATCTTGTGAGGCAGACATTCTCATCTCCTAGTTGACAGAGGAGAAAACTGAAAACTCAGAGGGATGTGTGGTAGAGTCAATATTTGAGCACAGTTCCATCTATATTAATGAAGGGTTAAAAGAGCTAATTCATTTATTGGGGATTTGGAGTCTCAAGACCAGAACTTAGTAAGGTAATCATTCTGGGCATGTCTTCTCACCTTCTGTATAATAGAGATAATATTACTTACCTTACCTTCCTCATAATTTTCCATAGGATCAAATAAAATAATACATATGACTTGCCTGGTAGCCATAATACAGTCTACAAATGTAAGTGAAATAAGTAGTATTTTTCATCAGACTCAAGTCTGTAACGGCTGGTGCTTATCTGGTCTGCCCACTCTGGGCATCAGTTTCTTCAGTAAAATTGTCAGTTTGAAGACACTGAGTCCAGATGTCCCTGTATTTTATTTAGAGAAGGTTGGTAGCCTGGGATTATGTTGACAGCTAAAAGATTGAGGATGACAGCATTCATCTTACAGAATGAGAACTATACATTTAGCTTTAAATAAAGCAATAAATAAAATGCAGTGTGTCTAGTATTTAGCCTCTATTATTGGTCACCAAGAACAGATTCAATGGTTAGGCAAGTGCAGTTAATGATTAGCACGAATGGTTGAGAGTTTAGACTTTGGAGTCATAGAGAATTGAGTTCAATTCTTTCAGCTCTATACTTACCTACAAAGAAGACTTAGCAAGTTACTTAACTCCTCCAAGCTTCATTTCTACATCTTTAAAGTGAACCTACCCTTAGACTGTTGTAAGCATTAACACAAATAATGTAAGTAAGCACCCGGGACACAGGAAGCACTCTATAAATGTGGAGAGTTGTTATTGCCATGTCAGTCTTTCTTTCCTGGCTTGCTGATCCCTGTACACCTATTTGTTCCATGTTGCTCCCATTCCAACTGGAATGATGACTTTCAGGTGTCAGAGTCTTAAATATCAATGCCAAGAACTCTGTTTCTCAATCTGCAACTGTTCCAAGTGAGGCCAACCCTGGATAAAGGGGAGAGCTTTCCTCCCATGTGTTCTGCACAATGAGTCCCACCAGTTTCTTATAAGTGTGGGGAAACTTCTTTATTTGTGCAGAGCAGCAAATTTTTCCATCCATGTCTCTGCTCAACTACTTTTGAGGATCACACTAAGGATGAGAGGATTTTATCCTCTCAAGTGGCTTCAGACAGCTGAAGGATGTGCAGTTTGGAGCTGCAATAAAAAACGCAGTTTTATTGTTTAGTCACTATGGCTACTATCACACAGGCTCAATAAGATGCTGTGATTCATTATTAATTTCAAAATGAAAGCCTTTCTGTATTTTTTTTTTTTTTTACCCTGAGCAATTTGATTTGATTTGATTTGATTTGATGCTACTTACTGGGTATTTTATTATTATTAGTCCCACTACAATACCCTTTGCATTGATGAAAATATTTTCCCTCTCTTATAAATACATTGTGACATAAATCTAGGTCAGTTTCATCCTAGAGCCATAAATCAACAGTGTAGTTTAAAATATTAAGTAAAATGCATGAAAAATTGAGACATAATAGAATTACTCCCATCTAAACACAAATTGATTATCAACAAACTTACAAAAGGTGAAGTAAATCCAATAATAAGCAACTTGTTGACAATCAAATGATTTTTGGAATTATAAAACATTTAAGATTTCTCAAAAAATTGTTTCATAATAATATTTTAATCTAATGATCAATCTGTTTTTAATTTTAAAATAATAAAGCTTCCCCATATCAAAAATAATTTTAATATATAAACTCCATATCATTTGACATGTAATTACTTTGAATAATACATTAAAACTAAAATAAATGTAGCACCTACACTAATTAAACTTATTTTATTTTTTTAATTTATTTTTTAATTTTATTTTTTAATTTTAATTTTACACCCAAATTAATTAGAGTATAGTGCAACAATGATTTCAGGATTAGATTCCTTAATGCCCCTTACCCATTTAGCCCATCCCCCCTCCCACAACCCCTCCAATAACCCTCTGTTTGTTCTCCATATTTATGAGTCTCTTATGCTTTGTCCCCCTCCCTGTTTTTATATTATTTTTGTTTCCCTTCCCTTATGTTCATCTCTTTTGTCTTTTAAAGTCCTCATATGAGTGAAGTCATATGATTTTTGCCTTTCTCTGACTAATTTCACTTAGCATAATACCCTCCAGTTCCATCCATGTAGTTGCAAATGGCAAGATTTTATTCTTTTTGATTGCCGAGTAATACTCCATTGTGTATATATATATATGTGTATATATATATATATGTACATATATATATACACACATATACCATGTATATGTACATATATATACAAAAAAAATAAGGGTGTATATATATATACATATATACACATATATATATATATATATATACCACATCTTCTTTATCCATTCACCCATCAATGGACATTTGGGCTCTTTCCATACTTTGGCTATTGTGGATAGTGCTGTTATAAACATGGGGGTGCATGTGTCTCTTTGAAACAGCACACCTATATCCCATGGATAAATGCCTAGTAGTGCAATTGCTGGGTCTTAGGGTAGTTCTATTTTTAGTTTTTTGAGGAACCTCCATACTGTTTTCCAGAGTGGCTGCACCAGCTTGCATTCCCAAGCCTTTCTGTAATTTTGAAGTAGGAGTCAGGAGTTCTAGTGATAGCATTGTGTATGTTTTCACTTAAAATGTACTTATTGAGAGCTACTATGCTGTGGTCTCTGGAGAGGAACACAAAGATTAATGACTTCTCTTTCCCTTGCAGGAACTGAAATGCTATGCAGGGGATAGAAAAGGACACAAACAATGGGAGGGAGTGAACAAGTAGGCAAGGAAGGACTCTCTGAGCGTGGCACCCTCTACTCTGGATTGGGATTCGTGTGTTTGGGATGGTGGGTTAAGGGAGTAAAAGGACATGAGCACTCTACTGGGCCTAGCACTTGTACTTATTAATTAAATTAGCCTGAGCAAGCCACCTACCCTCTCTGAACCAGTTTTTCACATGAAAAAAGAGGAGATTCTTACTCAAAAGATTGCTGTAAGGATTAACCGAGATAAAGAACATGCCAAGCAGGATGCTAGGCTAATTGTAGATAACAAGTATTAGTCACTATAAATATTAGTATGATTAATACACCAAAACATAAATAGTACTAAAAAAAATCTTGTCAGCATATAGGGTCAGTGGAGGAGGCTTAATGAAAAAGATTTTAACTCTTATTTCAGCAGTATGGTGTTGACGTGGAGCACTTCTTAGATATGCGAATGTGAGATATTTGCTAAATATTTGCCACTCTTCTGACACAGATGATGACATCCTGTGGTCACTCCCCTCCCCTGGTGAGATATTATGTGGTGGTTTCATGTTCACCCCACCCAAGATGGTGGATTATCTGATGGTAACAGAGAAACAGGAAGATCAATGGTTTTAAATATGCAGCGACTATATGTTTTACAATAAATAACTCTTCCATTTCTATCAGCTGCTTGACCAAAGGCTGAAAAAATTATGATATAAAATAAGGAACTGAAGACACAGCTTTTGGAAAAACTGAAAGCCTCTTTGATGTTGGAAGCACACCCTGTCATGCATAGCGTGCTGGGTAAGAAGATGGCTGAAGACGACTTTACAGACAGGATAATCGCTCCAGCAGACAGATGGAAGGGGGAAGGGGGTCTGGCTTTGTACCTGTAAGTGCAGCTGCACCTTCCTTGATGAAGCTGTTCTGCACTGTAGAATCTCTCATTCGGTTTGCTCAAGTAATCCAGATTTGAATAAACAGTCACTGTGTGGAAGCTAACTCAGATCATTTATTATAAAACTCCTTGATTTATAGGAAATATATGATTTCTAGGAGGAGAAAATGAGACAATCTGAGATATAATGGTTATTATTCATAAGAAATGAATGGTCTTTGCTCTCTTTCTAAAAGCAGTATTCTCATAAGGAAATTATAACACCCAAAGGTTTTATTGGCATTAATGTGGTTATATCCATGTTCATTATGATGATAATCATAACAGTGTTACCATTTTTGAGCTTCTAGCTTAGGTCAGTGGAAGGGAGAACTCAAACCGCCTTCTAGGAGAGTTTGAGCTTGGCTTCAGGTTAAACCATATGGCCTTTGGAGAGCTGCTCATATTCAGTCTCTAGGCGGTAAACTCCATAAAGGTAAAGGTCTTCCCTATCATCATCAGGACTGTATTATACTCAGAGTCTAGCAGAGCGTCCAGTACATGATGGGTGTTACATCAATATTTGTTGAAATATTTAACATTCATTATCACTTTTAATACAACAATCCTGACAGCTCAATAGTATTGCTCTGGTTTGTGAATAATAAAGTTGGCCTGCTTGTTTCAAATCTATCTGCAGAATTATGGATGAGATGCGGTATTGCAGGGTTGGAAGAAATTTGCTTTATGGTCACATGATCTCTGAGCTTAACATGGGAGAATCAAGGCGAATAATATTGTTTATGTAAGATGCTTTTCATGCTTTCACAGAATGCGAAGAAGTAGCTCTGTTGGCCATCTGACCAGAGAAGAAGTTTGAAACCGTATTTATGGGGAAATGGAGATGTTTGGTCTGGAGAAGAGAATGCCTTGGGGACATAGTAACCATACTTTCATACCCAAGGCCGACTCAGGGCAGAAGAGACTGAGTGTGTAGGCCCAAAGGCCAGAATGCACTGCAAACTTTAGGGAAACCAATTTTGGTTTGATATAGGGAAGAACATTGTAACTCCTTGTGCTGTTTAGAAATAGATCACCTTGGAGGTAGTGAATCCCATTGTTGGCAAATGACCACATGATCATTTGACAATGATATTGTAAAAGGGATTTAAGCATTGGCTAAGGGGAGAAAGACACTAGGCTAAATGAATATCTCCTTCTTATCTCCTAGAATATTATGATTCTATAATCATGTATTTGAAATTTGTAAAGATGATATCCAGGTAAGAATATATTTAAAAGAAAATTAGGTAATAGCTTAGGTCAGATTCCATTAGCCTATAAGGTCCCCTAAAGCAGGATATTTGTCTATGTGATACAGCATTGTGTTCCGTGCACCCAGCACCATGTCTGGCACATAGTATACCTTTAGTAACCTGTGTTAAATGAATCAGTTGGAATCCTGGGCACACTGGGGAACCTATCATGCTCTGAGCATTGACTTCACAAGAAGTTATGGAGTGTGCTAGGAATGAAAGCTGAACCAGATCACCTTTCCTGTTCCCCTTTCCTATATGAAAATGCTAGAGGGAAGCATTTCTATTTATTGGTGTGTTTTTTTTTTTTAATGTTTATTTTTTTGAGAGAGAGAGAGAGAGAGAGCGAGCATAAGCAGGGGAGGGACAGATAGAGACGGAGACATAGAATCCGAAGCAGGCTCCAGGTTCCGAGCTGTCAGCACAGAGCCCGACACAGGGCTCGAACCCACGAACCATGAGATCATGACCTGAGCCAAAGTTGGAGGCTTAACCGACTGAGCCACCCAGGCGTCCTTCCACTTTGTGTTTTAAATGTTGCACTCACATAGAATCTTTTCTTTGGGAGAAATGCTTCAATGTGTGTATTTTCTGTTGGTCTCACTAGCTCACAAGCTATTTGTGAGTAGACCATGCAGAAGCCAACTTGTCGAATGCTGGAATGAGAGGGCTGGCAGGGCTCTAAGAAATGCCCTACTCTATCTGCAGTTGAGAATGTACAGGAGTGATGTGGACATAAATTAGGCTGAAAACCATAATCCAACATGGGAAGTCACCCCTGGAGGTGACACTGGAGAAACCCAGAGGGAGACAATGATTTAATCTGTCTAGCACCAATCAAGATCTCAATACAATACAGTTGACCCTTGGGGGTCTGGGTAGCTTAGTCAGTAAAGCGTCTGGCTCTTGATTTCAGCTCAGGTCATGATCTCACAATTTGTGGGTTCAAGGCCCACACCCAGCTGTGCCCTGACAAGTGCAGAGCCTGCTTGGAATCTCTCTCTCTGTCTATCTCTCTCTCTCTCTTTCTCCTTTTCTCTTTGTCTCTTCCCTGCTCACAGCATGCACAAGTGCACGCACTCTCTCTCTCTCTCATAATAAATAAATAAACCTAATAACAAAACAAAACAATACAGTTGGCCCTTGAACAACAACAGGTTTGAGCTGTGTGGGTTCACTTACAAGCAGTTTTTTTTTTCAATTGATAGAGTACTATAGTACTATAAATGTATTTTCTCTTCTTTGTGATTTTAATAACATTTTTGTTTCTCTAGTTCACTTTATTGTGAGAGTACAGTTATAATACCATAGTATAAAAAATGATTGTTATCCTATCAACAAGGCTTCTAGGCTACTAGTAATTTTTAAGTCAAAAGTTATATGCAGATTTTCAATTGTGTGGGAGGTTGGCTCTAACCCTTTCATTGTTGAAAGGTCAACTATACAGTGAACACATAGTTTCCAGCAGCAGTGCTTAACTTGGGACCAGAAAGCCTGGATTCTCCTCTGAATCTGCTGTCACTGCCTGTGTGATCTTTACATGCTCCTTATCCTCTCTAGATGTCATCTGGGGCTATCAAGCATTCAAACAACTATCCTATCTAGGGGATACCAGTTATAGAGGCAGGAGGGCATGGTTGTCTTAACTAGCAGCAGAAATGGAGAAAAGCAAATGACTTCAAGGGCCACTTAAAGCAGTAATTGGACATGGGGTGTGAAATGGGGGTGGGGGTGGTGAAGGACAACTTGTAGATTTCTAACCTAGGCAGCTGGGTGGATGGCAGTGATGTTTGCTGAAATAGGAACCAGCAAGCAGGAGTGGCTTTTGAGAGGAAGCTGATGAACCATACCTTGTACTCCCGGAAAAGGCCACACACTCAGAAAGATCCTGGCCCTTAGGCTCTTCCCCTACCTCCTTGTGTGAGAATAAGCCCACTGCATGAGAGCGTGGGCAGACCAGGTAGCTTCAAATGTGACAGAGTCCCCTGGTTATGCTTCCTGATGCAAGAATGTTTCAGGAGCTGGTGTAATTCAGCTTTAAAAAGATGAATATCTTTTCTTATTGCTAAGGCAGCTCCAGAAGGCAAATATGGAGATCTGGGACCCACAAACCTAAAATTACAAAGAAAAGAAGAGAACCAGGGGATACTTCAAGATTAGAAGCTGGTTTTCTGCCAGAACTTTGCTTTATTTAATACCCTCACCCACACTCTCCTTGGTTTCCAAAGACCAAATGCGAGGCTTGACTCCTACATCTTGTCATTGTCTCTAGGCCTTGGTACTGAATGAATGAAACCAGTAGAATAAAAAAAAAAAAAAAAAAATGGAGCTCCCTAAGGCCTGGCAGGGGCTAGGAGCATCCAGCAGACTGAGAGACTGAGGGAATGGCAGGATGGAGATCGATGTGTAATGAAGAGAACAGAGCAACCATGGCACTGAACTACCACTGATATCAGCCTTGCTGCAGGTCTGGGCTCACTGAGCTGACCCCCTTAAAGCCATGATGGAGTATAGAGAATAACTGACATCTCATAGCATCTTCTGAATATTGCTGTGTGGAGAGGACCCGTTTTTATATATAGCAGAAAGGGACATGAAGGAGACAAAGGTGGGGAGAGCAAATGTGAAAATGTGAGAAATTGCATCTGTCATTTTTAAAAAAGAGTAAGTTTAGGGGAATCTGGGTGGTTCAGCCGGTTGAGCATCTGACTTTGGCCTCTGTGAGTTCAAGCCCTGTGTCGGGATCTTTGCTGACAGCTCAGAGCCTGGAGCCTGCCTTGGTTTCTGTGTGTGTGTGTCTCTCTCTCTCTGCCCCTCAACTGCTCTCTCTCTCTCTCTGAAAAAGAAATAAATGTTGAAAAAAAAATTTTTAAAGATTAAGTTTTGGGGCACCAGCGTGGCTCTGTCGGTTGAATGGCTGACTCTTGGTTTTGACTCAGGTCATGATCCCAGGGTCGTGAGTTCAAGCCCCGCATCAGGCTCTGTGTGGAGCATGAGCCTGCTTGGGAATTCTCTCTCTCTCTTTCTTAAACAAACAAACAAACAAACAAACAAATAAATAAAATAATATGTTTTTGTTTCTAATTACAAAAGCAAAATTTTATGGTAGAAAATTTAAGAAATAGAGAAAAGCAAAATAAAATATTCAGCTGTAATGCTACTAACCACTCTTGCCATTTGATAAATATTTACTGAATGCTGACTAGCTGAGGCACAATTCAAGGACCACAACAACTTCAAGACTTAAGTAATGTTATTACTCCCTTTTAATCAATGAAAGCAAGAAATGAGGTTCAGAGAGGCTGAGATTTGCCTGAAGACATACAGTTGGCAAATGGTAGAGCCCAGAATTGAACCCGGCTCTGTACCCTCGTTATCTCACAATACTTTGTCTTGATCCATGGATAATACCAGAAGTGATGCCACTTTCTCAAGTAATCCCAATTTTCAGATGGGAAATCCTCCACAGCAAAAAGATACTGTACAAAGATGTTTAACAAATATGTCTTGCCTTTCCTCAGCTGCCACTAAGGTCCTGGGTCTCTCTGGGGAAGCTAAGTGTGTCTTGGGGTGAGGCCTTCACTTCATCCGGTGACTAGCACTGTGCCCAGCAGCACCCGCTCAGTGCTCACCGGCCCATAGCCTCCTTCTCACAGCTCGCCAGCATCTCCTCAGCCCTCAACCTGTACCATGATGCAGTGACAGTCACAGAGGATAACAACGCCCTCACTGAAGCAGCAGGTGTAAATACTGAACCTTTCTGGCCAGGCTTGTTTGCAAAGGCAGGCCCTGGCCAGTGTCAACATCGGGAGCCCCATCTGCAGTGTAGGGGCTGGTGGACCTGCCCCAGCAGCTGGCGCTGCACCAGCGGGAGGTCCCACCCCCTCCACCACCGCTGCCCCAGCTGGTGAGAAGGAGGTGGAAGCAAAGAAAGAAGAATCGGAAGAGTGTGATGATGACATGGGCTTTGGTTTTTTGACTAACCTCTTCTGTAACCTGTCCAGTGAAAAGCTGAACTCTTAAAAAAAATGTGTCTTGTCTTTTAAGTCTTGTGACACTTCCTGCAATTTTGTAAACTCATCCATTGCAAAAGTGATGTTTTGATTCTTTGCCCTTTGTGACAACCAGAACAGAAAGAGACTCTCCTTCCATTACTTGGCTGGAGGCTTCCTTCTGCTTCTGCCCAAAGCAGGCTGTGGTTAGCACTCACTGTTTAACCTCTTCCTCCTGCAAGTCCTTTTTTGAAGTAGAGCCTTTTTCTTTTCTTTTCTCTCTCTTTTTTTTTTTTTTTTTTTTGAGAACACTTTGACACCATGGACATTCTGTAATCCTAAATTATCAAGCCAATCACTTAAAAAGAAAATGAACAGGGGCGCCTGGGTGGCGCAGTCGGTTAAGCGTCCGACTTCAGCCAGGTCACGATCTCGCGGTCCGTGAGTTCGAGCCCCGCGTCAGGCTCTGGGCTGATGGCTCAGAGCCTGGAGCCTGTTTCCGATTCTGTGTCTCCCTCTCTCTCTGCCCCTCCCCCATTCATGCTCTGTCTCTCTCTGTCGCAAAAATAAATAAACGTTGAAAAAAAAATTAAAAAAAAAAAAAAAAGAAAATGAACAAATGTGTGTGACAACCCTACCCCATTTTTAGGCTTCATCATCTCCCACCACATCTCTGACTCCAGCTCTAGCCTTGAATCGCTGATGAGGCTCAGTTCATCCTGTCATTAGGATCAGTTTCTACTGCACAGAGTACTTGATGATTTTTTAAAAGTTGCAAGTTTAATGCTTTATTCTTCATAGAAATGAAGTAAGTGTGAATGTCAAAATAGCACTAGCATCAAAATGACCTTAACAAAATGTCATATACCCAGTACCCAATTCTGACTACCCAGCTTTGCCCCTAGCCAGTCACTTGCTGTCAGCTTTAGACACTTCCTGTGCATCCCCCACTATTAACTGGCCCTGCCTCTTCCAGAGGACTCTCTAGTGGTTCTTAATCTAGGGTTGTCATTCAGATTGAGAGCTTTGGAACCAAACTGCCTCAGTTCAGATTCCTCCATTACCACTTTCTGTGTGACCTTGGAAAGTTATTTAACTTCCCTGTGATTCACTTTCCTTGTTTGTTAAGTGGGGAAAATGATACCTATTTTATAAGGTTGTTGTGACATCAAATACTTGAAATGCTAATGCTTGCAAAGGTCTTCTAACATGGGTTGGCATATTGTAAGCATGTAGTTAATGTTACTTATTTTTTTTAAATTATTAAAAAAAATTTTTTTTTCAACGTTTATTTATTTTTTGGGACAGAGAGAGACAGAGCATGAACGGGGGAGGGGCAGAGAGAGAGGGAGACACAGAATCGGAAACAGGCTCCAGGCTCTGAGCCATCAGCCCAGAGCCTGACGCGGGGCTGGAACTCACGGAGCACGAGATCGTGACCTGGCTGAAGTCGGACGCTTAACCGACTGCGCCACCAAGGCGCCCCTATGTTACTTATTAAGACAAGTGGAGTTGTCTGTCCATCATGTCACCCCAAGGGCCAGTAGTCAAGATCTATTTCTTAAAAATAATTTAAAATTTTAGTGATTTTCCTGTAGTATTTATTGGCATTGCTGAGTAATTTTTAAAAATTTTTTTTTTCAACATTTATTTATTTTTGGGACAGAGAGAGACAGAGCATGAATGGGGGAGGGTCAGAGAGAGAGGGAGACAGAGAATCGGAAACAGGCTCCAGGCTCTGAGCCATCAGCCCAGAGCCCGACGCGGGGCTCGAACTCACGGACCGCGAGATCGTGACCTGGCTGAAGTCGGACGCTTAACCGACTGCGCCACCCAGGCGCCCCGGCATTGCTGAGTAATTTTTAAAAAATTGCACACGCATAGTAGTTTGCCTACAATTATATATTCAATAGACTTTTATGGGCTTGCCTAGAAACCTTAATAATCACTTACAACACTGCGCAAACACATATACATACATATATATACACACACACACATCTACCTATCTATTTACATGTATTCACATATTTTTTTTTGCAGTGGAGTTTTGGGCAACACTTTTTTTTTTTTTCAACGTTTATTTATTTTTGGGACAGAGAGAGACAGAGCATGAACGGGGGAGGGGCAGAGAGAGAGGGAGACACAGAATCGGAAACAGGCTCCAGGCTCTGAGCCATCAGCCCAGAGCCCAACGCGGGGCTCGAACTCACGGACGGTGAGATCGTGACCTGGCTGAAGTCGGACGCTTAACCGACTGCGCCACCCAGGCGCCCCTGGGCAACACTTTTTATGTAATATATCTGGTTTATTTTATAAATTTATTTTTCCTGTTATTGATTTTTCGTTTCCAAAGGTTGGCTGGTAAAGCACTGTCAAGACTCAGTGTGGTCCTGAATAGCATGCCCAAGATTTTGTATTTTATTCCCTATATGATGAGGAGTCGCCCACGACTTCAGAGGAAGACAGTGTCACAGTCTAACATGATTTAGGGAGTAGAGCAAAGGCTGGTCTGATTAGATCTTGGAGTCAAGGAGGTCAGTTAAGAAGCTGTTGGAACAACCCAGATTGAGAGTGTCAAGGTGCCAGATGAGAGGAGATACATGTGAGAATACTTTGGGGTAGTATTAACAGGACTCAAGAATGATGTTGTGAGAGGGGGCCCCTGGGTGGCTCAGTCAGTTGAGTGTCTCACTTCAGCTCAGGTCATGATCTCACAGCTTGTGAGTTCAAGCCCCACGTGGGGCTCTGTGCTGACAGCTGGAGCCTGGAGCCTGCTTCTGATACTGTCTCCCTCTCTCTCTGACCCTAACCCACTCACATTCTGTCTCTGTCTCAAAAATAAACATTAAAAAATACAAAATAAAAAGAATGAAGTGGTGAGAAAAATGGAGGACATAGTTCTAAGGAGTTATATTTTGGGTGAATGGGAGAATGGTGAAACCATTAAGACAGGCTTCTCTATTGCTTTCTAAATACAGAAGGGATGCAAAAATTTCCAGGAGATGGAGATAAACTGTGAAAAGTCATGATACAGGATACAACACAAGCCTCTTCCTCAACTCAATAAACAAACAAACAAACAAACAAATAAGTCTATGTGCACCCAGTAATTTTGACATTTGAATATATAAAACTAAACAAAAATGGAAGGACAGAAGAAGAAGGAGAGGAGAAGGAGGCGGAGGAGGAGGAGGAAAGAGAAGAATAAGGTGAAGAAGAAGAAAAAGGGGAGGGGGAAAGGAAGGAGAGAAGGAGGAGAAAAGGAAGAACATTATAGGGTTGGTAATGGTTTTCACTGATGATCCATTTGATAGTGATAATCAAGCATATTAAATGTTATATTTCAAGGAGTGTTGGGAAGATGCTAAGTTTGTAACAACACACTCCTTCATCTCTGCAGATGTGGAAGATTCTCTCTCCCAATAGAAGAGCCAGAAACTTGTTTGGAAAGACCCAAACGAGGCCACAAGCACCCCAGCTACATTCTTTCCAAGATGCTAATGCTTTCTACTTTCATCCAAGACTCCCAAGCCTGTGTGTTCAGCGAGCAAAGAACGAGATGGAGGGGCTGCCCTGGTCTGAGACTACATGGGCAGCCAACCATGCAGAAGGGAGCAGCTGAGGCCTCCAGCCCAGAAATGGTGTGCTCTACACAAGACTACATTCTCTTCCCACCTCCTTTCCAAATACTCCCCTGGCATAGGGAGTTTCTGACAACGAGAATGAAGTTTTCTTATGTTGTGTCTATGAGTTTTGTCACCATATTTTCTAAGTCAGAACTCTAGATGTATTACAAATACAGTCATACTAATGGCAACTAAAGGACAGGAGTATTTTTTTAAGATTTTATTTTATTTTTATTTTTTTTTCAATGTTTTATTTATTTTTGGGACAGAGAGAGACAGAGCATGAACGGGGGAGGGGCAGAGAGAGAGGGAGACACAGAATCGGAAACAGGCTCCAGGCTCTGAGCCATCAGCCCAGAGCCTGACGCGGGGCTCGAACTCACGGACCGCGAGATCGTGACCTGGCTGAAGTCGGACGCTTAACCGACTGCGCCACCCAGGCGCCCCAAGATTTTATTTTTTAAGTAATCTCTACACCCAACATGGGGTTTGAATTCACAATCCTGAGATCAAGAGTTGGATGCTTTTCACAGTGAGCCAGTCAGCTGCCCCAAAGACAGGTTATTTTAAAGACATTGAAAAATCTAGTGTATGTGGTTGAAACACATCAACTGAAAGACTGGTTCTACAAATATTTATTTGATACCTATTAGGTTCCAGACATGGTTCTAGGTGCTGGCGATAAATGGTGAACAAAATACACAACATGTTATATAATGGGAAGGGGGAAGCCACTGGGCAGTGTGTTGGGATTTAGGGTGTGATTCATTAAGTTAAAGATATGATCCAAAAAGAACATGACTGGGTATGTAATTATACTGCAGATCTTTAACTTCTATTTGAATCCCAAAAAATTCAAATTGATTTTAACTTTTAACTCTGCCTGACTAATCAGTGATATAGTCTCTGTAACCCCTAGTGGGAAATCATGTCTCCCTTCTCTGACTCCCCTGCACTTCCTTTGGTGGTCTGAAAAGTACTGGATCGTTCTCGCCTATGTTTTAATTGTTTACATATATGTCTTGTCACCCTTTGTAGACTCCTTCAAAGCAGATTGCTTTTGCTTATCTGTCCAGGTCCCTTGCCTGACACTGCCCTTAATTTCCTCCCCTCTCCTCCCCCATTTACCACACATTGATGTTCCTTCCATGAAGAAATTTTTGCTAGTCTCTCTGTGTGCCAAGTTCTTTCTAGACCATTCCTTCTGATGGAACACCCTTTCCTTTCTTTGCTTTGCAGAACTATAACTCTTTTTGGAAGAATCAGCTCAGAAGTTACTTCCTCAGTTAAGCCATTCTTGACTTCTCTGGGTCATGCCCTCTGGCCCTTGGAGGGCTCTAAGCATATCTCTGTTAGCTCACTTATCATCCTGTTTTATTTTTCACTGTTTGTTTACAGGTCTATAAGTCCTGGGGCAAAGTCCTCATTTCATTCATCTAGATCTCTGGGGCCTTGCACCTTTGCCTGAAAGAGGCCTTCAGTGAAAGTTGCTGAATAACTTACCTTCTGAATTGACAGGGAGACAGCTACCTGACTCTAAGGCCCTCCTTTATACCTACCTCTCCCACATTCATTTGTCCTTGCTAGACATTTCCTCCAGAGCTAGCTGGAAGGCACTGAGACTTATATCAGAACACAAATGTTATGTAGTAGATAGAGCACTGGATAAAGAACCTAGAGACCTATATTCTAGTTCCAACTCACTCTGCAATTAGTCCTGTGACCTTTGCAAATCATATCAACTCCCTAGGTCTAGGTTTTTTCATTCATAAAGTAGAAGTTGAACTCAATCCAGAATTGTACCTAAAATTTTTTTCCCTCCAGTGATAATTTCAGTCAAATGGTAGTGGCCTTCCAGAGAACTTTGTTGAAAATTGTGAAGTTCAGGTGGAAAAAAAAAAAAAAAAAAAAAAAAAAGACACTCAGCTGGAAAGAAAATGGTGACTCTTTGGACCATTTAGCACAGAAGTGAGAAGTTCCTATTTGCTACAAGTGAACTGAAGAGGTCTTTGAATTCCTTTTAGCTCAAACACTCCACATGTCATGATCCATGTAAAATTATGTATAAAGTCAGTTCAATTTTGCTCAGACACTTGTCAAGGATCTACTGCATGCTATGTACTGTGTACTGCAAGATAAAAAGAAGAATAAATAATGCATGGTCCTTGTCTGTAAGGGATTCTGGGTGATAAGTAGAGGTAGGTAATAAGTATTATCTTCATTAAGCAAATAAGAACTGAGGGTCCACCAATGAGTGGAGGAATTGGGTCTCAGACTAATATGATTCTAAGTGCTTTACACTTTTTCACTATACCTCTCTATCCTTCATTTAAAAGAGAAAAGGAAAGGAGATACTGAACTAAAAGCTTGAGTATTTCCCATGCCTGGTACATCATAGCAGAGGTCTGAGATAGAATGGACAGTGTTAGCAACCTGGGGGAAGAAGTAGAAAAGGCAACAGAAAAATCCAGAAAACAAATTTCATCTGGTGCATGAGGGTTGGTCTTGGCTGCTGCACAGGAAGACTTCATCGGGTCATATTTGCTGTAAGCATGTTTCCTCATGTCATATGTGCCTGGATTCTAAGATTTTCTGTCCCCTTAATAGTGATGGGGTTGGGGAGACACAATTACCTTTCTGGGAGGAAACAGTGCAGGATAACTACTCAAATTAAATCCCACTGATAACATATCAGGCCACAGCCTTGTGCCATGATGGTGTCCACTAAACACCACCTGAGAACATGGCCCTGTGTACTTAAGAGGTTTTGAGGAGAACTTTTATATCCATTTGGTTTGAAAATGCCACTATTTTCCAAGTACTAAATTTTTCTAAGTAGTGAGATTTTTCTAAGTGATGGCAGATGGCTATTTTCTAGGCCATGTGGATGCATCTTGATGGAGGGGGAAAGGGGGGGCCATAAATCCAGAGTGTGTTCTCTCTGAGACTTATCCACATGTTCAGATTCTTAATAGTGACCAGGCCCTGAGAAATTTGTTCATGTTGCTACACTCACATAAGACAGGCAGCCATGAAGAAAAGGAAGTTGCTGATTTATAATGAATTTTCACATGGTAGGCAATGCACACAGCACTAGCATCAAATGCTCCAGTAAAGTTAGCTAGTAAGGGTACCCCCTTCACAGTACTGAAAGACCTGAGAAACCAGCCAATATTCCGAAAGTCACTAAGGGAGAACCCGAAGTTATAAAACAGAAGATTCAATGAACTGAGCATAATATTTATTTTTGGCTGCAGTAACCTTAAAGCTAGACGGGAGCTAGACGAGACCAATGTCATGTTAGCCAACTCTTTCATTTCACAAAAGGGGAAACCAAGGCCCAGAAATGGGAACTGACTTGCCCAAGCCCACATCATTTATTCACTTTTCTTTTCATCCTACAAACATGTACAGAGTGCCAACCAAAAGTAGAGTTTCATTCTAAGCACAGTGGAGCCTTTCATAAGCTTAAAAGTCTAGTTTAGGAGGTGGATAGGAATAGAACCAGTCTCATACAGTGTGATTAGTGCTCTTAGACAGGGGCTGGCAAAGATTTTCTGTTAACGGCTAAACAGTAAATATTTTTAAGCTGTGCAGGCCATATAATCTCTGTTGCAACTACCAAACCCCATTGTTGCAGCACAAAAGCAACTATAAACAAGATGTAAATGATAAAAGTGTCTGCGTTCCAGTAAAATTTTATTGCCACTGAAATTTAAATTTAATATTAGATTCACATGGCGTGAAATATTACTCTTCTCTTGATTTTTTTCAACCATTTAAAGATGTAAAAATTATTCTTAACTCATGAGCCTACAAAAATGGCAGCAGGCTGCAGTTAGCCTGTGAGCCGTGGTTTGCTGACCCTTATCTTAGATGAACAGAAGTTCCAAGTGATTTTTTCACCATCCCTGAAAGTATGATCTAGTTGGTGATCAGATTCTTTCTACATGACTGAAACGGGGGAAAAAAGAGTAGATACTTGTCAGTGCCACTTGAAAAGGCAGGGTCATAGAGGTGGGTGCTAGTCACAAAGAACAGTAAAAGGATGAGAAGAGTTCATCCCCATCCTGCCTCTGTTCCCAATTAAAGTCTGAATGCCTTCATGATCTTTTTTTTTTCCTTGCCATTTGCAACTACATGGATGGAACTGGAGGGCATTATGCTAAGTGAAATTAGTCAGAGAAAGACAAAAATCATATGAATGCCTTCATAATCTTGAGACAACTTTAATTCATTCACCTTTCACATTACAGAGACTCTTAGTTTTGGGTGGTTTAAAGATGCAGATACCTCTGCAGAAGAGCTGGCCTTTTCTAGGGTTTCCACATAACCATGTTTAGAGGGCATCAAATGGCTATATGAAACTCAGTCCTTGCAGGGGTCAGATGATGTTTCAACAGCATTAGGGTGCCCTGCGTGTAGCCTTGTGGGAAGATTGACAACCTGCCCCTAACAGATGTAAGCACACGGGCAGCATCTTCTCAATCTTTGAATGCCTTGCCCTTCAGAGCAGAGTTTGGCATTTCAGAATTACTAGGTTTTGTCATGGCAGTTTCCCTGATGAAAAGGGAAAGCGCGCTTTCCCTTTTTGGGAGAATTTTCTGGGTCTCAGTTTCCTCGCCTGTAAAAAAAAATCATAATAATATCACCTACATCAAAGGTTTTTATGAGATCACGGATGTGATAACACCCTGTAAACGGACTAACACTACATGAACCACCACTTGCTTCCATCCCTACCATCTCCATACTCAGTAAGTCCACTTTATTTTTGGGGGCCTCACTTTCTTTATCTCAAAAACCAGAAGGGTGAATTCAATGCTTCTGAGTTTCCTTCCAATTCTACCACTCTGGCCCTGTGCCTTATTAGGAAAGGAGTTTTTCATTATTAGGTGAGAGGTCTTACATTTATGATTGAGGGTAAAGGGCAGGAACAAAGAAGTCAGATATGGAAAAACAACAAAAAAGAGAAAATTAGAAGGGAGCGTTGGCCCCATACAGGGAGTAATACTAAGTGTCCTCCTCATTTGGTGGCCAGGATAGAATGTCTGTTTCCTTAAAAAGCAAAAGGTCATGTTCACTGGCATAGTCTTGCTTTGCTCTACATGTGGAATGCTGAGTTTGGGAATCTCATCAATCTTTCTTTTCCTTACTTATCAGAGTCAATCAATACTTGGAAATGTTAATGAGATTGTCTACCCAGCAATTTTTTAACAAGGGGCTCACTGCCCAATTAATTTAATATGAAATATACACATTGCTATGTCATGCTTTTTTTTTTTTTTTTTTTTCCTGCTGGGAGTGATGGCTTCCACAAAGCAGACTATGTCCCATAACACCAGGGTCCTGCACAGATTTTTCCCTTCTTTGTCTCATTTTCCACTTTCACAAAGGAGTATGTAAGTCCATTGACCAGTAGATGAAAGGGTGTCTTTCCCTCTGAGGAAAGTGACCTTGTTTTTAATAAGCCAGTGTGGGATGGGAGTGGGCATAGGGCTGGGCTGGCAAATGAGGGGCAGGTGAGGCAAGTGGGGAGATTAGAGAAACCTGTTTCTCTCCTTCCTCCACACTCCCGGCTTGAGGTGTTTAAGGAGGGGCAATGAAGATCCAAACCCATGACCTATCCTGTGGCTCTAAAGGTTGTCTTCTACATAGACAGATGGATTTTGGTAGGGCTTTCTGCTCTACTAGACATCTGTGGTGTCCATGAAATGATTCTAGGCCTCTAACAACAGGCAAATTGGAAGCCCTATGAATTCTTTTGTGACCTATATATCATAGGCCCACAGAGATAAAATAACTTACAAAAGAATATATGGTAGATCAGAGTTTCCCACAACTATATAAGAACCTAAGAAACACTTTTCAAGATATTTGGATATTCAACACATGTTATCAAAAACCAGAAATATCCCAACTAAGTATCTTTTGCTAACCTTAATTATCTCTGAATTAACAATTTATCGTCCTATGCATATATCCCAAGATTCCCCATCCCTGTGCTTTTATTCAAACTATTTTCTCTACTTTAAAGATCATTCCCTTAGCAATGAGCACAACTGGTCCAAATCCTATGTGGTTCAAGTCCCATTTCAAGTACTGATTTCTTTATAAAGACTTCTCTTTTTCATTTGGTTCTTGTTATAGTTATTTTTTTATGACTTTATGTTTTGCCCCTCCCCCCATTAGGGTATCCATTCCTTAAGACCTCAAAGGCCTTCATATTTCCTCATGTTAAAGATGATTCCTGGTTCAGGTCTGTTAACAATAAGTCATTAAAAGAAAAAAAATCTGTTGATCATTTGTTTAACCAGAACACAATATCCAATATCTACACATCTACAAATGGAATGCTTCCACTATTTAGAAGTCTGACCACGATAAAATTGTTAACAAAGAATTCGATTCAAAATAAACAACAAACTTCTAGAAGATTTCCTGAGTTCAACACATTCCAACTAAGTTTTGCACCTTCTGCATATTTATCCAAACAGCTGAATAATAAGCCTGAGGCATGGCAAGGTCTTCAGTCATCAAGAAAGATCCAATTATATTCAGAGTGTTCCAAAGGAGGAGCACAGACTAATATTTTGAAAAGGCTTTCAACAAGACTGATTGAACTAAAATGTTTTCCTGAATAAATATTACTTATAGAAAAAATGCATGCCCCATCTCCATCCTGGTTTATGAACTCTTTGCCGTAATTCCTTATCTCCTCAAATCATTAAGAAGGAGGGAGATGTGAAATGTGCTACAGACTGAATGTTTGTATCTTCCTCAAATTGATATACTGAAATCCTAATTCCCAATGTGATAGTATTAGGAAGCAGGGCATAATTTGGGAAATGATTAGGTAATGAGGGCAGAGACCTCATGAATGGGATTAGTACCCTTATAAGAAAAGGCCAAGAACCAGTTAGCCCTTTTACTGCCATCTGAAAACCAGGAAGTTGGTTCTCACCACACACCAGATCTGCCAGAGCCTTGGTTTTGAACTTCTCAACCTCCAAAACTATGAGAAATGAATTTCTGTTAGCAGCCTGATTGGACTAAGAATGTTTTGTACCTGCTATGACGTGATGCTTTATAGACACAATCTCAATCTAATCAGCAACCCTATAAGGCAGGTATTATACACAGTTTTCTTACAATGACAAAACGAGGCTGAGAAGGGGTTAAGTATCTCCTCCATGGTCACAAGAGCTAAAAGTAGACCTACATCCAAACCTAGGTCCAATTGGTTTCAAAGTTTATGCTTATGCACTGTACAATGCTGCCTTCTGGTAGTATTTTCATAGCAATACAAATAGATAAGAAAAATTAGTTCACATAAAAAAAATTTTTTAATGGAAACTCAGTGTGGTGTCATAAAACAAAACATTGGGCCAGGTGATAGAACACTGTATGACTTCAGCCAAGACACTCCATCTCAAAATCATAAAAGCAGACTGTAAATGCCTCAAAACGCATCTTGAAAATCACTTACCGCTTCTCAGTCTTCTCCCTTTGCAGAAGAGGAATTTGAGGCCTAGTCACAAACTTGCCTACAGTCACACAAGAGGACAATTTAGGTTTATCAAAGCAATCTAGGAGTCCTTCCACACTGTGTTTTGTCTCTCCTCCCTAGGCCTTGGTTTCCTCATTTTTAAAGCAAACCTCCAAGACTGTGTTCTCTTAGTTTAGGGTGTTATAGACTGACTGGGTGGCTTAAACAACAAACATTTATTTCTCACTGTCCTGGAGACTAGAAGTCCAAGATCCAGGCCCGATCTAGTGTCTGGTGAGGGAACTCTTCCTGTTTGCAAATGACTGTTTTCTTCTTGTATCCTCACACAGCTGAAAGAGAGAGAGAGAGATCATCTCTCTTTTTACTTTGCTTGTTTTTTTTTTCTTTTTTTAATTTGAATATAGTTGACACATAATGTTATATTAGTTTCAGGTATACAACATAGTGATTTAACAAGTTTATACATTATGCTATGCTCACTGCAAGTGTAGCTACCATCTGTCACCATACAAAGGAATTATAATACCATTGACTACATTCCCTATGCTGTACCTTTTATTGCCATGAGTTGCTCATTCCATAACTGGAAGCCTGTATCTCCCACTCCTTTTCATCCATTTTGTTCATTCCCCCACCCTGCTCCCCTCTGATGACCATCAGTTTGTTCTTGTGTTTCTTCTTGTAAGGGTACTAATCTCATTCACAAGGGCTCCATGCTCAAGACTTAATGGACTCCCAGTTACTGCCCCACCTCACAAAGATCAAGGATTTCACATATGAATTTTACAGGGACACAAACATTCAGTCCATAACATGTGGGTCTACTTAGACTGTGCTATACAAATGTAGAGGATTTTATTATGATTTCATAGTGCACACCTATAAAGCAAGAAGTCTCAAAGGTACTATTAAAGACCAGACAGCCTCTGGCCTATGGGTGGGTGGGGCAGAGAAAGAAGAGAGAGAAGAGGAGGGAAAAAGGGGTCCTAGAGAGAAACCTGTCCTTAGGGCTGCCTTAGATCCCAATAATATGCATGAGTGAGTTTCTGTTGTTTATAACAAAAACAAACAAACAAAAAAACAACAACTAACTAGAAAATAGAGAAAAATCTTTATCTAAATTAACTCTTTCCAGAGCATCAAAAGATACTCTGGTATAGTGTATACAGGTAGAAACACCCAAATGCTAGCATTCTGAAAAAAGTTACATAATTCACCAAAAAAAGAGCATTTAATCCTGGGCCTCTCCTCAGACCTTCAATCTCACTCTTCCACCAAAATAACTATTATTAATGTAACAAGGCAAAAATGGCCAGCATGTGAGGTTTGGCTCAGTAAAGCAATGATGCAACAGCCTTCCTTCCTCCTTACTGCATTTGGCTCATGTGTGTTTCCCGCAGGTACATTTTTTGGCCTAGATCATCAGGGGAGTGTTTTGCTTAGCAACTGATAGGCTTTCATTGAAATACCTCTCCACTTAGAGGGAAAAGACTTGCGTATGTCACCTTAGAAGTTAATATATTAGCAGCTAGAAGGGTATGAACAATGTTTCCCAAAATATTTTCCTTGGGACCCTATCCCTGTGAGATGCCATGTGACAAAAGTTTCCAAGATCAAGTAAGTTTGAGAAATGCTGACTTCTGTTATCACTTCTTAAAGAGTCATTAATGTACATGAACGTGTTAAACGTCTTCTTTGCGGCTCTTCCTCTATACCAGATTTCTCAATTCAAAGTGCCTCAGGGCTTGGCTTTGGGCCTTAGAATCCCTACATTCTCCCTAGGTGATCTCTCCAGTTCCATGACTTTAAATACCATCTCTATGCCAGTGATTTCCCAATTTATATCACAAACCTTTCTCCTAAGCTCCAGACTCATAGATATGTAAGATATGTCTACTTGATAGCGCTTCTTATATGTGTAATTGGTATCTTGAACTTAATGTGGATAAAACAATCTCTTGATTTCCTTCACCCCTGTAAGCCTTTGCTTCCCTAGTCTCTCCCTGCTCTGTCAATAATACCACCATGTAGTTAACTGCCCAAGCCCCAAAACTAGAAGTCATCACTGTCTTCTCTCTGGTCTCCAATTTCCCACATTAACCCATCAGGAAGTGCTGTTGTCTCCACTCCTGAAAAACATGCTGAAGCCATCCACATCTATCTGCTCTGCCAACCCCATCATCGTCTCCCAGGTGAACTACTGTGAGAGGCTCCTAATTGGTCTCCATTTGTAATCTTGGCCTTTAAATTCCATTCGCTATGCAACAGCCAAAGAGATTTCTTTTTCAAATTGTATTATGACAGTGTGCTAAGGCTTAAGACCCTTCATCTTGTTTTCCATAGCACCAATGATCAAATCTTCCTTCTTACCATGGCCTGTAAGATCATACCTTCTCACATGCATACAGTTTCCCATACAGTTTCTCAGTTCCAGCCACAGAGGCTCTTTTTCTTCCTCCAATATGCCGAACTTTCTCTTGCCTTGAGTCTTGTGGACTCATTGTTCCCTCTGCCTGCTGGGTTTCCCCACTTCCAGCTCTTCCCTATAATATCACCGCCTAATGTCTTCAGAGTCCTTACCATTATTTGAAAATCTTATTTGCTTGCCTGTTCATTCACTTTTCTTGGTGAACCCTACCTAGAAGGTGAATTCTATGAAGGCAGGACCAGGATTTTATACGTTCTGCTCATTCTTCATTAGTATTTTCTCAGTGCCTGGATCAGTGCCTGGCACATAATAGGTGCTCATGAAGAATTGGCTGACTGTGACATGTAGAAAAATGAACCTGGACCACTTTTTTACACCAAACACAAAAATAACCTCAAATGGATGAAAGACCTCAATGTAAGACAGGAAGCCATCAAAATCCTTGAGGAGAAAGCAGGCAAAAACCTCTTTGACCTTGGCCGCAGCAACTTCTTACTCAACATGTCTCCAGAGGCAAGAGAAACAAAAACAAAAATGAATACTGGGACCTCATCAAAATAAAAAGCTTCTGCACAGAAAAAAAAAAAAACCCAAAAAACAAAAACAAAAACGAAAACAAAAAACAATCCACAAAACTAAAAGGCAACCGACAGAATGGGAGAAGATATTTGCAAACGACATATCAGATAAAGGGTTAGTATCCAAAATCTATAAAGAAGTTATCAAACTCAACACCCAAAAAACAAATAAACTAGTGAAGAAATGGGCACAAGACATGAATAGACACTTCTCCAAAGAAGATATCCACTCTGGATATCTGGATATCCAGCCACTCTGGAAAACAGTATGGAGGTTCCTCAAAAAATTAAAAATAGAACTACCCTATGACCCAGCAATTGCACTACTAGGTATTTATCCAATGGATACAGGTATTCTATTTCGAAGGGGCACATGCACCCCCATGTTCATAGCAGCACTATCAACAATAGCCAAAGTATGGAAAGAGCCCAAATGTCCATTGATGGATGAATGGATAAAAAAGATGTGGTATATCTATACAATGGAGTATTACTCAGCAATCAAAAAGAATGAAATCTTGCCATTTGCAACTACGTGGATGGAACTAGAGAGTATTATGCTAAGTGAAATTAGTCAGTCAGAGAAAGACAAATATCATGTGACTTCACTTATTTTTTTTTTTAATTTTTTTTTTCAACATTTATTTATCTTTGGGACAGAGAGAGACAGAGCATGAATGGGGGAGGGGCAGAGAGAGAGGGAGACACAGAATCGGAAACAGGCTCCAGGCTCTGAGCCATCAGCCCAGAGCCTGACGCGGGGCTCGAACTCACGGACCGGGAGATCGTGACCTGGCTGAAGTCGGACGCTTAACTGACTGCGCCACCCAGGCGCCCCTCATGTGACTTCACTTATATGAGGACTTTAAGATATAAAACAGATGAACATAAGGGAAGGGAAGCAAAAATAATATAAAAACAGGGAGGGGGGCAAAAACATAAAAGACTTAAATATGGAGAACAAATAGACGATACTAGAGGAATTGTGGGAGGCAGGGTGGGCTAAATGGGTAAGGGGCATTAAGGAATCTACTCCTGAAATCATTGTTGCACTATATGCTAACTAACTTGAATGTAAATTTAAAACATAAAAAAAGACACACACACACACACAAAGAATTGGCTGACTGCATGAAATGATTTGAGAAATTATGTATTGGAGAAAACTGAAACTTAGTTTAACCCAACATTCTTCAAATTTATTTGAGCTCAGAATGCTATCTGCTATTGTCAAGAATATTCATTATTCCAGGAACTATTTCTTAGAATGTACTTTTTTTAAAATGCTGATTTAATATCAATATTGAGAAGAGTTAATGTTTGAGACCCTGTGAATCTTCAACATTAAAACTTGAAAATCTCTTGTAAGCAGGCATTTTGGCAGGTCTTTGGGAGTCCAGGATATTTTATTAGGAGAATGATAGTTTAAAATTTTTTTATACATTTATTTATTTTTGAGAGACAGAGAGAGATAGAGCACAAGTGGGGGAGGGGCAGAGAGAGAAGGAGACACAGAATCCGAAGCAGGCTCCAGGCTCTGAGCTGTCAGCCCTGAGCCCGATGCGGGGCTCGAACCCACAAACTGTGAGATCATGACCTGAGCTGAAGTCGGACGCTCAACCGACTGAGCCACCCAGGCGCCCCAGGAGAATGATAGTTTTAAAAGTAAGTTACTGGGTATTTTTTTCTTTGAGATACGGGTTAAGAAAACCAAGCAAGCAGCTCAAGATTATAGGGTTCAGGGATAGATGAAGTGTTGAAGGTAGGAGAGAAGGAGTCCAGACAGGATACAGCAAAATAAGGGATGTGGTTGACTAAGGGGTAAATGAGATTGAGGCCCAGTAAAACTTTCCTACTTCTAATAGAATTTTTAGAAACAGAAACCTGCAGTTGGAAACTTGGCTATTTTTATATGGTGTATGTTTTATGTAATTATTTGTTTTCTGCTTCCCTCATGTTTAGTAAAGCTGTTCTTGAAAATACCAGCCTGTCTTAGTTATGCCAAGGGAAAACATTTTTGTCCACATTGAAAATTTTAAAGGGGAACCACACAGCTTTGGGTGAGGCATGACCAGGTGATGTGGTGACATAGAGAATCTGGAAAACAGAAACCCAAAGTAAAGATGAAAGTCAAGCACAGAGTCAGGGGAAGTAGTGTGGCCCTTTCTAACCTATAAACACTCTTTGAAGAGTCTGATTTGGTTGAGCTCTCATTTGTTTAAACTTTGGAGGATATGTGCTGAGTCCTAATTAAACAAGGCTAATTTTTTTACAAAGCCACACACATGCAATATTAAGCTATAGAAGAAATTGTATAGTTGCATAAAAAGCCTTAGATGGAATTAGATGAGGAGAACTTGAGAAGTCCTCAGTGATTTGAGATGTATGCAAAGAATATATGAGAAGTTCTGTGCATATAGCAGAGTGCTCTGAGTTTGGACTTCAGTATTTCTCAGTCTCACTAAGATTGAGAGCTGGATTTTGTCTTTGGGGCAGGCTCTTGGAGAGTTCAATGGGGGACATTTTTTAGTCATAAAGATGAATGAAACCCAGGGGAATAACCTATATATAAAGGCTTAAGATTGGAGGAGTTGGGTACTGTGCTGAGTAAGATAAATGGCTGGCTCTATAGCAGAGAGATTGCAATCCTGAAGGGATACTTACAGTATTTGTGGTTGTTCTTTATTAGGTAGGACCTGGTCTTAGGGACTGTATTAGTTAGGGTTCTCCAGAGAAACAGAACAAATAATGTTCATGTTGGGGGGGGGGGTGGGGGGAGGAGGGAAGTACATTCTGTAGAGCCAGTGTCCCAGTTTGAGTCTCACACTGGAAGCTGCTGTAGAACTAGGAAGAGCTGATGTTCCAGTTTGCAGGTTGTCAGGTAGGAGAATTCTTTCTTATTTGGGGAAGGGTTAGCCTTGTGTTCTAGTCAGGCTCTCAATGATTGGGTGAGGCCCACTCACATTATGGGGAGCAATACGCTTTATCTACTGATTTAAATGTTTATATCATCCAAAAATACCCCCACAGAAACACTCAGAATGTTTAATCAAATATATGAGTACCCTGCGGCCCAGTCAAGTTGACACATAAAATTAACCATCACAGGGAGTAAGAGTGCACAATCAGATTTCCATCCAGTATGGTGAACTGGCCACAGAAATATGGTAGCAGTTTGGACAGAAGGATAGAGAGAATCAGACTCTGTACCAGGCATAGTCAATAGCTTCTATGACAATGACACTTAAGATGTAGCTTAAGTTTTTATTTTCTACGCTGTATTTCCCATGTGTTATCTTTAAACCTTAGTGTTATGGGATGAATTGTGTCCTAAAACAGATATGTAGGAGTCCTAACGTCTAGTACCTCAGTGTGTCACCTTATTTGGAGATAGGATCTTTATAGAGGCAACCAAGTTACAATGGTAACATCGTTACATCGTTAGGGTGAGCCCAAATCCAACATGATTGGTGTCCTTATAAGAGGGGCAATTTGGACACAGAGACATGCATAAAAAGAAGACAATGCTAAGAGACACAGGAAGAACACAGCCATCTATAAGTCAAGGATCTGCAACAGATCCTCCTCTCACTGCTCTCAGAAGGAATAACCCTGTCAACACCTTGATTTCAGATTTTTAGTTTCCAGAACTTTGAGACAATAAACTCTTGGTGGTTAAGCCACTCAGGTTGTGGTCCTTTGTTATGCCAGCCCTAGGAAACCAACACACTTAAAAAAGTCTACTGCAGATAATATCTTGTGTTAACAATACTTGGAAGAATGGAGACAGGAGTTGATGTACATGTAAAGAATAAAGCTCCAGGGATGGGGCAGCAGCATGGAGAAGTTATGAGATGGCACAGGCAATTAGGGAAGAAGCCTGGAGTGGTGAGCAGTGAGCAGAGTCTCAAATGAGGTGTTTAGGATGATATACTTTGCATATGAAATAATATGGTAAGTAAGGGTAGCTATCGTTATAACTGTTCACAATAGCATCACCAAAAAAATCTACTGACTATCTACTGGAAAAACTACTAATATGACTAGTTCATACTGATCATTCCTCTGTTTGATCAGCTGAGAAGCTTTAATGGAGTTTATATTAACTTTAAAATGTTAAAAGTTAAAAGGTTTGAATTAGCATTCACAGTGTTGAAAAGTAAAGGGTATATATTAACTGTGACAACGTTAAAAATTAAAGGGATAATCTTTGATGACATCTGCAACGACTGAGGCACAGACATCTTGAGAGACGACATATGGGAGCTGCAGTGACGACAGCATCATGCACTGCAAATGTGTCTCCTTGTCTGAACTACCAGACAACCATTCGGCACATTGTTTCCTGCAGTATACCTTCCACTGAAATGTTGCCTTGATATAGACCAGGAGCACCATAAGTCAAATTAGTGGAAAAAGGAAGGATGAATGAAGGAAGTTAGGGAAGGCGGGAAGGCAGGAAGGCAGGAAGGGAGGAAGGGAGGAAGGAAGAGAGGAGGTGAGAAATATAGGACTTTTTCCTACCCCACAGCCTAGTTCCTACCCATTTGAAACAATCAGATTTGGCTTCAGATAATGCTAGGTATTTGTCTAAAGCATATCTTTGAGATATTTGACAAACGTTGTGATTAAGTTTTAATGTGGGATAAAAAATGTAATTTAATAGTAATCTGCAAAAACTAATGCTTCTTCAGTGTACTCATTTCATGGTTTACTTCTAAAATCTTTGAAGCAGCATCTAATTTCAGAAAATAATGAAGATTCTTTGTTGATCTAGAACTAGGTAGAAGGGAAAGAAATCCAATGACAGTATCTTGACATTTTTAATACAGAGTAATACTAATATTCTAACAGCTATTCCTTTATTCTAAGGATTTCCATTTTAAAGGTTTGCTGTTATTAATTTTCCTTGGCTAGATCCTTATTAATTACAATTTTTTAGGACCACATGCATTACTTGAATTCTATTAAATACCTTATGATTTCCCACATATCTTAGTTTGGAATCTGTCTCTTTTAATAGACAGAAATTACCTTCTCCCAGAAGAATGATACAGTAACAATGTCCAAACAGTCTAAATGAATGTCATTGTCCTTCTTCCTTATTGATGAATAACTGCTAATGCTTTTAGTCCCAAGTATAGCTAAGAAAGAAATTGATAATGCATAACTGAGTATAGCTTTCCTGGGGCATGGAAGGAAGGGGCAGTGGTGTGGATTGAGTGTCCTTTTACTTTAAAGATTTGTTAATATATGTGCAGGAAAAACAGTTGATATATTTTTTTAAGGAAATGTTTGAAAGATTTTTCCTGGCCTCGGATGGCCCATACATAGGATATACTGTCTTTTTGTCTCTAAATATTCTGCAAAAGCATCCGATATCCACTTTACCTGTGAAGTCATGGGGCAGAAGGTCTAAACCAGTTCTTTTTTTTTTTTTTTTTTTTTTAAATTTTTTTTTTAACGTTTAT
>NW_024412411.1:14948123-15026842 GCF_014898765.1 Herpailurus yagouaroundi | reverse complement strand
GAGATCGTGACCTGGCTGAAGTCGGACGCTTAACCGACTGCGCCACCCAGGCGCCCCTAAACCAGTTCTGATATAATGTTTCTCCAAGGAAAATCCCAGGACTTTTGGAGGTGCTTGTTTCTGGTTCTATTTCAAAATATGAAGTATTGGGTAGACTTTATACAAGTGGACATGATTACGCAGCCCTGTTCCACATCATTAGTGAGAGTAAATGCCTCCGCCAAAATTCTGCCAACACTGTTTCTAGCCAGACATCCATTAGTAAACATTGTAGTCTTAAAATATTGGTCCACTTCTGTGGCTTGTCTGCATAATGGAAACTAGGTCCAGATTTTTGAAAGTATCAACATGAATAAGCATAGAAATGCTACTCTCCAAGAGTTGTAGTTAGAAATCTGAGGCATCCAGAGTAGAATTTTGGTAAAGACCTGTTTAATTTCTTATTTTTTAATTTAAAATATTCTTTTCTTTTTTTATAAAATGTTTTAATGTTTGTTTATTTTTGAGAGGGAGAGAGACAGGGGAGGGGCAGAAAGAGGGAGAACACAGAATCCAAAGCAGGCTCCAGGCTCTGAGCTGTCAGCACCGAGACCGGTATGGGGCTTGAACCCATGAACCACGACATCATGACCTGAGTCGAAGTCGGATGCTTAACTGACTGAGACACCCTGGTGCCCCTATATTTAAAATATTCTTGGGGCGCCTGGGTGGCGCAGTCGGTTAAGCGTCCGACTTCAGCCAGGTCACGATCTCGCGGTCCGTGAGTTCGAGCCCCGCGTCAGGCTCTGGGCTGATAGCTCAGAGCCTGGAGCCTGTTTCCGATTCTGTGTCTCCCTCTCTCTCTGCCCCTCCCCCGTTCATGCTCTGTCTCTCTCTGTCCCAAAAATAAATAAAAACGTTGAAAAAAAATTTTAAATATTCTTAATTGAAAATAGAAAATTATTTCTTGTTTTGTGATAATGCCAGTTAAGGAGGGAATTCCTTAGCTCTAACTTCGTCTTGCTCAATATTGCCACTTTACTCTCTTTATAGAGATCAGCATAATTTGAAATACCTTTCTTCATCCTAAGTAGTTGATCATTCCAAAGTAGGTATTCCTAACAAATTTAGAAGACTTAGTTGAAACGTACATTATAAATATAGTATTTAACACATTCTTTACAAAAAATTTTTAAAGTTTTTTTTTTGAGAGAATGCAAGTGGGGGAGGGGCAGAGAGAGGGAGACAGAGGATCTGAAGCAGGTTCTGCACTGACAGCAGCAAGCCTGATGTGGGGCTTGAACTCATGAACCACAAGATCATGACCTGAGCAAAGTTGGACACTCAACCAACTGAGCCACCCAGGTGTCCCTAACACATTCTTAAAAATGACCATCCTTTCAGTTAGCATACACATCACGGTTTTATTTATTTATTTATTTATTTATTTATTTATTTATTTATTTTTAAAATTGTTTTTTTCAACGTTTTATTTTATTTTTGGGACAGAGAGAGACAGAGCATGAACGGGGGAGGGGCAGAGAGAGAGGGAGACACAGAATCGGAAACAGGCTCCAGGCTCTGAGCCATCAGCCCAGAGCCCGACGCGGGGCTCGAACTCACGGACCGCGAGATCGTGACCTGGCTGAAGTCGGACGCTTAACCGACTGCGCCACCCAGGCGCCCCCACATCACGGTTTTAAAAACATGTCACCCTATGTTCTCTCTTTTGATCCTTGGTGACCCTGTGAGGTGGAAAGGGAATGCAATGTCTGTCTTGTACAAGTGAGAAAACAAGCTCAGAGAAATAAAGAACTCAGCCAAGATGACACACAGTCTTCAGGCTGCTTTCAAGGTTAGCCTGAAGGTCTGTGATAGCATTTTCCTAGTATTCCTTGTTGAAGAAGGAAAAACTGCCAGTTAGGTGGAAGGGTTACAAATTACAAACTCTGTAACCTGCATGCAAGTCCTTTGGTTTCATCTGGTTCTAGGTTCCCCATGATTGCTAGAACCCAGTAGTGATCACTTCCTTTATAACATGTGTATAATGAAAGGTGTTTAACCTTAAAAGATTTACTTACCACCTGCAAGTAGTAAGAAATCACAGTCTTATCAGAAAGCCAATGTGATAAGTTTTGAGGCTATTTCATAAATCTTAACATGGTTACAAAAATAAACTACATTGACTTCTCAAATAAGGAACAATAAATACACAGGGATGGTAAATTGCAAAGGTCACCTTAGAAGCAATGACATACTTGGTAGGCATTTGTAAATAATTAAGATCTTGAACTTTCTGAGTCTCCTTCCCTGGAAGAAACCTGTGAACCTCCACATGTTCTTTTTTACAATCATTACAACACCCCCACTGAGAGCTGCCTAGACAGGAATTATCATTCCCTATTACCTATGGAAAAGCCAAGGGTACAGAGATCAGTGGACTGATTAGGTCACATAGTGAATCATCAGGAGAGAATAACCCCAGGGCTTATTTCTTGATGATTTAAATGACTGCTTGAGATAATCAAAGGGAAATAGTTGGAGAATGAGGACATTTACGACATGCTTATCAAATATGCAGGTGACAAGGACTCAGTGTTATTCCTCACTCTGCTTCTAACTAGTTATGAAATTTGGACAAGTTACTTAACCAGACCAGGCCTCAGTATCATACTAGAGAAAGGAAAACAGTTGCACTAGATTAGGAGTTTTCAACTTCATTCTTCTTAAAGGAAAGTCTTAATGATTTAAACATTCATTCAAAGTACATTGTAATGTTATAAAATTAACTGATAAAAACTGAGGTGCATACAATCCTACTTCCTGCTTGGTTTTTCCCACTTCCTACAGGATTCCTTGGATACAGTCTAAAAACCACAGTATTAGGCAATCTGAAAGCTACTTTCTGTTCTAAAATTCAATGTGGGGCGCCTGGGTGGCTCAGTCGGTTAAGTGTCTGACTTCAACTCAGGTCATGATCTCGCATTCGTGGGTTTGAGACCCACGTCTGGCTCTGTGTTGACAGCTCTGAGCCTGGAGCCTGCTTTGGATTCTATGTCTCCCTTTGTCTCTGCCTGTCCCCTCACCTCAAAAATAAATAAACATTAAAAAAATTTAAAAAGTAAATAAAATTCAATGTCTTTATGATTGGAAGCAAATGGCTTTCTAATTTGCTACCTGCTCCCATCCTTTACATCATCTTGTGATATAGAAAAACCCCAGACTTGAAGTCAGAGGAGCTGGGTGTGGATCCCTGCTCCACCCACCAATTATCTATGTCACTTGAATCAAATTGCTTCACCTCTCTAAGCCTCTGTTTCCTCATCTATGAAGTAAAAATAGTAACCTTTTATAAGTAACAGTGTTTTGTAAATAGTAAAAGATTGAATAAATGTATAGTGCTGTTACTATTTTTTTTAGCTATTTAATTCTTTTTAATGTTTATTTATTTGCTTTTGAGTGACAGAGAGCGCGCGCGCACACACACACACACACACACACACACACACACACACACACACACACGAGCACAAATGGGGGAGGGGCAGAGAAAGAAGAAGACACAGAATCTGAAGCAGGTTGCAGGCTCCAGGCTCTGAGCTGTCAGCACAGAGCCCAAGGCAGGGCTTAAAGCCACAAACTGCGGGATCATGACCTGAGCCTAGATTGGAACCTTCCCAACTGAGCCACCCAGGCGCCCCTAGTGTTGTTACTATTATCATCTGTGCACAATATCCTTCAATGGGGACATGGTTTTATCTTTAGAATGATGCAGAGTACCAACATGGGTTGAGCTGCTCTTTAGCAAGCTTGCCTGAGAGCAGGGGTGGTGTCTATTGTATTTGGGCTTCATCTTCTCTGTGAGCCGAAAGCCAAGTCAATAAAGAGGGTATGAGACATCAACATAGCAAATGATTCAACCAAGGAGGCACCATCCTTAAGTCTAAAGGGAAGAATTGTCCCCATAATCTGACCTTGATTAACAGTGATCTTGGCTATATTCTCCCTCTGCACAGAGCCATAACCCGTTAATAATTGCTGTCATTCAGTGAGTGCTTACTACGTGCTAAACACTGTTTTGACACAAATTATCTCCCTTAATCTTCACAAGAACCCTCTGTAAAGATGTTATCCCTATTTTATAGTGAGAGATAACCTACAAAATAGGAGATTCCTATAGGATTCCTATAGGAATAATATCCTATTTTGTAGCTTAGAAAGGTTAATTTACTCAGGTTCATATAAATGGCAAGTGGCAGAGCCTGAACTGTGAATTCAAAATTCTGAACTGCTCACCTCTGCATCTCCCAGTTGGAAGAAAAGTTTTTTCTCACTCTGCACAGGGCCAAAAGCCTCTATTCCTCTTTATCTTTGCAGTGCCTTAGTCAGTACCATCTCTTCATTTTTATTATTGTTTTCATTCCTCCATTCAAAAGTACTCCATTCATCTTCATAAAACTCAAAGGTGAAAAGCACCGATTAGTCATTGATGTCTCCCCTTGTCTCCTGCTTGTCCTTTCTAGTATGTTTTCTGCCTGGGAGTTAGGGAATGGAGCCACATCCCTTTCCTTGGGGAGTTGATCCCATAACTAATTCATTTCTGTCAGGAAGATTTTCCTCTTAAGCTCATCCTCTTCAATTCTGCATTCTACCCAATTCTTTCTCTCTGTGGGTTGCACACTTCAGCTCTTCACATCACATTGTCTAAGCCTGCCCAGGTTCTCAGCAGTGATTTTGCCGAGCTGCCTCTTTCCATCACACTATGGCCAGAGTATCTTTCTTATTAGCACCTGGAAGATGCTTTCCCCAGTGGACGGTGGGAGAGGTGAGCTTCAAGGGATGTTGGGAAAGAAAGGGAGGAGGAAGAGGCGTGAGCATGAAACTTGAAACCTGCTTAGTCAGCAAACCTTGGATTCAGTTCAGCTTGGACATTTAGGTGCCCCCTCCGCTGGCAGCAGAGGCATTTACTGTCCAGCGAGGCATGATTCTGTTAGGATGCTGTGCCAGGCTCTAAACTTGGGCTAGGAATCACAGAAATAAATGGAGTGCATCATCAGAAGACTGAGAGGTACAGTGGACAGCATGTTAACTTTGGGATTTGAAAAATCTAGTTTAAGTTATTGCTCTACTTTTTACATAGCTATGGGGAAATAATACCCACCTAAATTGTTTCTATAAAGACTATAGACAATGACCTGGCACACAGTAGGCATTCAATCAATGAGAACTCTTATTTTTCAAAGCCCTAATTCTAAACAATTGTCATAGCCACATCCTCATAACTTTGTGTCTTGTTTGGAGTGTGTAGGCAATTATCCTTACCTCTTATTCTTCCATTTTTACTGTGCTGCAAATCAGTTTAGAGCATCCTCATATTCAGGTTTCAACTCCAGCATCAGCAATTCCACACAGTTCACCACTGCCTAGAAAGCAGAACTCAGGTATTAGCTATCAGATTCAAAACAACATAAAGTTTGCTTTTCAATTTTCACATTGATGTGAACCTTACCATTGACATGTGAAATAGATTTGGATACTAATCTATTTGCCATCTTTGTTAGGAGCTTTGCATGTATTTTGACAATTTCTCACTTGTATTAAGGAACCATTCCACGTGCATGGGTATTGGCAGTAGTATCTTGTTTTAAATGTTTATTTATTTTTGAGGGGGAGGAGGGGCAGAGAGAGAGAGAGGGGGGTACAGAGGATCTGAAGCAGGTTCTGTGCTGACAGCAGAGATCCTGATGTGGGGCTCAAACTCACGAACCATGAGATCATGACCTGGACCCAAGTTGAACACTTAACTGATTGAACTACCCAGGTGTCCCTTGGCAATAGTATCTTAATATGCAAACAGAATATTTCACTAAACACTCTTTTCAAATGAATGCACATGACCGTTCTCAGCCAAAGGAAACAACTTCTTAGGCAACTGAAATCTACTCATTTAACAAATATTTATTGAGAATCTGCAATGTATAAATGACCTTGTAGGTGCTGGGATACACTGGTTGACATGCCAGATGTGGGTCATTGAAATAATTCCTCTCTCATAGATCTTACATTCCAGTGAGAAACACACAATAAATAAGAAAACATAAATAAAGAAAATTAATGTGAGAAAATGATGACTGCAATGAAGAAAGCAAAACAAAGTGATATAATAGTGATTAAAGAGGCTATTTTGTTTACTTATACATTTTTACCTTAATTTACAAAGCAAAGTAATAGATGCACGTAGTGAAAAAAAAAAAAAAAAAATTATCTCCCCCCAAATCTAATGAATAGGGAGAAGAAAGGTGGGAAGGCTTTTCTGAGGAGCTAATAACTGAGCTGAGACATGAATTAGGAGGAGACAGCTAATAAGAAGGCCTGTGAAGAGCATATCAGGAAAAGGAATCCAAGTGCAAAGGAGCTTTGTCCATGGAACAGAGGAAATGACAATGTAGTTGGGGCAAATTGAACAAAGGGGTGAGAGATAGGAGATGAGATTGTAGATGTAGGCAGAGGCCAGACCATATAGGATTTTATGGGGTGTGGCAAGACCATTGATTATGTTCAAGTTACAGTGGGAGGCTATGGACAAAGTTGGATTAAGCCAGGAAGAGATATGGACTGATTTGTTAAAAAAAAAAAAAAAGTTTTTTTTAACATTTATTTATTTTTGAGAGAGGGAGAGAGAGACAGAGTGTGAGCGGATGAGGGGCAGAGAGGGAGACACAGAATCTGAAGCTGACTCTAGGCTCCAGGCTCTGAGCTGTCAGTACTGAGTCCAACGCGGGGCTCAAACTCACAAACCGGGAGATCATGATGTGAGACAAAGTTGGAAGCTTAACCGACTGAGCCACCCAGGCACCCCTGGACTGATTTGTTTTTCTAAAAGATGATTCCATCTTCTGGCTAGAGGACGGAGTATAGAGGGAACAGCAGTGAAAATGGGAGGCTTTTATAGTAGTTCAGATGAGTGATGACTGTGGCTTAGAGCAGGATAATAGTAGTAATGATGCAGAAATTCAAGATTTCCTTCAGAATAATTTGTTCAGAATTTCCAGAATTTGTTGATAAATTGGATTTGGGGAGTGAGGTAAAGCAGAAACTAGAATAAGTCCTAGGTTTGGACTTGAATTTTTGGGCATATGATGGTGCCATTTACTGAGATAGGAAAGATTGGAGGTTGAACGTGTTTTGGGGAATTGGTTTTGATTTGGGAAAGTTAAGTATGGTAGACTTATGAGATAGTCAAATGGAAATGTCTAAAAGGACAACTTCTTTGGCTATTACCAGATGCTTCCATTGTCCTCTCTCACAACACACAGCCATCTTGTTGGCTAGGTTAGAGATCTTTAAGAAAGAGCCCAGTTACCAATGCCAGTCCCAGATACCTCTGTCATCAACTTGCTATTTTCCCTAGGAGTTAATGCAGCGGCTTAGGGGACCATGGGGGGTATTCCTTGGACACCTATACTACATTCTAATATGTGTCTGAATAGCTGTGGTTGGTAAAGGAAGCAGTTTCCCAGAACAGAGTTATATTTGGCCAAAAAAACATTTCCAACTACATTTTCCACTTGGCATACAGATAGAATAGGGCATGGCATGAAAAAATAATACAATCTGGTTTGAAAATGTTTCTTATGCATTGACACACTAAAGAGAAAAGGGTTTATTTTTCTTCTCCCTCAGATTCTGGTTCATAAATTTATAGTTCTTAAAATTGGAAAGATCTCAAAGAACAATGGAGTTAGCTCCTGATCTCAGGCATGCAAGGTATCATGGCAGTCAATTCCTAGAAGAATTACTACTACTTACTTTATTATTATCACTACTAAATTCAGTGGTGATTTACTAATCATTACTTTAAAAAAGTTTTTTTTAATGTTCGTTTATTTTTGAGACAGAGACAGACAGATCATGCACACAGGAGGGGCAGGAAGAGAGGGAGACACAGAATTTGAAGCAGGCTCCAGGCTCCTAGCTGTCAGCACAGAGCCCAACTCGGGGCTCAAACCCACAAACTGCAAGATCGTGACCTGAGCCAAAGTCAGACGCCCAAAAGACTGAGCCACCCAGGTGCTCCTACTTTTTTTTTTTAATTTAGGTCCCAGTTGGTTAAAATAGTGTAGTAATAATTTCAGGAATAGAATTTAGTGATTCGTCACTTACATAGAACACCCAGTGCTCATCCCAACAAGTGCCCTCCTTAGTGCCCATTTGCCCATTTAGCCCATCCCCCCACCCAACACCCCACAAGCAACCATCACTTTGTTCTCTGTATTTAAGAGTCTCGTATGGTTTGTCTCCCTCTCTGTTTTTATCTTATTTATACTTCCCTTCCTCTATGTTCATCTGTTTTGTTTCTTAAATTCCACATATGAATGAAATCATATGATATTTGTCTTTCTCTGACATATTTCGCTTAACATAATACACTCTAGTTCCATCCACGTTGTTGCAAATGGTAAGATTTCATTCTTTTTGATAGTCGATCATTACTCTATTATTGTAAGAGAGCTTACTGCCTTTGAGAAATAGGCCTTTTCTTCAACAACTTTATACATTTAGGTCTTCAAAACCTATTTTCAGCTAAGAAATTAAGTGTAAATAAAATAAATTCAATATGGACAAAACATAAAAATAATTCATAATCACTAGGATGCTTCCTTATATGCAAAATATTCTTTGAAACTAAAAAACCATCCTTCCAGGCACCTCCCCACACTCCCACCCACCCTTCCTGGCTTTTGCCCTAGTGGCTAAACATCTCCACTGGGATATCATTTTGCTCTTCTAACACAAAGTTCTTAATTTCTGGCTTGTCCCATCTATATAAGAAGGATAGGGCTTAATATGGTTTGATGTTGCTTCATAGCAGGCCCTCTCAGCTTATCAGATTCTTTTACAATGGCCATCTCATTATACAGACTCATTCCCATAAATGTCTTCTTACTGGTTGATGGGTCTGTTAGTTTTTTGAAAGCTCCTCTGAGCTAAGTTCATTACTACACTGAGTTCTCCCTTAAACTATAGCTGCCCCCCTCCCAAGTCTATTTTCAAGGTATCTCCCCTAACTTAAAGCAGAAATACTGTGACACATTGAGACAAAGAAACCAAGGAAGTAGAATTTTTGAAAGCCAAGGAAGTAGCCACATCTTATAACAAAACTGAAAGGTAATCACCATTGTCTACATTCAGACCACTACCACAAACCAAAAATGGGAGGGGCATTAATTTCAATAACAATTTGCTGACAGAGTCTACCATTTCTTGTCATGCTATTTGTCCCATTTCTACATCCAAGGCCCAGAGGTTTTGTTTGTTGGGCCTTTCAAGGTAACATTATAGCTGTATTCTGTACAAAAACTAGCTCACCTCAGCTTGTGTTCTCTGAAAAAGTTAGCTCAGCTCAGGTCAATTATTTCTTGCACTTGTACAAGATAACCTGATTCTTAAGTAGGCTTGCTTATGGAGAGAGACTTTGGAGAATCTTCCTTCTCAGCAGCACTAATGTAAAATAAAGGTTGGAGGTATAGACTGTACATAACTTTTGCCTTAGGTCCTTCAGTCAGGATTAAGAGTTGCACCCACAAGAAAAGAATGATCTCCTTATAGTTTAACTTGCCAACTTCAGAGAAATAATATACCAGATTCCCTTACATACCATGACCTATTTACTTCTTCCTCTACTTCCTCAACCAAAAGGAACTCTACACTTCCTAACAAAATAACATCTATCTTAACACTAATATAGAAATCAACTATATTTTTTTTATTTATTTTATGACCATTTACTCCCTTTGGTCTTCCCCTGGGACATGATTCTTTTTAACAATTTTACATTTCAACTGGAGAATGTAATTTTATTTTTTTAAATTATTATTATTTTTATGTTTATTTATTTACTTTAGTTTGAGAGAGAGAGAGAGAGAGAGGAAGGGGGGAGAGCGGCAGAGGGAGAGGAAAGAATCTTAAGCAGGCTCCATTGCTCAGTGTGGAGCCCGCTGCATGGCTCTATCCCATGACCCTGGGATCATGACCTGAGCCAAAACCAAGTTGGACGCTCAACAGACTGAGCCACCCAGGCACCGAGAATATAATTTTTAATAATTTGAAACAATTTATAACAATTTTAAACAATTCCTAACAATTTTACATTTCAACTAGAGAACTTAAGGTGGGTTTAACTTTTTAACTTAGTGTGCATATTCAATAACCTCTTGAAAAGCTTAAGGACACTTACTGGAATTCTGTTTTCTTTTTCCCTCTCCTCCTTTTTTGTCTTTTCTAAGATGCAAGATTTGGCAATGTGCAGACAAAAATACATACTGATTTGGCATAGGTTTGGGAGCCAGATAGACCTGGCTTTGTGAATTTGGTCTAATTATTCAATTTTTCTTTTGATCTAGTTATTCAGCATTTCAAAATTTGATCAGAGAAATGGATATCTTATGGAATGCCATGAAGATCAAAAGAGATGTGGATCAGCCCAGTGCCTGATGGATTGATTATACAAGTAAGGTTTGATTGATTATAAAGTTTGTATGTTCCAAGTTCCTATGGGGTCTTGGAGTTGGATACTAGTTCACAGAAATGACTGTTTCTCAATTTTCCCTGATAATAAGAATTTCTTATGGTATTGGTTAAAAACAAAATTTCCCCGGTCTCATTCCAGACTCAATGAATCAGAAACTCCAAGTCTTGGGAGTCAAGGAATTGTATTTTTTACAAACATTCCTTGTGATTCATATTATCAGAAAAGTTATAGGAACACTGATACAGACTTTCAGTGTCATGTTCTATAATTACAAGCAAAATTTGACATAAAATAACATTATTATAATAATTTGATTTTTTTTAATGTTTATTTATTTTTGAGACAGAGAGAGACAAAGCATGAACAGGGGAGGGTCAGAGAGAGGGAGACACAGAATCAGAAACAGGCACCAGGCTCTGAGCTGTCAGCACAGAGCCCGATGCGGGGCTCGAACTCACGGACCGCGAGATCACGACCTGAGCCGAAGTTGGACACTTAACCAACTGAGCCACCCAGGCGCCTCAATAATTTGATTTTTTAATGTGTGGAGCTTATGTTCTTAGTTAAATTACACAGTTTAATATTTTAACTGAAATTTACATCAAATATTTAAATTTCTAGTCCATGTGTCTTTTTCTCTGTAGTTTCCACAAAACAGTCAAACTTCATTCTCATTAGTGAACAAAGATGATACTGCTTTTGGCTTTAACTAATTTTAAGCACTTTGGTAATGTACAGCAGTACATAAATATTTATAATACTATTAAATGTTAATAATAATAATAATAATAGTAATAATAATAATAATGGTCTACACCCACAAGACTTGACTTGTGAATTAGCCAACTAGCTGCATTTTAATATGCTTTTAGCAAATCTAAGCTTCATAGAGGCAAAGCTTGAAATATTATGCATAAAAACAGCACATTCTTTCTCGCTTGAACTCAGATTATTTTTATTCTTTCTTTCTTTTTTTAGATGGGCCTCTAGCTAAATGCACATTTTAGGTTATGTTTTGCAACGTATTTTTAAGTATTTGGCATCCAGATACACATTTAATATTTCATTCAAAGATTATATTGTGGATGGTGATTATTATCTCGCTGTGTTGTATGTGGCAGGGACCCAGAGGAGTGAGAAAATGAGGAGGAAAGGGTGGGAGAAAGGTTGGATAAATCAATGTAACAGCAGCAGTTCTTTCCAAATGAATGACTATTCAACAAGGAATATTTACTGAGCTCCTACTAGGAGCCAGCTACCATCCTAATTCCTGAACACAGCTACTAACTGCTCTGTTGGCTCCTTGTTCTCAGTTTTGCCTCTGAGCCCTGTGATCAGCTAGAGACATGGCAATTGTTGGTGACCAGTTGACACTTTCTTAACAAGAAAAGACTCAGGCTGTTCTTGGTTACCCTAGGCCACAGCTACCACACAGTGGTTGACACTCTATTTCAGAATTGCCTGTAAGTCTTCTATTTTAGGTCTATGCCTACCTAATATGAATACAAAACAAAAAAATGCTCATGGTTTGTCTTGCTCTCATCCACTGCTTAGTTTGAGATGACACTAACTAGAATCTAGATTATGCCATCATGTATTTGTTTATAAGTTGCTTTCACATGATTCTTTAGTTGTTTCCTATTAAATTTATCTTTTTTCTTTAGCTAGTGCCTTCCTACAATTGTTTTCCTATAACATAGTTCTTAGGATAAAACTATATATGTGGAAGATCCTCAGATATTGTTCGCAATGAGTAAATACAGACAAACATATTATTTCATTAGCTGTACTAGAGGAGCTTGCTGGTGACCATTTATCTTCATTTAATGTACAGTAAGTGATAATGGTGAAAATTAATTTTTTTAATGTTTATTTATTTTTGAGAGAGAGAGACAGAGTACAGGTGGGAAAGGGGCAGAGAAAGAGGGAGACACAGAATCTGAAGCAGGCTCCAGGCTCTGTGCTGTTAGCACTCTGTTAGCACAGAGCCTGACACAGGGCTCGAACCCACAAACCGTGAGATCAGGACCTGAGTTGGAGTCAGAAACTTAACCGACTGAGCCACTCAGGCACCCCATAAATTTCTATAATTTAAGAAAATCTGACATGCAGTGTTTTTGGAAAGTCTGAAACGACTAGCCATATGAAAGTCTAAACATGGTCACTAACAATGATCAATTATACTCTCAATAATTTGGATTAGGACATTATTTTCCTCATTCCAGGAAAATTACAAAATACAGAAAGTATACATAAGAGTTTGAAGTAAACAATTTCAGTTACATTTATTTTTATTTTATATCTTTTATATCAAGTACATCTATGCTATATAACTGTCATGAACTTGTTTATATTGTCTTTGGAATTATTCTTTCTTTTCCATTGTTCACATTTTGATATGTAGTCTTCCAAACTTGCTTTTTATGCATCTAGTTTTTCCATAAAAATATGTGTATAGTTACTTTTTATTGTAATAAGCATTATATACCTTTTTACAAAGATGCTCATTTTTGATTGGATGGCTGATGAGGGCAAGGGGTGGAAATGGGGGCAACATCCACAGATAGACAACACTTAATTAGAAACTTGGAATTATTCTCCAGTTTCATAAATAAGATGTCTTTGCTTTCTGCTCTGATTTAAATCTATTTCAGGGGATAGATCATATCATTTACATCAGTGTTGGTCAGACTTTAGAATACTTCATAATTATCTGAAAGCTTTTTAAAATTTTTTTTTAACGTTTATTTATTTTTGAGAGAGAGAGACACACAGCATGAATGGAGGAGGGGCAGAGAGAGAGGGAGACACAGAATCGGAAGCAGGCTCCAGGCTCTGAGCCATCAGCCCAGAGCCTGACATGGGGCTCGAACTTGCGGACCGCGAGATCGTGACCTGAGCCGAAGTCGGACGCTCAACCGACTGAGCCACCCAGACGCCCCTGAAAGCTTTTTTAAAAAATGTATACCCTCTCCTCCCCGCCCCCCCCCAGCCTCACCCTCAGAGATTCTGATTTAACATGTAACCAGGCATTTGTCAGTTTTAACCAGCATTTAATGCCACTTTTCATTTTCATCTTAATTTCCCTTTAGAGGAATCTCCCTTTGGACGATTAGTCTGAAGAAGTGTCACCTGGGCTTGGTGACACTCCATCATTTGGTGACTCTACTTCAGAAATTTCGGTCTATAGCAGTAAAACAACACCAAAGTTAGAACTGGAAATCATTACAGTGTCAGCATGATGACTACATTGTTCCTGTGGTGTTATTTTTGTTGTGGTTCCTCTAAAGCTTCCTCGGTTCCAATCTCTGGTCAATTATGTGAATCCCTGATATCCTTTCAGTCAGTTCCTTCTTTGTCTAAGGTAGCAAGAATTTGTTTTTGTTGCTTGCAATGGGGAACTAAACCAATAAAGAAAATCTATACTAGTGGGGTCTAGGAACTTACATTTTTAGCAAATTCTCCAGGTAATTCTGATGGAGGTAGGTCCTCAAACTACACTTTGAGAAACATTGTTCTATTTTTTTAGTATTCCACATAGCTCTTCGTATCATGGTATTCATGTAGAACGTAGTCAATAAATGCATCCTAGATGAACAAATGGATAAATGGATGGATAGATGATGGATTCTTTGTAAAGATGCCTGTCCTCAGATCTACTAGTGCTAAACTTTGGACAAATAAATGTAGGTTGATTGGTGTTGTTCCCTGAAGTTTTCTTGTTAGGTATATGTGCTGATTTTACTTTGATGTAGTTGAGAACCACAAAGCAGTTTAGAGAAGACAATGAGCAGGAATGCAGAAAAAATTCATCCTAAAATCTTACTAGTAATGAAGAAATGAGATTTTATAAAGTATGCCCATAGTTTTTTTGTTTGTTTGTTTTTTTCTTTCTGGATGGTGGCATAGATCTTTGAAATCTTGTGTATTTTTTCATTATTTTAAATACTAAATAAAAATAATAAGCACATGAAGACAGGAAGACAGCTAATTGAAATCTCTTTTTCTTGCTTAAATAGGTTGAAAAGTATGTCAGTAGGTAATGGAATTTTTCATGAATTTGACCTTGATGGCAACTTCCTCAAAGTTGGAGCAAAGGCCATGCTATGTATGCTTAGTTTGTAGGACTTTTCCATTCATGATTTCCTCAGTCTTCTAGGAAGTCCTTACTAGTATTAGTGAAAGATTTTTGTAAGCATTTTCTTTCATACAAGGATAGAACCCTCTTATTACTTAGGTCCTCAAGAAATGTGAATAAGTACTTGTGCACCCCAAAGACCTAGGCTTAGTTTACATTAATATATCTTTGGATCAATTTGGCTATAGTTCCTCACTACTAATTTCTCATGGGTTTTGTTTTGTTTTGTTTTGTTTTGAGAGACAGTGTAAGTTGGTGGTAAAAACACTGGCCTAAGAACTTGGACACAGAGTTTCGAGTCCTGGTGCTGCAATAATTTGACTGCAATTATGGATTTATTTGTCTGACTTCTCCCACTACTTGGACAGAGATCATGTTTTATTTGTTTTCCTATCAATACCACCTGGCACATGGTTAGTGCTTAGCTAATGTTTACTTAATGAAGCTTGAATGAATTCCTAAACTTGGGCAGCTCACAGCCTTTTTGGATTTCAGACCCATCATTTATAAAATAGGTTGGTTGTTCTCTAACATGATTTCCAGATCAGACTTTCTGTGATTCTATGATCTGTGTACACTGAAGCCAACCTCCATACACAGTCTCACTTGTCTGGGGGCATTGAGAAATGGCATTGCATTACTTACTTTGTTATAAGTGGCTTCTTAATCTCTGAGTCACTCTTACTGAAAATGGTTTCAAAGAGACTGCAGTGTTGCTGTATATTTAGTGGAGAACAAATTGGAGAAGTGCCCATTCAATATTTACTTTTATAGTTTCGGCAGAGTGCTCTGATCCATGAAGACTGTTGAGATATTTCAAACAGCGTCCATCTCAAGTAGTTTGGTACTTACATGATTAGACTGACATGGCTACATTTCAACAAAGTTGTTGGTCAGCTAACAAGAGTTCAAATGTCACATCTATCCATCCATAACATACTACAGCTTTTCTCTACTCCTTTACATTAGAGTGAATTTTGCTTGAAGAATCATAGAAACATCAGGGCTGGAATCATAAAATCAACATTATAGAAAGTCAGAATAGGAGGATCTAAGGTTTGTTGTAAGGGACCTTAGGAGCTGGTTGAGTGGGGTATAGTGTGTATCTTTGTGGGGGAGGTCTAATTAGGCAGGACTCTGAGTTCTCTTCATCCCAGCTTCAACCATCTCAACTAAGAGCAACCCTACTTTTGTTCATTATGCTGATCTTCCGAATAAAAATGTTCTGCTGCTAAATAAAATTCTGACCTGTCAGTCTAGTCCAACTCATCATTTTTAGATAAAGGGGCTCAGGTGGATAAAGGATTTGCTCTTGAGAGAGGCCACTAGAAGATGTAGACCGGCTCTTAATTTTCCAAACAGATTTCAGGAAAAGAAATATCATAAGTAGAAGGTATAGGTGGCAAAATCTGAAGGAAGAGAATGCTTAATTTTTGTAGTTTACAAAGCACTAATACATACATGTCATTGATTTTCACAACACACTTGTGAGGCAAGTATTACAGGTATTATTAACCCTAATTTACAGATGAGGAAACCGACACTGGGGAAGGTCAAGTGGCATGCACAGGGCCATAAGTGTGAGAGCCTGGCCTAGAGCTCAAGTCTTCTAATCTTGAACTCAATACTTTTTGTATTACACCACACTGCAGACTGAAGAAAGACACATGACAAATAAATGTGTCAACATATCTTAGAGACAAGAATCAGTAGTGGGTAGAGGACTCACACATTCTGGTGCCTGAGGATATGATTTGGCAATTGTGTGCATTTCCCTAAAGTCATCCTATGCTGCCTTTGCTCATAGTCTGAATCATGCACATTGTTCCCATTGGCGGAACATTTGAGCATACTTTTCCATGTGCTATTTTAGCAACATCAATTTGCTAATTATGAAGACAAAATTATCTTATTAGATCATAAGGAAACCTGCCTTTTGGTTTTGCCAAGCTTTTGTTACTGCTGGTTAAAAATCTTTTGGTATTCCTTGTAAGAATTTACTTAGCGAAATGTTTAATGTGCACCCAGGTAAGTTTTCTTCTGTGTTAAAGCCCAATTTTATCTTCAATTTCTTTTTTCTTCCCATCTTCTATTCTTTATCTCACAATAATTATTCACTATTGAGAATGCATACCTTTTCAAGGGTAAAAAGCAAACTTTAAAAGAAATGAATTTAAGCCTTATAATATAGGACTCAATATATAACCATACGTTGAAACATTTTAGAGATTAGATTATAAAAATGAAGGAAGATTTGAAAGAAAAACTAGTCTTTCTGGAAAACAGCTGTGCAGTACTTTTCAATGTGACATATAAAGCAGGTTGAAATTTGAGGTTAAAAGTCACATTTGGCTAGTTTACATTTCTTGGTACTCTAGGAAAAGGTTCTAGAGCCCTAAAGGTATATAATTAATGAACTGTGTAAAGTGCAGGAGAATCATTTAAATCAATTTCATAGAACAAAATCCAGTGTATTTAATTAGGCCAGCTTGGAAAATATAAGCATGTTATTTGAGAAATTGCTACTACATTCATATGCTAGGATAAATTAATAAGTTCCGTCTTCTTATAGAATTGTTTAGGTGTCTGGCTTCTATGGGCCAGATGGAAATGGGATAATATTTGGTATCGGGAGTAGAAAAAGATGATCATGGAGATAAAGTCACATCCTTCTTTTTATTTTGCCCATGATAAAACAACATATGAGGGGGCGCCTGGGTGGCACAGTCAGTTAAGCATCCGACTTCAGCCAGGTCACGATCTCGCGGTCCGTGAGTTCAGGCCCCGCGTCAGGCTCTGGGCTGATGGCTCGGAGCCTGGAGCCTGTTTCCGATTCTGTGTCTCCCTCTCTCTCTGGCCCTCCCCCCATTCATGCTCTGTCTCTCTCTGTCCCAAAAATAAATAAACATTGAAAAAAAAATTTAAAAAAAACAACATATGAGGACTTTAATACAGACTCTTTGTTGGGATTAGGTAGAGAGGTGAAAAAAACAGAAAGCTGCAAATAACAGTGGCTTAAATGAGATATAAATTCATTTCTCTCTTACATAAGTGAATTCTGGAAGTAAACAGTCCAGGGTTGGTAGGGCAGAATTATAATCATCAAGGACACAGACTCTCTTTTACCCTGTTGCTCTGCTACCCTCAGTATGTAGCTTGTACCTAGTGGCCCAAAATTATTGCTGGAGCTTCAGTCATCACATTTTTTTTTCAGCCCAACTGAAGAAAATAGACATGAAGAAGGCTACATGATCTCCCTTTGAACTCCTCTTATCTCCCAATCTGGACTAAAGCATAAATAAATAGCTGATGCTTCTGGTCTAGTAGAAGAGAGACAAACTTGAAGGAATTCATTTTTTTCCCTTACAATTTGCTAGGCAATGTATTTTAAGATGTTGCTCAGTACTAGATGTGGTTGCTCCTTGTGGAACACCAAAAGAACTGAAACTTAGGATAAAAATCCATAGCATCATCATTGTATCCCTAAATATACAAACCTAAGTTTAAATGTTATTGAAAATGGTGGGTGGGCCAAACAACCATATTCCAGACTGGTATGAACCCTGTGTGGCCCATGAGAATTTTCTGGAAAACAATAAAAAGCCCCATGCAGTTCAAATCTAAATAAGGAAAACATCTTCAAATATTCTGTAACTTATTTTCTAGCAAGGATCAGGGAAGTAATAGTGCCATCCAGATAAATCTGAATAAACTGAGTCCTCATTTCAAAAAGATTCATGGAAGAATCAAAGTCAATCTCCATATGCCATGGTTAAAAATGTCAAAACAAGATCTAAGGGTACAGAGATGACTAAACTTTAAAAAAATATTAATCATGTAAAATTTTGTTATATGAAGTAGAGGGAGCACTGTAGTTGTCTCAATGAATCTATTTTACGCTGTCAATTAACAAAATATGATGTTAACTTCCTTAGCCTGTTTTTGGCCCCAGATTAATCATTACTGGTTTGACAAGCATTTATTGAGTGTCTACAGTGTTCCAGGCATTGTGCTAAGAGCTAAATAAAACAACCTGTGTCCTCAAAGAGCTCAAAGTTTGGTGGTGGCAAGTTATTTATAATTTCCATTCCTACCGATAACATTACCACTGTATGATCTTAGAATTTAGAATTTGCGATTAAGAGACATGGTTTGGTCCACTAAGAACAAACTGAAAAGAGCTTAGGTTTAGTACTCAGAAAACATCCATTTGAAGTTTAGCACCGTTGCTTATTACTTGTGTCCTTGAACAGATTACTGAACCTTTCTTAATTTCTTCCTTGAAAACTGAAAATAATGTTTATCTCTGAGGACTGTTCTGAGGATTAAATGATACAATGTAAATGTTGTGCTTGGCCACAAAAGGCATCCAAAAGCTGGTTGTTGTTGTTGTTATTTTTTTTTTAATTAATTATTGTACTTTTTCCAAGAGTGAATTGGTTCTACACAATGATTTGGAGGGTGCACATAGTTGATACATGTCTTTGTCTAGCTTACATATGCTAGCCTACATATGCTAGCCTATGTAGCACACATTTAAGAGTAATATGAGTAATTTTATATTGCAAAATATCTTTTATATTTACTTTACATTTAAAAAAATTTATATATTTATTTTGTGAGAGCAAAAGAGAAAGAGCATGAGTTGGGGAGGGGGAGAGAGGGAGAGAGAGAATACAAAGCAGGCTCCATGCTGTCAAGCCCGATGCAGGGCTCTATCTCATGAACTGTGAGATCATGACCTGAGCTTAAATCAAGCTTAAATCAAGAGTTGGATGCTCAATCAACTGAGCTACCCAGGCGCCCCATTTTACATTTTTTGATGGAAAATATATTCACTACATTTTCTCTCACATATATTTACTCACTTTAGTCAGTGAGATGAGTATTTTTTAAACATTGCAACTCTCCTTCAAAGTAGTATCATTATTATCATCCCTATTTTACAGATGAGGAAATTGAAGTATAGAAAGGTTAACTAACTTGTCCAAGGTTAGACAACTAAGTAGCAAAGTTGGGATGTGAACCCAATCACTATGTCTCCAGAGTCTGTGTTCTCACTATTATACCGTATCACTACAAATAGCTTAATTCTTTAACCCATGAACCCTATTGGGACTAGAAAGAACTTTCTGACCTTCAGTGATTGACTTTTGGCACAGTGATACAATCAACCCTGCCACCCAAGCAAGGTGGCCTCGCTTTAGGCTCTGTGTTTTAGAAGGCCCTACATATCACAAACACAAAAAATAAATCTGTTTAATAGCACATGGGTACCTCTGACACTTGTGATTTGGCGCTCAGCACTGGCACATGTGTCCTTAAACATCCACTTTCATGCTTAACAGCATTCAGCCCCCTGGGAAACGCTTCTTTACCTCTCTTGTCCTATTTCTTGAGTGAAAAGGCAACTGTGTCTAAATGCTGTGAGGTCTTGTGGATTGTACTGCCACCAAATTTGGAGATGAACACCAGTGATGTGGGTGGGTTTGAGTAAGAGGAGTACCTAGAGAGGAGAAAGGACTAACTTTTCATTTCTTTCGTCTCAGCATGAGTGCAAAAGATTTTTGCACAGTGCAGTATCATTTTCCATTTCACCCAGTATCTATTTTGAAAAAAGTTTTTAAGTTTATTTATTCATTTTGAGAGAGAGAGAGAGCAGCAGCAGGGGAGTGAGAGAGAGAGAGAATCCCAAGCAGGCTCTGCAGTGCCAGTGCTGAGCCCAATGTGGGGCTCAAACCCACACACCGTGAGATGATGACCTGAGCCAAAATCAAGAGTTGGATGCTTAACCACTACACCACCCTGGCGCCTCTCTTGCTTTTCTTTACATTTTGTGTTTCCAGAAGTACCCATGAATTAGTATATTATTTGTAATAATTAAACATGACTGCTGAGGAACATTTGCAATATAAAACAATTCATATTACTCTTGAATGTGTGAATATGTAAGCTAGACATAACATGCATGAAGCATGATATCAATTCTTCCCACTGACTACCAGATGGTCAATGCAAGAATAAAGAATAGTTTTCTTTTTAATAATATATTTAAATAGATGCAGGTAAATTTTAAGTTTTCTCTATGATTTTGATTTAAAATTTTGATATTAAATAATTATAATTTATTTTTTCCTTTTCAATTTTGAGATATAACTTTGAATTCTTTAGAGAAGTCAGTTTTTAAACATGTAAAATAATTATAATTTTATTCCAGTTTGAGAAATAACTGACATAATATTGTATAAGTTTAAGATATACAATGTAATGATTTGATGTATGTATATACAGTGAAATGATTATCACAATAAGTTTAGTTAACATCCATACCTCACACTGTTACAAATTTATTTTTCTTGTGGTGAGAACTTTTAAGATCTACTCTCTTAGCAGCTTTCAAATATACAATACAGTACTATTAACTATAGTCACCATGCTCTACATTATATCCCCAGAACTTATATATCTTCTAACTGGAAGTTTGTACTTTAGACCATCTTCACCCAAAAATAATTGTAATTTTTCAGTCTTTTATATTTACTTTTTTTGATGGAAAATATACTCACAATTTGAATACTTTGAATGTAATTACATTTGGTTTTTAATCTTTTAGAGCATAAGAATGAGATCACGTTGAGGCCAAAATAGAAATGGAAAATATAAAAGTGAAATTCTGGAAAGAAAAAAAAATCTATCAAAGTAGAAGGATAGGACATACTTCTCCAAAAGTTTAAGAGCTTGATATATAACTTTTAAATATGTAGGCACATGATACCGGGCTCTGTGTATGGTCTGGTTCTACCTCCACAATGTTAGCAGTGGGACTTTCAGGCAGAGTTTATACACAGTTACCCAAGCAAGCTCTTTTTGGCCTAACTGGTATTTTACCCTGTCTAAAATAACACAATTAGATCAGTAGCCTCACAAATAGACTCAAAATTAAGAAACTGGGAAAACAAATTAATACCAAGAATTGAACACATTTTAAAAATATAACTAACTTGCAGAAGACTGCATGATGGATTCAGATGTTTAAAATTTTTTTTTAACGTTTATTTATTTGTTTTTGAGAGACAGACAGAGAGAGAGAGAGAGAAAGAGCATGAGCAGGGGAGGAGCAGAGAGAGAAGGAGACACAGAATCCAAAGCAGGGTCCAGGCTCTGAGCTGTCAGCACAGAGCCACAGAACCTGACGCAGGGCTCGAACCCACGAGCGGTGAGATCATGACCTGACCAAAGTTGGACGCTCAACCGACTGAGCCACCCAGGTGCCCCAATGGATTCAGATGTTTTTTTCAACGTTTTTTTTTTGTGTTTTTCTTTTTTTATTTTTGAGACAGAGAGAGACAGAGCATGAATGGGGGAGGGGCAGAGAGAGAGGGCGACACAGAATTGGAAACAGGCTCCAGGCTCTGAGCCATCAGCCCAGAGCCTGACGCGGGGCTCGAACTCACAGACCGTGAGATCGTGACCTGGCTGAAGTCGGACGCTTAACCGACTGCGCCACCCAGGCGCCCTGGATTCAGATGTTTTAAGAACTACATGATTTCTGTGAAGAAAATAGTCCAAATGGAAAATGTACTATGTTCTAAAATAATGAATGATTTTTGAGAAAAAATGATTTTCAAGGAGGAAAAACATGTTAAGTAGGTTTTTCTTGAAGAAGTGTGTCTATTAATTTGGTCAATCAATAAATGTGTAGTGATGTGCACATAATGTGCTCCAATGTGGTTAGACAACATTGAAGGGAGGGTGTTTACAATCTAAATGATGTATACTGGAACAATTAGAGAACAGATTATAAAAACTGTGAACTGTGAGATACAGGCAACTATTATGGAGCATCAAAGTAGAGAAGGATTGATGTGATCTTGAATCATTTGGCAGGGAGAGCTTCTTCGAGTGGCACTGGAGTGAGGCCCATAATGTAATACCTGGAATGTGTCTGCCTCATGACCCTGAGAATGAGGATCTTCTTTTTTTGTTTGTTTGTTTATTTATTAATTATTTTAGGGAAGGGTCGGGGCAGAGAGAGAGGGAGACAGAGGATTCAAAGTAGGCTCCACACTGACAGCAGAGAGCTCCACGTGGGGCTTGAACTCACAAATCTTGAGATCATGACCTGAGCCAAAGTTGGATGCTTAACTGATGGACACACCCAGGCACCACGAGAGTGAGGGTCTTCTTAAATTTTGTGCCCCTGGTGCCTCCTTAGTCCTGGTGACCTTATACTAGTCCTGGTCCTGGCAAAGAACATTCATTTCTTTTTCCTGAAGTCACTAGGGAGAATGAGTAAGGAAGCAAAGACAGGCCAGAGGTGCTACTCTAGTAGATGTCTCTGCACACAGAGGCTAAGGGAAGAGATCCTCCCCCCAGGAAAGATCATAGAAGTAAAGTCTCCTGCAAGACCATACAGCCAGTGGAGGCTGGATCCCAGGACTCCTGATTCCGGTTCATAAAAAAGATGATATGATGCAGCTTTGAGTAATCAAACCCGTCCACTGGAGCACTCAATTAACCAGGTCTTTTATTACCACTATTATCATCTTTTATTTTTTATTTATTTTTCATATTTATTTTTGAGAGAGAAAGAGAGAGAAAGAGGGGGGGGGGCGGACAGTGCCAGCAGGAGAGAGGCAGAGATAAGGAGACACAGAATCCGAAGCAAACTCCAGGTTCTGAGCTGTCAGTGTAGAGCCCGAGGTGGGGCTCCAACCCATGAACCGAGAGATCTGATCTGAGCTGAAGTTGGATGCTTAATCAACCGAGCCACCTAGGTGCCCCATTATTATTACCATCTTATCATTAGTTTGCCTTCATGACTCTTTTAGGTAAGACTTAAGTAAATTATATATTCAAACTATATATAAACTCTTATAGTGTGTAGTAGGATGAATGGTGACCCCGGCGCCCCCCCCCCAAAGGAGATATGTCCATATCCTAGAACCTGTGAATATGACCTTATTTGGAAAAAAGCTCTTTGCAGATGTAATTGTATTAAAGATGTGGACATGAGTAATCCTCAACTATCTGAGTAGGTTCTAAACCCAGGATAAGTGTCCTTTTTAAAGACACATAAAGGAGAGACACATGGAAAAGAGAAGGTCACCTGAAAATGGAGGCAGAGAATGGAGTTATGTAGTCACAAGCCAAGGAACACCTGGAGCCACCGGAAGCTGAAAGACATAGGGAGGATTCTCCCTTCAGAGCCTTTGGAGGGAGTACAGCCCTGCCAACACTTTGATTTCAGACTTCTGGCCTCCAGAACTGTGAGAGAATAAACTCTTGTTTTAAGCCACCAGATTTGTGGTAATCTGTTAGAGCAGCCCTAGGAAAACTAACACATAGGGTATATATATTTTTTAAAAGTCCAATATAGTTATGTATTATCCCAAATTTTAGAGGCTTTAAAACAACATCTCATGCAGTTTCTGTGGGTCAGGAATTTGGGAACAGATTAGCTGAGTAGTTCTGGCTCAGGGTCTCTCCTGAGGTTGCAATCAAGATGTTGGTCAGGGCTTCTGAAGGCCTGGCTGTGGTGCCAGAGGATCTGCGTCCAAGATGGCCCACTCACAAGGCTGGCAAGTTAATGCAGGCTGCTGGCAAAAGGCCTAAGTTCTTTGCCATGTGGACCTCTCCGTTGGACTGTTTGAGTGTTCTCATAACATGGTGTCTGACTTCTGCCAGTGTGAGAGAGCCAAGAGAGAGTAGCCTGAGAAGTCACACACCATCATTTCCCCAATATTGTACTGGTTACACAGGTCAGTCCTATTCATTGTGAGAGGGGACTACACAATGGCACAAAACCCAGAAGATGAGGATCAGTGAAGTTCATCTGGGAGGCTAGCTAGCACAGGCCACAAATTTTTCAGGGTATACAGGGAGTCAAAATATTTTCTACACAGTCACCTGAACTACTGTATTGGAGCCATAACCCTAAGTATATAAAATGCTCTTTGCAGTTATGAACTTGAATTATTACAAGTTATTCAAATATTCAGTTCACCTTCATATTTTAGTTTGAAATACATGAATTTTGCTGTTTTTGTGGGTAAATATCCAACAGCAGCGATTTTATGTTTCCAATCTACTACTTATAAAGGTCGAACTATGAAGTAAAATACTTTAGATCAATTTTATTTTTAATTTTTTTAAATGTTTATTAGTCTTTGAGAGACAGAGCGTGAGCAGGGGAGGGGCAAAGAGGGAGGGAAACACAGAATCTGAAGCAGGCTTCAGGCCCTGAGCTGTCAGCACAGAGCCCAATGCGGGGCCTGAACCCACGAACCACGAGATCATGGCATGAGCTGAAGTCGGATGCCCTACCGACTGAGTCACACAAGTGCCCCTACCTTAGATCAATTTTTAAGAAATTATAAATATAAAGGCACTTTTCTTTCACATAATTAGTTAATCATAAGTTCCATAAACAAGAATAAACTATTCTTCAGGCACTCTGATAAATTTGAAATGCTTCAATAGCTTTGACGTTCCCATAAAGTTTTTGAGAACCAAAGGATCTATGAGGGCAATGCATCAGTGTGATTTTATGGAAGTAATTTAACATCCTTGGGAACAATTTTCCTCATCCATACATGAAAGAATTTGATTAGATGATATCTAAGCAGACTTAATGTGCAAAAAATAATTTTTTAAGTGTTTGTTTATTTTTGAGAGAGAGAGAAACAGAGGGTGAATGGGGGAGGGGCAGAGAGAGAGGGAGACAAAGAATCCGAAGCAGGCTCCAGGCTCTGAGATGTCAGCACAGAGCCCCACGCAGGGCTCAAACCCATGGATTGCAAGACATGACGCGAGCTGAAGTCAGACGCTTAACACACTGAGCCACCCAGGCGCCCCTGTGCAAATATTTTTAACACGTCTTTATATGTTATCTGTGAGCTGTGAGCAGTTTCTTTCTGAAACTCACGGCAATAATTGCATATTTAATTGAGTTGTGGAAAAATATCTTTAACCAGATATATTTATTCACTGGCATATCATATTTATAGTTAAACTCAATGTTGTTGAATAGTCCAGAGAGTCTTTCTTCTCCTTTGTTCTCTAGAAAGCATAGACTGCCCTTCAGTAAATCAATTTTCTTAATTTGACTTCTATATTTGACAACATTTTTTGGGTTCACATATTTTTTCTTGTGCCAAGTACTGCATTTTTCATTTCCCACAGAATCAGGACAAACTGTACATCCCCTGCTGTGTCCAGGGCAGATCTGGCTAAATGTCAACTATGTTAATTGGTATAGAGAAAACAGCAGCCCTATTTTTATCTGATTAAAAATCCCCACAAACATTCTCCTCTAAAGTAAAGCTATGTCAGTACAAAGTGATTTAATTATAATATAAAGTTTGGCAGATGTGTCCCTCCTGCCTTCATTTTACTGTAGCATGCAGAAATGCAACCGTTTCCTGGAATCTTTCAGTATCTAAAATTTTAATCCTACTTTTGGAGATTTAGAATTTGGTACTCAGAAACTTTCTCTGGACTGCCTACTGGAATAAAATATCTTTCCTTTAAAATGATATTTTTTAAACAGAAGAAGATTTATAGACCAATCTATAGAACCTTATTTAAAAGGTAGTTTGAAATATTTTAATTTTGAAAAGTCTCCATGTTAACAATTGTCCCAGGATGAGCAGATTATGTAATATAATTGCTTTAGTTAATTGGGGTGTGGGAGGTGTGGGTGGAAAAGAATAAAAGGTAATGAACTTTGATAAATTTATATGAGTAATAACAAGGTACCTGTGAAAATTTAGTTTTATCAGAGAGTGACTATATCTTCAGTGCTCCTTTAAAATTATATGCTGCCTCTTTGGGGCACGTGGGTGGCTCAGTCAGTTAAGCATCTGACTTCGGCTCAGGTCATGATCTCACAGTTCACGAGTTCAAGCCCCACATTGGGCTCTGTGCTGACAGCTCAGAACCTGGAGCCTGCTTCAGATTCTGTGTCTCCCCGTCTCTCTCTACCCGCCCCCCCCCCCACGCTCTGTCTCTCTCTCTCTCTCTCTCTCTCTCTCTCTCTCTCTCAAAAATAAAGCAGAAACATTTAAAAAATAAAAAAAATAAATAAAATTGTATGCTGCCTCTTTAATGTTGGAATTCCCCAGGATTCTGTTTCACTCCTGGGAGCTAACTCCCAATTTAACTTCATATACTCCAAGATTTGCCAACTACTTGTACACTCATATCATTTGGATCTGTATCTCTAGCTTACCGAAGCCATATTATATTCTTTGGTACACTAGACAGCTCCATTTTGGTGTCTCATGGGCACCCAAAATCAGTATGTCCAGTCTTCTGATTTCTTGTCCCTTATCACCACTCCAACATAAGAACAAGTAGAAAGCTATGCAAACTGAAAGTCAACTCTTCTTAGTTGTCAAAGAAGTGAGGTCACAGGGCAAATCACTGTTCTTCCCTATACTGGAGAAATAGGTGAACACTGAGAATCACAGCTTAAAATGGCAGAATGTACAAGCAGAAACCACCACCAGAACTGTCCCAGGGTGGGGAAACCTAAACTGTGATTGACAAATTGCTGGAGGCTCAGTGCAGACAAGGTATGGGGGAGGTTCCCACACTTTTGTTAGCTCTACCTATGGGAACTCTACCAAGCCCTCTCAGTAAATACCAGAGAAAATTCCCCTAATGTTTCCAGCAGGAGGAGGGGAAAGGAACCATTTCAATATATGCCAGAGTATTCTGTTCTTAACATGGCCTACCCTCAATAGAAACTATTTTGCCTGAGTCTATTCTGCTGAAGTTTTATCAGAGGCTAAAGTATCTGGTGGGAGAAAAATAGACAACTCCAGACCCCTCTGTCTACCCTGTCCTGCCTAAGCAAGAAAAAAACTAAGAAGCAACCTACTGAATGGGAAATGATATTTGTGAATGATAAATCTGATAAGGGATTAAAACCTAATAGATAAAGAATTTATACAACTCAATGCGAAAAACAAAAAACCAAAAAGACAAATAAGCTGGTTAAAAGATGGGCAGAGGACCTGAGTACTGAGTAGACACTTTTCCAAAGAAGACCAACAGACACATGAAAAGATGCTTGGCATCACTAATCATCATGAAAATGCAAATCAAAACCACAAGATATCACCTTGCACCAGTTAGAATGGCTAGTATCAAAAAGACAAGAATAACACGTGTTAGTGAGGATGTAGAGAAAAAGGAATACTCATACACTGTTGGTGGGAATGTAAACTGGTGCAGCCACTGGGAAAAACAGTATGGAGGTTCCTCAAAAAATTAAAAATATAAATACCACATGATCCAGTAATTTCACTACTAGGTATTTACCCAAAGAAAATGAAAACATTAACTTGAAAACATAAATGCACTCCTATGTTTATTGCAGCATCATTTACAATAGCCAAAATGTGGAAGGAACTCAAGTGTACATCAATAGATGAATAAAGAAGATGTGGTACACATATATATATATGTGTATACATACATATACATATATATACATATATACATATGTATATATAATACATACATATGTATATATGTATATATACACATATATATGTATATACACATACATATACATATTTATATACATATGTATGTAAATATATATACATACATATGCAGTATATATATATACCACATATACATATATGTATATATACCACATATGTATGTATATATATATATGTGTATATATATATTTACACATTTACACATTTATACATCTATATCTATATACATATATATGTACACAATAGAATATTACTCAGGCATAAAAAAGAATGAGATTGTGCCATTTGTGATGACATAGATAGACCTAGAAGGTATATTGCCAAGTGAAATAAGTCAGAGAAAGACAAATGCCGTATGATTTGACTTATATGTGGAATCTAAAAAATAAAACAAATGAACAAATAAACAAAAGAAGAAAGAGACCCATATATACAGAGAATAAACTGGTGGTTGCCTGAGGGCAGGAGTGTGGGGGGATGTGCAAAATGGATGAAGGGGAATCAGAAGTACTGGATTTCCAATAATGGAATGTGTAAGTCATGGGGATAAAAGGTACTGCATAGGGAATACAGTGAATGGTGATGTAATAATACTATATGGTGACAAATAGTAGCTGTATTTGTGGTGAGCATGGCATGATATATAGCGTTGTAGCATCACTATGTTGTACACATAGTACATAGTAACTAATGTAAAATTATGTATCAACTACACTTCAATAAAAAACAAAAACAAAAACTGAGAAGCACTGGTAAAGTTCACAGTCCATGGCCACAGGCTCACCCAAAGACTGAGACCTAAACATAGCACTATTGAAACCCTATAGATGATAAAAATCTGGATTTGTTAAAGTTGCTGGTAAGGGGAAGAATCACAGTAACCTAGTCTCAATAATGTCTCAAAAGGGAGTAGTTAGGGAAAGATACAGGAATTTGAGAGGGGACTGCTTTTAATCATAGGGTGCCTTTATAGTAGATATTATTAGCTTCGGCAGGGACTGATTAGAATTTGTAAACTGAGTGAATTACTAGAACATTTGAGTCTGCTCAGAGTTACAGTTAAACCAGTTTGTGGTCTTGTAACATAGGAGTCTACACAAATTGGTGTTAAAACAGGAGCTAGAATTGTTTGTGTGGCATATCAATAGCATAGTTGATTTAGTTTTTGCTTCATTTCTCAGTCCCCATTCTCTTAGTCATTCTTTAGCCTAAGTTAGAAGAAAGGCCATTATTTTTCAGAGAACGTGATCAGATCTGCACTGCTATTTAATTATTTGTAGTTATGTATTGAGTTTTTCATGGTAGTCATATTAACCTCTGTAAATATCACGCCTTCTTGTTCTTTTTGTTGGATGATCATTTGTAAATCACCAAATGTAGCAGTAGCTGTGCAGCAGCATTTAAGACTCTGAAGATCATACATCTGGTAACTGCAATGCAGACAGACACTAAGACAAAAATGATCAGAGTTTGCAAGGCATTTCAAAGCTATATGCCTAGATTTTAAAAATTGGACAAGTACAGAACTGTTATACCCCTATATTGTTACACCTGAAACTAATATAACACTGCACATTAACTATACTCAAAATGAATTTTAAAAAATTGGACATGTGACATAATCTTCCTTATACAATCAAGTTTCTTTTTTCCTTTAACTTGGGTAGGTTTTGTTCAACCTTACCAGTGAATGAAGAATTAATCCTGTATCTGGTAGTTTTCAAGGATACAGGTCTTGGGAATAATATGTATTTACTAAAGAAAAAAAAAAGGTATCCATAATAATTTAGGACCTTAATCCAAAAGAGGGGGAATAGCCAAGAGGATAAAGATGAAAAGCCAAGGGGATATGCATATGAAGAACATGGCAATCAGTGGGGTCTAGTTCCAGAGGTCTTGGTGGGAAACACCCTACTTCAGGCAGTCATCAGCTTGTTCCAAGGATCTAAGGCTAGCTGTCCATTTTCATGGGTTATCTACCTCTAGATATTATTTAAGAGTCCTCAATATGCCCCTCGTGATCTGGTCATATCTCTGAGATAACCTCCTAATTCTCTTTTCCCTTCTTCACTCTTTCTTTGGCTACACTGGCTGTGTTGTTCTGCAAACAAGTTAATCTTGTTCTTGTCTGAGAGCCATTGTACTTATTGTTCCTTTTCTGCAAAATGATTCTCCCCAATATTTGCATTGCTGACTCCCACAATCCACTTAAGTCACATGCCACCTCCTTAGAAAGGCTTTCCCTTCATCTAATCTAAAGTTCTCTGTCATTCTTGATTCTTTTACCGTAATTTTTCTTCATATTTATCTGTTAGTTACATGCCCCTCTTGAATGTACGCACCATTCAAGAAGCCAAAGACTTTTCTCTTTGGTTCTCTGATGTGTTTTCAGGACTTAGTATGCTATCTGGCATATATAGGTGTTCAACAACTACCTGCTGATCTTATGAGTAAGTAAAAAGCTCACACGTAATATGTTTCAGTCATATAAAACTATTTGCTGCTTCTTTTGCATATGCGGTTTTCCTCTGTCTACAATAACTTCTCCCTGATTCCCTCACAATTCATTTTTTAAAAGTTATTTAAAGTAACCTCTACACCCAACGTGGAGCTCGAACTCATGACCCTGAGAGCAAGAGTTGAATGCTCCTCCGACTAAGCCACTCAGGTGTCCCATGGTTCCCTCACAATTCCTAATTATCCTTCAAGACTCAGCATATGTGTCACTGCCCCTGAGAAACCTTGCTGATCCCTCCAGGAAGAACTAGGTGTCCTTTTTCTCTATTCTTACAGCACTCTATGCATATCTCTATCACATTACTTAATACATTCGTTAATATTTTGTCTGATTGATCTCTGTATCCTGGAAATCTAGCAGAATGCTTTGCCCATAGTGAATTCTGAATAAAGGTTTGTTGTATGATTTTATTTATTGAGTGACAACTGTGTGTCAAACATTGTATTAGTTTTTTATGTACATTATTTTAATCCTGGTAAGAAATCCACAACACGTGTACTATTATCCTTGTTTTATATATGAGGAAACTGAATAACTTGTTGAGTTTTGAACCTAAGTGTGTCTGACTGCATTACTCCAGTACTTCCCCCATTGCGTCAAATGAATTAATTAAATCTCCTTCATGTTATTGATACATATCAGCCAAAATTCGATAGCCTAATTTTAACATTAACATTAGGGGCGCCTGGGTGGCTCAGTCAGCTAAGTGATCTTGATTTCGGCTCAAGTCATGATCTTGCAGTTTGTGAGTTTGAGCAACACGATGCGCTCCATGCTGACAGTGCGGAGCCTGCTTGGGATTCTCTCTCTCCTTCTCTCTGCCCTTCCCCACTCTCTTTCTCTTTCTCTCTAAATAAGTATATAACATTAACATTAAAACTCTATTCTTATTTTAACTCAGTGTTGCATGTTCTAGTATATTTGTACTTGATTTAGCCTCTTTAGATTACAGAAAATGAGCCTCAGATATCTTAACAGCTCAGGTATCATATTTTTATTCTGTTTCATAATTAGTTATTGGTGATGATTCATGGTCAAGGGGTGGTAAATCTTCCTTTCAAAGGGAAGAATGGTACTTAAAAACTAATCTACATGTCATTTTTCAACAGGCATATAGGATCCAAATACACTGTAAGATATACTGAAATTATAAAATTAATATACTCAAAAGAAAGAAAAGTGTGGTAGGAATGAGTTAAAGAAAGTAAGAGGGGGACCTGGGTAGCTCAATTGGTTAAGTGTCCGACTCTGGCCTAGGTTATGATCTCGCCCTTCCTGAGTTCGAGCCCCGCATCAGGCTGTGCTGAGAGCTTAGAGCCTGGAGCTTGTTTCAGATTCTGTGTCTCCCTCTCTCTCTCTGCCCCTCCCCCATTATCTTTCTCTCTCTCTCTCTCTCGAAAATAAATAAACATTAAAAAAAAAGTAAGAGAGCCTTATATATATGAGAGAACCTGGAGGTCACCCTGATATTACTGTCATTTCAGCATGCTAGGTGAAGCAGTGTGTACTAAAGGCCATATGAAACTTATGAAATTTTTAGAAATACATGAAATAGTATAATGAGAAACTTAAGCAGTGACAGCTCAAACTCTAAAGTCAGACAGACCTGAGATCTACTCCTAGTTTCCCCATCTAATAGCTAAACAAATTTAAGCAAGTTACTTAATTTTTCCATTGTCTCAATCTCTTCATCAGTGAAATGGAGAGAAAAGTATATTAGGCAGGGTAGCTAATTACTGTAAAACACAGCATCATAATTTCACAGGCATAATTTAATAAAACAAGTAAAATCCAACACAGGTGCTCCTCACCATGCTGTTCTCCTGGAGGACATTTCTGCAAGGATTAATTTGGGGGCCCCAGGCTTTTCATGTTTTGTGGTTTTGGCATCCTCTGAAAAATTTTTTTAAGTTTATTTATTTATTTTGAAAGAGAGAGAGAGAGAGAGAGAGAGAGAGAGAGTACAAGCAAGGGATGGGCAGAGAGAGAGGAGAAAGAGAGAATCCCAAACAGGCTCCATGCTGTCAGTGCAGAGCCCAACATGGGGCTTGATCTCACAAACTGTGAGATCGTGACTTGAGGTGAAATCAAGAGCTGGACACTTAACCAATTGAAACATGCAGGTGCCCCTCCTGTAAATTCTTTGAAGTTTTCATTTCCTGATAAACACAGAAAGAAAGAGAACATGGAGCATGTGTAGGATGTGCTAGAGATTTTGTGGACCAAAACTTAAATGGCTTTCATCTTTTCTGTTCACATTCTACTGGACAGAAATCAGTCACATGACCCCAAATAATTACAAAGCAGTCTGGGAAATACAATGTGTGTGCTCAGGAGAAAAGGAAACAGACTTTGGTGAAGACACCTGCCACTTAAGGTCATGAAGTTGTTTTAGGGTTCAAATGGATAATGTGCTTAGCACACGGTAAGTAACCAACAAAGTACATTACCATTATTATCACAAGTATGTATGCTGAGAGCCTGAATAAGGGTCACACAGTTGGAAGCGGAGTACTTGCATGGAAGTTTTAGCAAGAGAACTCACATACACTCAAAGACAATTCCTTACCTTTTAAAGATTATGATCTTTAATTCATTTGGCAGCATCAGGAAGTATAAACATAGAAAGGTGAGGAAGAAAGGGGTTGCCAAGCTGTTCATATTGGCTTAATTTACAGAATATCAAAAGATTATAGTTTATATTATAAATCTAAATTATAGACTCTAATGTCCAAGAAGAGTGGGAATAGAGTAAAGTGGTAGACTCTTTGCCTTTGAGAATGAGCTTAAATGAAGTAATAAGAGGTAAAAATTCTGGTTAATTAATCCTCTCTCTCTCGGGGCGCCTGGGTGGCTCAGTCAGTTAAGTGTCCGACTTCGGCTCAGGTCGTGATCTCGCGGTCCGTGAGTTCGAGCCCCGCATCGGGCTCTGTGCTGACTGCTCAGAGCCTGGAGCCTGTTTCAGATTCTATGTCTCCCTCTCTCCCTGACACTCCCCCGTTCATGCTCTCTCTCCCGTTCATGCTCTGTCTCTCTCTGTCTCAAAAATAAATAAACGTTAAAAAAAAAAATTAATCCTCTCTTCCAAATTCTTTTTCTTTCTTACTGTCTTAATTTGAAATTTAGACATCCTCAAGATTCAAGTTTTCTTCACTTGACTTATTTTCTCCTCTATTGCCACTGAAAATATGTAAGACTCTAGGAACACAGACCACGTTGGTCTCATACATTATTATGTTTTAATACCTAGCAATACCTAACATAGAGTATGCAGGCAAGAAGAATTTGTTGAATAAATTTAATCTTTATGGGCAGTTGCTTCAAGTCTTGGTGAACAGGTCTAGATAAAGAAACTGAAAAATGAGTTTTTAAATCTTGCTTCTGCTACTTCATTATCTGAGGGATTCTGGAATTCTTAATTTTTTTTTTTTTTAAGCAATAGAGAAAAATTATCTAAGCACTTAACTTCTAAAACTTGTTCCCCCCCTCCCATTATTAAACAGTACAATCCTTTTTAGTGTTATAGTAATGAGAAATGAAAAATTTATATGTGTTACAAACACATAGAAGGCATACTTAACTTGAGAACCTAGGAAATATCATGTGCTATTCAAATTTTTCCTTACTTCTGTTTTTGTTTTTGTTCATTTGTAATTAAAGCACATAGGCCTTCAAGTTGATGATCAAAGTTAAGAGCTTATTAGTTCCCAAAGGACTGATGAACTCACTGTTACAACAGTATTCAGCACCTAGAACAGTGCCTGACCCATAGTGGGTGTTCAATACATTTATTTTCGTAAATGAATTAATAAGTTACTGAAATAAGGATGGTCCTCCAGGTGGATACTTATGGAATGGACATGTTGTAAGTGTGAAAAAGTAGGCAGGTTTTATCAAATGAGAAGTTTGGAGGGGTGTTTCCAAATGGGTGACTTCAAAGTGTTTTCATTCATTCGTTCATACAACCAGCATTCTACTGTGTGTCTATTTTGCATCAGCCATAACATAAGCAAGAAGATATCTCTGTGCCTCATGCTAGCACAATAAAACAATTACAAAAATAATTAGTAGGAGACTGTATAAGATAACTACACGAGTAACAGCAGGAAACCACTGACTACTTAAAAGGGTGTGAAGGAGCATGGCATACCCAGGTACAGCCAGTCATGTGATACTGGCTGGAGTGCATGTGGGAAATGGGGAAGGATGAGGTTCAACAAACTATAGTTAGGTAGGGGCTAGATCATGATGGGCTTTATATGCCAAGTTGAGAATCCTAGATTTTATCCTCTAGAGTAGTGCTTGGGGGTGCTATTAAAGGGTTTTAATGCAAAGAAAAGATGAATACATTTTAGGTTTGGAAAGATCTGGATTGGAGAGTTGAGGTATGAGAGACAGAAATCAGCTAAGAAGTTATTAGAACAGTCTACATGGGGAAGTGGTAATAAATCATAAAGGCTAGAACTAAGGCAATAGAAGTGATGCTGGAGAACAAATGGGTTTGAAGGATACAACTAGATTAGGCTAGATAAGAGAAATAAGAGAAGCAGAGCTAAGAATGAGTCATAGTTTCTGACCTGTATTTCTAGGCAGGTGGTAAGGCCATTCCTGAAAATAAACAAAGAAGAAGATCCATATGGATTACGGATGTGGAATGGGCAAGGGCAAGAGAAGTCATTTTTGGCCATAGTAAGTTTGAAGCATCTGTGGTACTTCAAATAAAGATATTTCTTGACCAGACCAAGGAAAGTAGAACACACAGAAAACTTATAAGTTATAAGAAAACTTATATAAGACAGGGCAGGCAGGTCGGTAATTCCTAACCTCAGAATACTTTCCCATCATCTTCTAAATTTCTTTATATCTTTTAGTTCACCATTGTACATAAACTTCTATAATGATGACTATTTACTTACAAATTTGTAAAAATGTGTCCTTGAAAAAAAAATAACAGTGTTATTTCTAACAGAAGCTAGTTTATTAGTAAGGTGAACATGATCACAATTTGAATAAAGGTGGTTTGTAACAACCTCTTTGGTAAAAGTAACAGTGAAATATTATCCTATAATGTCATTCATAGTAGTGCAAAACATACAAATTTCCTGTTGTGTACTTAGGAATAATTTCTGAACTTTTCTTAAGGTTGAAATATTTAGCTATTGACACTTAAATGCCATGCCTCATGTTTACTTACTTCAGCAGGGGGTTCACTAGTACAGAGGCTCAGGTCAACTGGTAATTCACTCGGTGGAACCATAGAAGAGTAGCAAGGATGGCAGACATGTCTTGAGAATGGGGTAACTGTACTGCACAATGGGCATGGGGCAGCAAACTGGGCACCAAACCGCAGAAGGACTGCAGATGCACTGAAGGAAATTTGGGGCTGGCTTGACAAAGATGAAGCCTGCTGGTTTAAGACTATATGTTCTTGGCAAAGCATGGTGCTGCAGATTTTCACCAGCCATAGTGGAAAAAAGGGGGGAAAGGGAATGGGACGAGACCACAAAACCTGTGATATGATACATAAAATGTTAACTATTTGCTTTGCATCTTCTGAGAGTCACCAGATTGAAGCACAAATTTTGGATTTGGCTGGCAGATGGTGTACACAGACTTTTGGAGTATGGTAGCATTTCATTTGAACTAGCAAGATTATGTAGGACTATCACAGTAACTTAACATTCATAGATTTAAAAATTTATCCCTAAACCTGAGTTAAATGTGGGGCTCTTTGTTTTGTTTTGTTGAGAGAGAGCGAGCACACGAGCACAGGGAAGGGGCAGAGAAAGATGTGAGCGAATCTTAAGCAGACTCTACTACCAGCACAGAGTGCCCACCAGGGTTCCATCTCACAACCCTGAGATCAAGACCCGAGCCAAAATCAAGAGTCAGAGACTTAACTAACTGAGCCACCCAGGTGCCCACCCCCCGCCAATTACATTTTTAAGGCTTTCTTAAAGATACAGATCTCAAAGAACAGATTCACAGGATACAGTAATTCCTCTAAAATGTTCACAGGTCAGTGTCCAGGTCTCCTTTCCCTGAAAATCTGATTTACCAAAGAGAAAAAAGGCCAAAGGGAAGAAAGACTAAACCAGGGGAAATGGCAGGTAGTGATGTCTCAATTCCTTCAATGGGACTTCTCCATTTACCAGCCCTCTCACTTCCTTCTATGGTCTGGACCTTTAATCACCACAGGAGTCAGCCTTGTAGGGTCAAGCTAATCTCTGTTGACATCATCCTACTACTTCCCTTTTCAAATTCCAGTGAAGCTATGTGTTTCCTGTCCTATTTGACACCCTACGAAAAGAACACGGGCTGGTTAGCATCTAAATTTAGTCCGGCAGCAACGCGTCTGACTTTTAACAGGAGAGAGATAAACAAAAACAGGTGACATTTGCAAGCCTTTCAAGAAAATGAGAAAAAAATCCCAACCCTTCTAGGGTAAGCAAGAAGGGAGAGCTTCAACAGTTCCACAGTAGGGAGAGGCCTGCCTGCAGGCTCCGAAAATGGGCCAACTGAAGCGTTTTCCTTTTCCTTAAAACCAGGAGGACGGCTTTGGGGTAGTTCCTCAACTCAATTCTGACTCAGCTAGTAAAGTCCGGGCAGCGGGAGTCTTGACAGCCCCTTCCCCACGCAGAGCGGTGAAGGCAGCCGCACCTTCTCTTTGTCAAGATGTTGGTTTCAACCACAGGCACCAAGAGACCCTTAGGGTGGGAGAGGGGAGAGGCGGACGCCACTCCCTGGCGCGCCCCCGGAGCGCCAGACTTGCGATCCCTTTCCCGCCCTTCCCCCGCCCCACCTACCCTCTGTGACCCCCGCGTCCCGCCTCGGGCGACCTGTTGGCAAGAAGCGTCACGTGACGCGGCCGGCAGCGCACTGCCCCCAGGCGGGCCTCCTGTTGCGCCCGCCGGGCGGGTTCCATCACGTAACGCGCGGGCGCCGCCCCGCTCTTCCCTCGCGGAGCGAGGGAGGGCGGGCGTCGAAAAGGAAAGGGAAGGGAAAAGGGGCGGGAGAAGAAGAAGGAGGGGCGGCGCCCAAGTCACGTGACCCGGGACAGCCCGGAAAGCTCCGAGGAGGAGCCTGGCGCCGCCATTTTCCTGCAGCTGCCTGTCCCTCTTGCCCAGCCCGGCTCCAGCTGACCAGGGAAGGGGTGGGCTGAGCTGAGGCGGGGGCAGGGGAGTGCCCGACACTGTGCCTGACCCCGCGGGTGACACGAGCCGGTTCTTTCCGGGCTAGGTGGCAGCGCGCGGCCCTCAGCCCCGCCCCAGGCCGGCAGGCGGAGAAGGAGCCGGTGGGGGTAGGGGGTGCGGTGGGGGGTGGGGGTCCTCCGGCGCTTGGGGGTCCCAGTCCCCGCCGGCTGCCGAGCGGGAAGGGTGGCGGAGGAGCCGCAGAGATGTCCGGCCAGAGCTTGACGGACCGAATCACCGCCGCCCAGCACAGTGTCACCGGCTCCGCCGTATCCAAGACAGTATGCAAGGCCACGACCCACGAGATCATGGGGCCCAAGAAAAAGCACCTGGACTGTGAGTGAAGCCGACCGCGGCCCATGTCCCCGCGACCGGCGTTCTTCTCTTCTCTTTTCTTACCCCCTTCAGCCGTCTTTTCCTTCCTTTGCGTTTTGTCTGGCACGTCGGGTCCTGTGCTAGTCCGAGGTGTGTTTTCGCTTCCATCACACCTGCCTTCACGGCTTCCGTTCCCTGTCTAAAAATCCCTGATAAGCCACTCCCCCACCCCCCACCCCCATCCCGGGTTCCTAGGGGACCCTCGCTTCCAACCCGGTGCGCCACGATAGCCCATCACACCCGACCAACTTGCCTCTCCACCTAGCTTCTTACCTCCCTGCCGCCGGTGTCTGCTGCAGCCTTCTGCTCTTTCATCCCCCCCGTCCCGTGCTGCCTAGTCGCCCTCTCCTGAGCGTCTCTCCGCTTGCTCCCGGTCTCACCGCCCCATTGTTTCCCCATTAGCCTTTGAGTTCCGTAAACGCCCGGTTCCGTGGATCTACATCCCTATTTCTCTGCAATCCTGAAGGCTACCTCCGTTGAAGTGATTTCCACTTCCTTTGCTCCACTAGGTTCTTCTGTCCCTTCTCGGGTTTCTCTTCCAGCTTTCCTCTCCCGTTTTGGTTACGTTTCTTTGCTTCTGTAGCTTCAGTTAGGTTCCTTCGTCTCATTTTATATTAGATATATCATACTCAGTACCCGACTTTTATCCCAAATTACTTTCTTCGTGAGAGTGAAAATAAAGGGATTCCGTTTGGTGTAGGGAACGCTCTGTGGGAAGTTGGGGTTTTTAATTGGCTTTGGTGGAATTTAATCATTCTATTTTCATGCTTCTTGGATAAGTTGTGAATGTCAGGCCCCCATCCTCCGTGTTTCTCTAATGGGGATTTGGAAAAGGATTGGGTGATACTGGTATCATTTCCTGGAGCTGTTAACCCTGGCGATTTGAATTTAGAAGGTTGAGTGTAAAGTGTACATTATTGGAGTAAAACATAGGTTAATAACTAAAACTACAATTTACATACATGTCTTTAAAAATGCTAAAAAGGTGATTGATAATACTTGAGTTTCAATTTACTTTTAATTTATTCTGGTTATTTGGGGAGACTGGCTTCTCTTATACGGCGTAATATTACTCCATTCACTAACTTACACACAATTACCAGAGCTAACTCCTCCCAACTTTTTACAAACCTGGAAGTCACGTATAATACCTCATTTTTCTTTCCTTTACCTCGAGGTACAGATAGCTCAGTGGATTACTCAAGCTTTGACTCAATGGAGTGACCGAAAACTTTTCAGGAAAATACACGGAAATAGGCACAGTAATAAGTTCCTTTTTAAAATGGTAACTGGACACATTAGCTTGACTGGCTTTTATTCTACATGAAAGTTACTTTGCTTTACTGTTTGAAGCAAGAGTGAGCATGTCCTGAAAGGGAATTCACTGACAGGAGTCCTGTTTGGATTTCTCATTTGGACTTTGGCCGTAAGGTCTGCAATTTTTAAAAAGAAATGTACAAAATGTGAATTCTTCCAAGATACTTTGCTCATGAAGTGCTATTAGAACAAGTTATTTCTACAAACCCATTATTCATTGTGACTTGTTCCTTCACTGTGGAAAAGTAAAAGAAAAAATACTGCTTGGTTCTTTAATGTGCTGATTGAGCAGGCTGCTTTTTAACAATCAGTCCTTGCCTGCTTAGAAAATGCAGAATATACTTAAATGGTGACACTTATAAATGGAAAGTTGTTTAAAATGTATAGTGGACCCTTACGTGATTTTTTTGATTATCTGATATTTGGAGTGGACAGTTTTGCTGTTTACTTCCCTTCAAGTGACTAATTGGCTTGCTGTCCCAGTCTTAATGGTTTGTCCTAACATTGTGTTAATTCTTGTTAATTGTTTTTTATTTTTCTTTTTGGTGATGGGTAGGTGAAGAAACTACTTGTTACTGTATGAACTATTTTTCTGTTTCCTCGCTTCAAAATGATAAATTGTAACAAAAAGATGTATAGCTTTTAAAAGTCTTTATGAAGGTTTTTGCCTATTTCAAATGTAGGAGTAGTTATTTTAACATGTTACCAAGAAGGGCAGAAAATAGGCTAAATGGGGTTAGGAGGGTGATACTTGTTTGTGGTTTTATAAGTGCTGTTCTTTTTCTCTTGTGATAGCTACTGCAGATGCTAACTGGGATTAGGTTTGGAGGATAAACTTTCATTTGTAGTTCTCTGCTACTGCTGTGTTTATAATAAGCTCCCACTTTAGAACTTGAATATATGTGGTATTGTGTGATTTTTTTTTTTTTTTAATCCACATAAATAAGGAGCCACTACTCTAGTTCTGTTCTGCGGGCTTTTGAAATACTATTTTCCCTATATTGTTTTAAATGCGCTGGTAACCAGTTTTCAGCAATGACATAGATTTATATTAAGTAAAGTTTGGCCAGGTGTTTTTCTAAACACCTTCCTTCTCCACACACTTTAACATGTTTCCAGAATACTAAAAAGGCTTTCACAGACATTTCTGTGGCTTGACACCATGAACTTCAGGCTTTAATGTAGAGATAATTTTTCCACTTCCAGGAATTTTTCTTTCTAGTGAGTGCTTAGTTCTGTTGCACCTTTTAATATCTTGAAGGACTATTGCCTAATTAGTCCAACTCAGTGAAAGCAATTTCATCTTTTAAATATTAGTATTTAACAAAAATATGCTTAGGACTGTTTTTTTCCTATAGGCCTTTAGACGGTAGAGGTGGTTTCTGTGTACTTCTCCAAGGTCTTTCCATATTAGGAAGTAATTATTATAATCTACGAATTACGGCTTAATTCATACTACATTATATACTTGTTTAAGGAAGATCTTTTGCTTTGCTTATAGGTGGCTGTAGATAATGGTATTAACTAGGGTCCTTAGTGTGAAGAGTTGTCCAGCTTGAAATAATATGTAAAAATAAACATGATTTGCATTTAGTTTCCGGTCTCTAATGGTCATAATCAAGGCACAAGAATAGCAAACCTTAAACTGGAAGGTGTTCCAATTTGCCAGGCACTTATTAACCATTATCTAATTTAATCCTCTTTCATGGCTATGGGAGAGGCAAGCCACATGCTTAGAAAGTAGTTTCTACCTCCATTAAAACATCCATAATGATTGAAGTGTAAATAAAACACAGTATTTAAATTTATAAATTCTTAATTTAAAAAACATTCTTATCTAACTTCACAACCGTTGGCCTTTGTTTTTTGATGTGAATACTTAATTTTCTTTTTTCTATACTTGTTTAATTTATTGTCTTTGGGCATTTACATTGCAACATGTTGCATTGAAACATAATATTTATGTTAATGGCTATAATGTCTTCACTTTTTCATCCATATTTTTTCCCAGTTAAAATTTCCAGGGACACTTCATTCCAACCATCATCTGCCTTAGATTCTTTTTGTTTGTTTGTTTTATTTATTTTGAGAGAGAAGGGGAGGGGCAGAGAGAGAGAGAGAAGGAAAGAGAGAATCCCAAGCAGGCTCCATGCTGTCAGCACAGAGCCCGACATGGCGCTTGATCCCACAAACTGAACTGTGAGATCATAACCTGAGCTGAAACCAAGAGTCAGACGCTTAACCCACCAAGCCACCCAGGCATCTCTGCCTTAGATTCTTGAGAACAAATTGAGATCTTGTTCTTATTAAGCATCCATTATAAGTGTATCTCTATAGTAGATATAGTGTGGGTATTTGTGTGTTGTGTGCTGGATCCATATCCTGCCTAAATTTAGTTGTGGAAACAATTTTAAGAGGAAGAATTTGTGAATGTATTGAATATGTAGAAGGTGGAATTTGTATTTGGATTAGTGGTTTGTATAACTATTGAAAATGTATGTAAAATATCAAAAAGTACCTGAAATAATTACCTTTTTAAGCAAATGTATTGATTTTTCAGTGTCTTGATTAATGGCATGGATTGGGTGCTTAGTTTGCATATTGTTAAGAAGGTATCTGGTAACTGGGATCTGATTTACAAGAAGATGCATGTGAGGAAGATACTAAGTGGGTAATCTGCCCCACGATGTGTCTTGTTTAGAAATAAAGTAACTGAGGATGGATCTTGTTTTAAAGAGGTAGTTATTTTGTAGTTGACCTATGGGCTTACTATTCTTTCCCTTAAGAATTAATCATATGATTTATATTTTCACTTTTCATTATTTGACCTATTCTGTTCCTTACTATTTAGTCTTTAATACTTCTGAAAAAAGAAAATGGTAATGGAGTCAAATATGTCACATGGCCTGAGATTATGTAGTAGAACTACACAGATGTAATTTTCCCTCCTTGTTACACGTAGTTATGTTTCTAAATTGTATATGTTTTAAAAGGGAAACTCAGAAGAGAATTTGGTATTTAACCATTTTGCTAGCTGCCTTATTCGTAGTTAGCAAATTTATTCTCAAATACCTTTGAAAAGTAATTAGGCTGCACTAGTGGACTTGTTATTTTTAAAAATACCTAATATTAGACTCTAGGCATGTATTTTTTATCCTTATAACAAGGTTTTTTATGTTTACTGTGTTTTTTATCAATTTGAATAGTTTTTAAAGGTGTTTTTGAGTTTAATTTAGAGCGGCAGGTGAGAAGTAAAACTTGGTAAGAGGTGACTAGGCTTTCTTTTTCCTCATTTGATTTGTGAAGCATTTATATGAAATATTTAATTAGCTATTTTAAAAGTACATTAATAGTTAAAATAATCTATTTTAATTAATTACTAGAATTGCTTTAATTTAAATAAAATTATTTTGACCCTGTCATTTAGAATATTTAATGTAAAAGTTTACCATGATGCATAAAGTATTTTCTTTATATCCAAAATGCTTATGTTCGTGATTTCCCTTTTAAGAATCAAAGAAGTAAGAAAAATAAACTTAAAGGCTTCTTGGCAAGAGCCTAGAGTCTTACCAAGAAGAAATAGGGTTAGATTTTCAAAGTACATACAGCCTTAGTATTTGCTCTTCCTGTTCTTTTAGTGGCTGAAGTGGCATTTCCGTTACTTTGTGTTCTGTCTCAGTATGTTCCCCGTTAAACTGCTTTATACATTTCTCTAGAGAATTGCAATTTTTGGGTTTGACCTTTTAGAATTGTGTATGTTCATTGTGTGTATGGCTCTTTTAACGGAGAAACGTTTCCGGGTAGTCAGATTTTACTAACGATACTCCTTTATAAGGGAATGCTGATGAACCTAAACCTTTGTATTAAAATTTATGTTCAGACTTGTAATTTGCCAGGTTATAAGAAGTATAGTATTAAGAATTTTTCAAGTTATACTAGAATGTAGTGGCAGTACAGCAAATCATATTCTTTATGCGTTGATTCAATTTATATTTAATACTTATTTGTCTTTATTTTGTGCTGGGCACTCACTGCACTAAACATTTTACGTTTATTAACTTTATTCCTTTTAACAACTTTGTGAGAGAGGTTTTATTATTATCCCCATTTTACTGAAGAAGAAACGAAGGCACTGAGAAGTTCAGTAATTTGGTCAAGGTCACAGCCAGGAAGAGGAAAACTGGGATTTGCACCCAGGTAGTCTAGCATCAGGTTTGTGTTTTCATGTCAGTGTGACTTTTTACATAATGCTTTTACTGTTCCAGGGAATGAATAAACAATATTCATTTATTCATGGCAGTGGCTCTTAAAGTGTATTCCTGGCACTTCTGGGAGTTTCCAAGACCCTTTCAGCTTATTTGTGAGGTCAAAACTATGTTCATATATTAGGACATTATTTGTCTTTTTAATTTTTGTACTTTCATGAGTGTACAATAGAGTTTTCCAGGGTCTACGTGATGCATGATAGTGCAGCAGATTGAATGTAGTAGCAGATACGACAGTCCAACAACTTTCTATTAAACCAGATAGTAAAAAGTTTTGCAAAAAGGTAAAACAATACCAATATTGTAAATTTTGGTTTTGGGAAATATAGCTATTTTTCATGAAAACTGTTAGCATTGGATGAGATTTATTATTTTAAAAAGAATATTTTAAAAATTCTTAATTTTAATTCTTAATACAGTAAATATCAATTGAGAAAACCCACTTAGACAAAATCTCATTGAGGTCCGTCCTCAGTTTTTAAGATTGTAAAGGTTCTGAGATTAGAAAATGTAACCCTAAAGAAGGTATATTAGAGGGGAAAAAAGGCTACTTAGAAAGTAGATATATGAGGTCCTTTAAACTCTGAATAATTTGGTAGGTAACAGTGACCCATCATTTGGAGGACTTTGAGAAGAGACGTGGCATAATCCTTTAGGTCATACTGTTAAGTAGATTGGAAGGAAAGTGAAATGTGACTTGGAAAGGAGACTGCTGGGGGCAAAAAAGAATCTAACAGTAATAATACCTAATTCTTTTCCTGAAAGGCCTTAATAAAGTTCATCATTAATTGGGACTCCTGGTCCATTTTTTCCTCATTGTTTTTTTACATCTAAGCTATCCCTTTCAGCCAAGCACTTTATTACTATTTTTTTTTAATTTTTTTGATGTTTGTTTATTTTTGAGAGAGTGTGTGCAAGCAGGAGAGGGACAGAGAGAGCAGGAGCCACAGAATCTGAAGCAGGCTCCAGGCTCTGAGCTGTCAGCACAGAGCCCGACGACGGGCTTGAACCCACAGACCCTGAGATCATGACCTGAGCTGACGTTGGACACTTATCCGACTGAGCCACCTAGGCGCCCCTCAGCCAAGCACGTTAGTCACCAATTATGCCAAAAGTTCTAACTCCCAAACTATTAGCAGTTATTCTTTGGACATACCATTCTTTGGACGTAAAACATCTTCTTTGTCAAAACAGATACCTTCTTCCTTTTAAATCTTCTCAAAACTAACTTGCTTTCCTTAACATTCACAGTTAAAGTAGCCTCTTTACTAAAGACGTTATTGAATAATACCTTGTTAAACTATGGTTAGTATCATGCTTTTATATATATATTTTGGGTTCACATGTGTTTGTAGAACAGGAACTATACTTTTCTGTATTGTTTTATATCTCTTCTCAAAGTACCTAATCAGTGACCCTGTGGGTGCTCAGTAAATTTCAGATGATTACACATAATCTGCCTTCCCAGCTCAGACTATTCCATGAACAACTTAGGGACACAGTCACTATAGAGATCTATTCCAGTAAACATTTAATAATTTTATGGTGATTTTCTTAGTTGCAATGAATGGTAATTACCCGGTTTCACAATTAAATATAGAAGTCATTTGGTAGCATCAATAAAAAAACATAACAAAATTGCTGTTTCATGGAACGTATGAGGCATTAAGAGGGTTAGTTTTGTTAAAATAGTAGGTGATGTTTTTAAAATATTTTCATAGCCAAAAAAATTGGGGTTTGCAGTTGCTCAGTTTGAAAACTATACTGAGGCATATTTTTGAGGATATGTTCTTGAAAGTAGAAATTAACTTTAAGAATTAAACAGGGGACCAGAAATAAATTTGAAATGTTTGTCAATAGAGTTGTTTCCTTACACAATTCCAGGAGGTGCTGATCACATTGTAGTCTCTGTGCAGGGGGTCTCCAGAGTACTAACTGTATGGCAAACTTATTTTAGATGTAAGGAAGGATAAAGTACACTTAATGTCGAAATGCAAAGGAAAAGAAGTGACTGTTTTAGAATGAAGCTTTATGAGATATAAGGCAAGCATTGGAGAGTAGTAGTGATGGTCATGATAGTAGGACCACTGAATCCAGGCCATAAGTTGATTCTAGCGACTAATGGGGATTACTGAAAGTTTTCTCTGAACATTTGGAATTCCAGCAGTAATTTTCAAAATGGTACTGATATTTGTAGTCATAAACTTACTACCTGAAAGCATTCTAGGGGCTCTAATTTTACTCAAGGGACACTTCTTCCAAGTAGTGGTTGAAGCAGCATTGCTTTAGAAATGTTTTCTCTCACTAAAGATTGCAGGTATACTTTAGAAGTGATTTCATATTTTTACTTAGTGTACATGTGTCTACTGATTATATACTTCTTCATGTGACTATAAGCTCTTTATAAGAGGGGTGTGTGTGTGTGATATTAGAAATTTTACGTGCTGTGATATAGCCAGTTGTTTGTGGATGCTTAATACGAATGTACCATATTTTATTTTATTTTAAATTTTTTTTTCAACGTTTATTTATTTTTGGGACAGAGAGAGACACAGCATGAACGGGCGAGGGGCAGAGAGAGAGGGAGACACAGAATCGGAAACAGGCTCCAGGCTCTGAGCCATCAGCCCAGAGCCCGACGCGGGGCTTGAGCTCATGGACCGCGAGATCGTGACCTGGCTGAAGTCGGACGCTTAACCGACTGCGCCACCCAGGCGCCCCAAATGTACCATATTTTAAATACATCTAATGTTTGAAAATCTTACTGTAATTCAAGTATATACCAAAAACTAAGTAGAAGGATGGTTTTCCCCCCATCACACCGTTAACACAGGATTGGCAGGATTTTTGATGTACTTGAAACACTTTGCAGAAATTTGATTCATGCAGGGTATGGAATAATTAGGAATATTATTTAATCCAAATCTAATGTGAAAAAGGAGATTATGAGGCAAGGTGAGTTCTTCTTCAATTTTGAAATTGAGAGGTAATTCACACAACATAAAATTCACCATTTTAAAGTATACAATTCAGTGTGTTTTTTGTATATTTACAATGTTGTGTGTAACCATCACCACTGTCTAATTCCAGAATGTTTTCTGTCACCCCCAAAAGAAGTCATATATCTGTTAGCATATCACTTCCAGTTTCCCCTCCTTCATTCTCTGGCAATCATGAAGCTACTTTCTGTCTATGGATTTTCCTATTCTGGACATTTCATGTAAATGGAATCACACATAACGTGGCCTTTTATGTCTGACATCTTTTACTTAGCTTAATGTTTTCATGGTTTATTTATGTTGTAGCATATAAGAGTGCTTCATTCTATCCATAACTTAATAATATTCCCTTGTGCCACAAAATGTGGCGTATCCGTTGATGGACATTTGGGTCAGTTCCCTCTTGAAACCCACTAAGAAGAATACTGCTATGAACATACCTTGTACAGGAATGTTCATAGTAGTTCTCTTGGGTATATCCCTAGGAGAAGAATTGCTGGTCATGTGGTAGTTTTTTTACCTTTTTGAGACACGACCAGTCTTTTCCACGGCTGCTGGCACCATTTTACATTTCCAGCAGCAATGTATGAATGATATCTTGTGATTTTGGTTTACATTTCTGTAATGACTAATGATGTCGAGCATCTTTCATGTGCTTATTGACCTTTGTATGTCTTTGAAAAAAGTGTCCATTCAGATCCTTTGCCCATTTTTAAATTTGATCCTTAATATATTTCAGTACTAGACGAGTTCTTTACATTTTCCTGATGGTTGATCCTCATATAATTTGCAAATATTTTTTTCCCCATCCTATGGCTTGTCTTTCCGCTGTTCTTGATAGTGTCCTTTGATGTGATGCAGAAATATTTTTAATTTTGAAGTTGCAATTTTTTTCTTTGATTGTGCTTTTGATATAATAGCTAAGAAACCATTGGCTAATCCAGAGTTATTCAGATTTATGCCTAACCTACACTAAAGAGCTTTATAGTTTTTAGGTCACTCTTTTAGGTTTGATCAGATTTTAATTTTTGTATGTAGTGTGAGGTGGCAAGGTGGTAGTAAGGAAAATTAAGGGTATTTTTTTCCCTTCTTCTGAAGTTGTCATGGGATATAACTCTACTGTGCTCCTGTATAATATAAATATAGAGATTTGTGAGGGAGAAAAAAGATCTCCTTGATGGCAGTTTCTAGTACTGAGTTACATAGTTTGTTGACTGATAAATAGAAATATTTGAACCAAACATCCTTTCAGCTGGATGGACTGCTTACTCTAATCCAATGCACTTTTTTTTTTTTTTTTTTTTTTTTTTTTAGGGTCCCAGTGTAGTCTTTTATTTTTTTTAAAGTTTATTTATTTTGAGGGGGTGGGCAGAGAGAAAAGGAGAGAGAGAATCCCAAGCAGGCTCTGCACTGTCAGTGCAAAGCCCCATGTGGGGCTGGAACTCATGAATTGTGAGATCATGAGCTGATCAGAGATCAAGAATCTGACACTTAACTGACTGAGCTATCCAGGCACCCCCAATGTAGTCTTTAAAATGTGTGAAGAGATAATACTTAGTTGTCTGAGTATCGATAGGTGGTTACTTTTGTCCACACAGAGTAGTGTGTATATTGCCATAGTATCTTGTACTTCTCCATAAACACTATGTAGTGGAGTATTTTAAAAGGAACACGAGATCTAATGGTGAAAATGTGTAAACAAATAATTGTAATACATTGAGATAATTGCACTATGTAGTAATTCTTTATAGCTTCTATAATTATAATTTCTTAAATGAAGAGCCCTCGTGTAGTCTTTATTGTGCTACAAACAGCATGTAACAAATATGCAGTAAAAAGATGCCAAGTGAATAAAGAAGGAATGAAATTGTCATTGAGGGTTTCTGATGTGTATTCAAACAGCATTTTTTTTTTTTTTTTTTAATAAAGAGGATAGTTGCTGTAGAAGTTGTCTTTGAGTAGTGGTTGTTGCAACTTCTTCCATTTCTGTGATCAAGTGAATTATTGGTTGAAAATGTGAGAAATTATGGAAGTTGGGAAATAAGTTTCCAGAATTAGATGTAAAATTAGAGCAGTTTAATAAAGTAAAGTATTATTCACTTCAGGACCTACCTATTATTGGTATATTTAACTTCAAACAGATGGGTTTAAACTTTATCTTGGGTTTACTACTTCTGCTTTCCTTTTCTTTCTGTTATTATCATCATCATCATCATCATCATTATTTCCTTTTCTTTGCTTGTTAAAAGTAAATTCCAAGGCAGTCCTTTATTTTACATTCTTTGTTATCCATGATAATCCGCATCTTATAGCAGAATGCTGTAAGGCCTTGTTTGCGAAATAAGCATTGTGTGCTTTGTTATAAAACATTGGCAAAACATTTAAAGTGCAAATAAAGATACCCAGAAATGAAGCATATGACTTTAGTAGGCTGTATTGAATGAGTCAAGCATTGACCTTGATTGGTTTCTTCCTACTACCCACTTCCGTTATGCCCTTTCTCTTTTGGTTTTAGGACTCTGGTGAATTGCCTGTGAAAATCCAAATTAATTTCCTTTTGAAAGTGACATGTAGGTAAATCTTAATTTATTTGTGAACTTAATGATTCAGAGTTAATCATTTTGTGTGACTTTTTTCTGGGAGAATATCTGAGAACAAAAAATTTTAAGAGCAAATATATATAATTTTTTAAAAATTTTGCGTTATTGGATTAAAATTCCTTAGGGAACTATTAAAATCTTTTGCTTGCTGTAAGAGCAAGAATATGGGGCAAAAGTCCTGAGATGGAGTTCTGTTTAACATGTAGCAAGCAGTACCAACAGAAACACTAGTCTGAAGCAGTAAGTGGGGTACTGAGGGAAAGTGATCAAGATCTAGAAAAGAATGTAAAGATGACACTTGATCATCCTTACTTTAAAAGGAACACGAGATCTAATGGTGAAAATGTGTAAACAAATAATTGTAATACATTGAGATAATTGCATGATACTTTTTACATAAAGCTTCAAAGTAGGGGCTGGAGTAATTAATTTTGAAGGTTAGTGACAGCTTCATAGAGGAGCCTAATGGGTTTTAAGGACGAATAGTGATTTGCCAGATGGACAAAGTTTTGTCTAAGTAATTTAGCATGTGCAGTGACAATAGAGGTGAGAAAGAGCATTATGATGTATTTGGGGAAATTTTTGAGTAGTTCTTTGTGGTGGAATGCGAAGTGTTCATAAGAGTAAGAGGGAGATGAGGCTGGAGAGGGAACCATTAAAGGTCTTATTGGGGCAGGAGTTACTTTGATAGATCTGGTCTTCTGTAGCCCTTTTCTCCAAATCCTCCTTTTAGAGTTCCCTTTCTTCCTGCTTATTAGCTGCTCTCCTAGCTTTAGATGCCAGTGCTATGGAACTGGGGAAGTGTTCTTTCCTTTCCTAGGTAATTTGTGGTAGGGTTATTGAAAGGGATAGGGAAGGAAGGAATGTACAATCCTGTTGCCATTTGTGCAGGGGGTTAGATGACTTTGGCATATGAAATTGGACTTCTGAATATTGCTATACGTGGTGGTTTGGGTTGCTAAATAAAATCAGGTACACCAATCTTCATGGCTTTTGAATTTTTTTGAGTTCCAAATTATGAATGAACTTAAACACAAACAATCATCATATGATGATGACCACTATGAATAGAAAAGGTTTGATAAACCAGTTAGTCACAAGATTCTTGGAGGCATGTTTGATTTACGTGGTTTAATTGCTGACATCTGTTTATCTGCAAATGATATATTAATTATCAGTCATTCATAGGTTTTGTAAAGCTGGATCTGTACCAAACAAGACTTTATTAGCTAGTTTTGTAGAAATTAATATGCTCATTAGCAATTGCATCGTGAGTGTCTACTGTGTATCTGAGTTACTGTGTTTGAGATTATTGAGAAATCCAAAAGTGAAATTGCTGATCACATCCTCAGTCTAGTAGGCAAGGTGATATATACAGATAGCTGTATTAACAGGTAATGTGGATAAAATTCATGTCGATGTTGTTGAAAATCATAGGAGAGAAAGATACTGCTTTTGATAAGGGAGAGAACTGGACCCTAAATGAGAAGTAGTCAGGAACAGTAGGTATTTGAGATGGGGAAAACAACATGAGCAAACATTTGAAGGTAGGAAGGCTGGAAGTGTGTTTGGGGAACAAAGGAGTCTGTTTAGCTAATTGTAGAGGGTGAATGGGGTGCTGTGGAGCCAGAAAAGAGATTGGTTTGGGAGTAAGGAGAAATACAGTTGGAGCATTTGAGGAGTATGGTTTTTATCATAAAAAAAAAAAAAATTGTGAGTATGTGGAGTATGGTTTTTAATCATAAAACCTTTAGATATATCTCACCTCCAGGTAGCTTCTGGTTACTGTAGAGCTGATTTTCAAAATTGTATTATATCTTTATTTTCTGTTACTAGTGCTAAAATACAGAAGACAAGGAGTTTGGCTGATCTTGAAGTTAGAAATGGGATTTTGCTGCTTTATGCTTTTTATGTTACTTTAATTATTACAGACTGCATTAATAGTGGCAGTATCTAAGGTTTCTGGATTTCTGAGTCCATAGATTGCTCAAGAATTAATGAAAAAGTCTTCCAAACAGAAATGATACATACCTAATTTTGATCTGGACATAGAGATTTTATAAAAGTTTAAGGTGACTTTTCAGTCTTTGGTGTTTCACAAAATCTGATCAAATCAATTTAATTAGGACATAACTTGCATTATAGGCATAATAGCTAATAAGATTTAAAGAATCCTTTCTGTCTTGCACCATAACACAATCCTTACATAAATTGAGACTCTACTAGGAAAAGGAAATAGAGAATAAATTTTACCATTAAAATTCAGTGAACATCCTTGAAGGGAAGTCAGGCGATTTGAAGAACTTCTTAGCTCACAGAGGACTTTTAGGGAATGGGATATTAGGAGAAAATCTTTCTTTGAGAAATACAATTTCATAAATACGTAAGATTACATTTGGAAACAGCACTTTCTTTGCTTCTTAAATTATTAATGTGCTTCAAGAGGAATAATCCCTGAACTGAAATATGGGAGGAGGTGGGGGGTCTGCCCCAGCTCCATTTGACCTTAGGAAAATCCCTTACTTACTTTTCTTATTTTCTAAATTGTCTCCCTGCTCAGCTGTTCTGTGATGTTATATATTTGTGTCCCTCTAGCTTTTGGGTTCTTGGCTTAGTGCTTTGAAAACTAAGACTATGGACAGTTTCTATATGAGCTTTTGCTTCAATCTCCATTGGAGTGCCCCGCCTACCATCATATCATCATCATTTGAAAAACAGTTTGAACTTGTATATCTTACTGTCATTGGGATGAAAGGGCAGCACTGTTTTTTGTGACTTCGTTTTAGGAGGAAATTACCAACAAAAATGAGAATTTTCTTCTAGCGTTCTTTAAAATGGGAATGATATATATAAAGGATACTTGATAATAAGAGACTGCCTACTAGCCTTTCAATCTGTGTCTCGTGCTTGCTTTTCCACACTTTTTCACTTCAGTCAGTCAGGTTGACTATAGGATGTTTATCTTTTTTTCAGATTTGCCCCTTTGGGCAAGCATGCTTGGGTTGGATGTCCTGGTTTGGTGAAGGATGACTGGACACTTCTATTTCCCACTACACCCTGCCAAATGAGGCATACTTGGGTAGCATTTGTAATCAAATTGTTCCCCTGTCCTTCTGTAGAGGCCCATTTTTTCGTTTTCTTTCTTAACTCTCTGTGCATGTTTATCTCCTGAAAACAGGGACTCAGCTTTATTTATCCTGGTATCCCTAGTACCCAGAATGTAATGCCTGGTGTAATTGTGTAATAGTACCTTAGTAAATATTAAATAAATCTTTCATGGAGATAATGGACTTAGTGTCCTGAGCTAATGTACTATTTAGTTAACAGTTTTTTGTTTTTTAAATGTGAAATACTTCTTGGATAGAATTCATCTTTATATTGAAAATATCCAGATATGTATGGTCTTGGTCTTGAGCTAGTTGGATCATTTGATCAGGTCATAGTGTTTGTTCCAGGATTATGAATTGATACCTAAAAAAGGTTAGGGTGGTGATGCCTTAACTATTGCCGTAGACTGAATGATCTACACTGGGTAATTATCTTGCATTTGGTGGCTGTTGATCATAATAGGAGATCAGTTATGGGTATATAATGGAGCATCACTAATCCATCACCATGTGCTCTTACATATAGTAACACCATCTTAAAATTATTTGGTTACATGATGAGTTTGTGAATTATTTCTCAAACTGTATTTTTATTCCTTAACTTTAGAACCATTGGATTCTTCTAAGCATTATTGTTTCAAAGATTCTTAATTTATTTGCTTGTTGAAAGGACTTTGTTTCTGACATATATGTATACTGTATACATATTGTGGATGAGGGTTGGCTATGTCTACTTATTAATACAAAAATTCTAGAATAGGCCAACGTTGCATTGGTTTTTCTGACTAGCTGCTTCCTCATTTTTGGTCTCAACATTTTCACTTCCATTACTTGTATATGTAGTTAGTTTTGAGTTGACTTTCAAATACAGTGTGGTGCTTTCTCTTTGGCCTTTTTTTTTTTTTTTTTTTAACATTTTGTGACTTGAAATTAAATAAGCAATTTACTGGTGTAGTTTAGAATAATCTTTAGTTGTATTCAATTCATAATTATATCTAGGAAACTTGTTTTAATAGTTGCTGATACCTTTTCTAACTGCCAAGTTTGTCTGCAGATAGCATCTTTGGAAAGAGGGGCAGGATTTTGGAAAGTTGTAGCATTTATATTAGGTGAGTAGCAAACAAAACCGATTTCACTAATTTCAGTTATTAGCTTTATTTCAGGGGAGCTGTCATGGGGGAATTGGTCTGGTTTCAATTTTATAAGGCCAGTGTGAAGATTTGTTGGTAAATACAAAATTGAGTATATTGCTCTGCAATTTTTTTTTAACTGCATATTCATGAGGGTTATAAGATAGCTGCATTTAATCTTTTGGTATGAAACTGGAGGAAAGATCTGGTGTGTTCTTTATATGATCACTTTGTCTTGTATTTTCAGATGTGGAAGATGTAACCACATCATCCTTAGGCCAATTTATACTTTGAGAAGTAAAACCAGCTGTTAAATGATGGGAAATTATGGTTTAGCGTGCAGTATTCCCCTCTTTTTCTTTTCTCAGCATTAGCTTTTGTAACTTTATTTCACAACTACTTACTTGTGTATTAGTTACCAGGTTTGGAATTTGTTTGCAATTTGGAATTAGGTATCCAGTACAAACTTTTAGACTTGGTACAGTATGAACACTTACCTATTTTTGTTAATATTCTTGGAAAATATTGTTTTGAATTGGTGACCTAGAGTGGACCAAGGCATTATTTTTAGGTAATTTCTCTAGCACATCCCAGAATCATCCCACAACACACCTGAGTGGCAATAAAGATCAATCATAAAAAAATTAGTTACAGAGTTGTAACTGACAGCTAAGTTAGAAAGCTATTTAGAGAGCAGCTCAAGAGGCTGAGACATTCCTTGATAAACTGCTGGACGGTGCTGTGCAGGGTGAAAAGCATTTCTTAACAGGAGATGGAAACCTTTTAAGCTGCTTCCTATTTTGGGGCTTGTAGACTTAACCTAGAATTGCTTTTTTCTTTGAGCTTCTCCATCAGAGTTATGTTTTCTTAACTTAGTGACTAACCTGTAGCTTTTTTTTTTTTTTTAACATAGTTTTTCTCTTTTGCTATTTCTTAGAATTGGTAATGATTACATCTCTGGGCCCGAGGACTGGAAAACTGCTTTATGTGTTCTTCATGTTAAATCATGTTAGTCCTCCTCACCTGAAATCTGGTGAATTGACTTTGTTTTATAACATTCTCAGCTTTTTAAAGGTTGTTTCTAAATTAAAGCTTACAGTTTCTGAGGCACTTGGAGATGGAGATGTCCCAAACTCTTGAAACCTGTTCCTTGTGAACTTGGTTTGAATGATATGATGCCTTCCTTATATCTTGTCATGTTCAGTTGACAAGAATGAAGCCAGAATGAAGATGATGACAATGAGCAGAAAATACTGTACCAAACAAGAAGTGGTTACTGTCTGTACTGGGAATTAGATTTATGAGAGATAAAAAGAGAGATGTATGAATTTTAGAAGAGAAGGTGATGACAAGACTACTTGGATTGAAGAGAGAGAATTGAGAGAAAATATGTGTGTATCTTTATCCCTCTAGTGGAAAGATTACTGTTTTAAAGAATCTAGTTCCAACACAGCCACTGTATTGTGTTACTTAGATAGGCAAGTATTTAAATCTTTACCATGGAGATAACAGAGCATCCCTTGCATCATCACAAGGCTATTGTAATAGAAAACTAAGGATATGAAGAAACTTTGTAAAGCATAGAGAGATCTGCATGTGTAAAGATTTTGCCATGTATGCATGTAACTATGGTTACATTTTCCAGTTGAGGAAGTTTAGTTTTATAAACCTTCTAAAGAAGGTTGTGCAGAAGTCATTGATTTGGAAATAGTTTCACAATACTGTATTGGAAAAATGATGAGGGAAAACTCATCAGTAAAATAGGATACTAAGTAAAACTAACAATATTTGTAATATTTAAAGCTTATTAAATACTTTAAATATGTTCCTATGCTTTTGTGAAGGGCAATTTTATTCCTATTAATACAGAGAAATTGAAAGTGAGTGTCTAATTAACTTGCCTGAAGTCATAATGATAATGATCTGGAATTTGATTCTACATCCTTTGCTCATTCTGATGTCACTTCATCCTGTTACAGTATAGTCCTAGCACATGGAAATGGATGGCACCATGTAAAGAAATGGGAGAGCCTAGAACAGAGCTTTAGAGATAGTGAGATGAGCACCTTCATCATCACTGTTTGAAGCAGAGATTGGAAATGAATAGTACTTAGGATAGATTATCAAATGAATGTAAGTCAGAAAAGAGCTCTAATAGGAAGAAACAAACTTTAAAAGAATAGAAAGAACTAAAAATAGACACCCCTTTTTTCCATCTGTCAATCTGATTCATTCTGGAAGGTATCCAATATAGCAGTGAAACAAAAAGGTAGTTAATGTTCTCCAATATTTGTCAAGTTTAGAAAGAGATCATACTTGAAAAGCAGTAGTATTCAAAGTAGTAGCCTTTTAGTTGGGTAGCCCCTTATTTGAGGGGCTTTTGTCATCATAGCAAAAGGGAAATTGGTGAAAGGTTGATATTATAGGAAAGGGAGAAAGGTGGTTAAATTTTTCTTTGCTACTTTAAACCATTTAAGATTTATATTGCCTTTTCATAACCAAGAGAAAGATAAATTATCTCAGAAATTTAAGGGACTATTTTTAGATGTCTATATTTAGATGTCTGTCTACAGATGGAATATAGATTTTGAAAATATATGATATTGTCTATTACCTAAATATAGATAGCTACTTGTATGAAAGAATCAACTGAGACTATTCTTAGCCTTTTATTATTAGTATTGTTATCATTGGTACATAGGAGTAGAAGAACTAAATAAAAAACCACTGTGTTATGTACAATATATGTTGTGTTAAATTTTTTGTTTCTAAATTTTCTAGCAGCAGAAGTCTGTTTATGGGAATGTGTTGTATTGAGAAATACTTAAAGCCTATATTTAGGGGAAATAAGTCCATAATTAACTGTGCAGTGTGCAGAATAAGTTGTGATCTTGTCAACTTATTTTTTTATGTTTATTTTTGAGAGAGAGCATGCGCACGCACACACACACTTGCGAGTGTGTGGGGGAGGGGCAGAGAGAGAGAGGGAGGGAGGGAGGGAGGGAGGGAGAGAATCTCAAGCAGGCTCCATGCTGTCAGTGGAGGCATTCTCTCTCTGTCTCTCTCTCTGCCCCTCCCCCACTCTCACTGGTGCGCTTTCTCTGTCTCTCTAAATGAACAAAGTTTAAAAAAAAAATTCTCTTTAGATCACCAAACACTTTATGGCTGAACTTGGACTTTTACATTTATTTATTTTTGAGAGAGACAGAGACAGAGTGTGAGCGGGGGAGGGGCAGAGAGTGAGAGAGAGGGAGACACATGAATCCGAAGCAGGCTCCAGGCTCTGAGCTGTCAGCACAGAGCCCAACACAGGGCTCAAAACCACAAACCGTGAGATCATGACCTGAGCCAAAGTCAGATGCTCAACTGACTGAGCCACTCAGGTGCCCCTGAACTTGAACTTTTAGATTCAAACTGGTGGGAGTTTTTTTCCTTTAATCAACATTATTGAGGCATAATTTATATGGAATTTTTATGTTAAAAAAAGTAACATCTTCAATTTTGATTTTGCTAGCTTATAAAACAAATTTTTATCTCAAAAGGTATGACTTTTAAGAAGGGGATTTGTCAGAGGATGAATTGTCTTTTATGCTGAGAAATAGGCAAACATGGTCCATAATGGAATTTTAGAACAGTTGTATAGTTACGAAACACGTGAGGGTGGAGATATTTTTTGTTGAAACACTCCTAGTGATTATTCCTTCTTGTAGAAACTTAAAGGCTTAAGTTTAAGGCTTATTAGGAAAAATACTTCTTCATTTTATGGAGATTTATAATATTAGTAACTCATAGTTTTCACTTACAGAGCATTATTTTGAAACTTAAAGCTGTGTAGATAGCTTATTATTTGGTGCTTAACTATTTTCTGGCTGTATATGTCATTACTGTTTACAGCGGTTTGAAAAAAGATTTTTTAGAAAAGGCCTTCATTTGTTAATGGTTTAGAAGGGTCTTTTGATACCTGCTTGCCACAAATGCGGAATTTAATGAACTGTAGTAAAAGGCTGGTGTAATTTTGACACAAGGTCACTTTGATTTAATGGTGAAGTGCGTGAATAAATAAACGAGATTCCCAGTCCCTACTTAATCTACATGAAACTGGAGGCTTTGTAGAATCAACAAGAGAAGGTTTCTGTTCAATGAGACTTTGGTTTGGCAAGGGTGGTTTGGCAAGGGTGGAGCAGACATGTGTGATACAGAATGAATAGGATACCTTCATACTTCCCCACTCTCTGGGAGATGTAATTGATCATGGTAGTCAGTTCCATAGAGGCAACTGGTGACACATGAGCATTGTTACTGTGATTTTCAAATCTGTTTATCCAAAGACTCCTGATTATCATGTATAATTAGCAACCTACCCAAACACGTGTCCTATACTCCTTAAGTGCTAAGAAATCCTTAGCCATGTATCACCATCTGACCTATATTTGTTCATTTGTTTATTGATTGTGTCTCCCCACTAGTGTATAAGCATCCTGAGGGCAGCAACTTTGTCGACTATTGCAAATTTCTAACTCCTAAGACTATTGGGCATATGATGAATATTGTAGAATATATGGAATTTCTACTTGCTCATACTAAGGTTTGCAAGGCTATGGGAAGATGGAATATATTGTTCCATCTATTGTTCTAATTGCATCCAGGACATGAACATGTTGTGTTTTCTGGATGAGGTGCACAGTCCCAGAGAGTCTAACTGCAATTTATTATTCACTATGACTAGGCATAATTTAAATTGTTTAGAAAAGCCATGAAAATCTTTGGGCTTCCTACCTAACTTACTTACTTTTAAGACATAGGCTGGGCTGTTATAGTATAACTTAGGTATGACTTTTTGCCTGTTATTTTCCACCCCTCCCCCCCGCAACCAGTATTATGAATGGAGAAATAGACTTTTGTGTCACCTATAAATCTATAAATATTTATACCATCATGTCACACATTGTGGAAGACACTGGAAAACAAAATATTCCTGAATTTATTTTAACAGAGTAAAGGATAAATATTGATTGCTTAAAACAAAAAAGGGACACTCAGGTTATAGTTGAGATGATCCTCTTTTTTCATGCATCAAATATTTTCGGATATAGAGGTGAAATTTTCTAGTATCTCCAATTCCCCAGACAACCTTAGACTGGTTTTCAGAGAAGAAATTTGAGAATGCTTTGCATAGAGGTTTTTGCTCAAGTTAGGAGATAATTTTCTCAGGGTGAAACAAATAGAACCAGAGATTGATGTTAGGAAAATGCCCATGGGTTGAGGGTGAGAGGACAAAACAAATAGAATCGAAGCTTGTTTGTGTTTTAAGAAGGCTGGAGAGGGGCGCCTGGGTGGCGCAGTCGGTTAAGCGTCCGACTTCAGCCAGGTCACGATCTCGCGGTCCGTGAGTTCGAGCCCCGCGTCAGGCTCTGGGCTGATGGCTCAGAGCCTGGAGCCTGTTTCTGATTCTGTGTCTCCCTCTCTCTGCCCCTCCCCCGTTCATGCTCTGTCTCTCTCTGTCACAAAAATAAATAAACGTTGAAAAAAAAAATTAAAAAAAAATAAAAAAAGGAGGCTGGAGAAGGACAATATAGCACTTCAGAAAGAAAATACAAATACCCTAGGAGTACATGGTGGTAGTGTATTAATTCCTTAGCCACATGTAGACTTTTATTAGGTCACTTATAACTAGGGTGACATATAATTTATATTCCAAACTGGGTCACTTTTGAGAGTGAAAGAATGTGCTATTTGAATGGGACACTGAGACAATAGGTGTAAAACAGAACTGTTTCAGGAAAACCAGGACACTTGATCACCTCCTACTAATAACATACTTTTCTCCATACTTAGTCCCAGTTCCTTGGACCACAGATAATTTTTTTTCCTACATAGTACTCTGATCTGCATTTGAGGAACTTGTCAAGCTTTGATTCCTTTTTCTTGGTCTTGTTGGAATGAAGGAATTCTTTTCATTTTTTCCTGCTCCCCTGGACTGTTCTTCTGGTTTACAGCCTTGATGGAGGTAAGTGCAGTACTCGCAATGAGTTGTTACTTGACCTTTTATTTTGCTTAGGAAATCATTTTTTGTGTTTCTGATCCAGTATTAGATTATTTTTAAGAATCCTGGTTATGTCTTCTTAAGTGGGCTGATGAAGTATTAAATTCTTAAAATGTAACGCAAAAAGACAGAATTTGTAAGTTTTGTATTTACTCTTAAATTACTTGATACTTACATGTTTCCTTTCCTGCAGGTAGGATGATGATTCTGAAACTTCAGATCTTCAAAGAAGGGAAGGAAAACACCTTTGTTTATATTGTGGAAGTGGTGTTTTTATATGTTGGATCACTGTAATGCTTTCATTTTGTTTTCCTATAAATAAATATTTTTTATTCTTATATCAAGCCACGTGTTTTATTCTGTTAGGTAACTTTATCATCTTACATTTTTCTGGTAAATTAAAAATTAACAGAAGTAATAGTTGCCTTTGGGGGTAGTACTTACTCACATATGATTTTCCTCACCCCTAAGATCCTTATTTGGAATCTGGGATGGGACTAGGTTGTCAAGGTTTGGAAATCACCACTTTGGAGTACTAGAATGGAATCCTAAACAGTCTCAAAATTGAGATAAAGCTGAACCCACCTGTGTTCTTCCTAGAGTCTTACTGTTTCTCTGTACAGTCTGCCATCTAGTGGTAGGAATGCAGAATACACCAGAACACCCAGGAGAAGCTGTAGGTTTTCAGATTTTTTTTCTTAATATTAAGAATGCTTATATAGGAGCTAAAACATTTTGATAATGGGGGAAAAAAGAATGACCTTTTTTGCTGGAAAATATAAATCATTGGTAGTGAGTTCTGAGAGTATTCAAAGAGTATGTGTTTTCCTATAGAGCATTTTTATGACTTAAACTTTCTTCAGCTCTCATAAGATTTATGTATTTATAAAAGATTTGTGGATGAAGAGGCAAATGCATAAATAAAGATAGATGATTTTAAGAGACATAGGTTGGGCTGATTTGAAAAAGACACTTGTATATTGATTACAATTTTAGAGCTGTTATGTAATGATTCCATTAACTAAAACACTTTATTTTGCACTTTTAAAATTAAAGTATAGACAGTTCAGCAAACTTGGCTTGTTTTCACTATCACTTAAGAGGCTAAGTTTCAGCCAGATACTAATGTAGAGTATCTTAGGGTTGACTTTGTTTACCTAGCTTCATCTGAATTCTTAGGTATTCCCTCCTTAGTTGTATTTCTTTCCTCTCCTACAGATATAGAGGAGGTCAGTCTTTTGTTTTTTGTTGTTTTTTAAAGTGTTCTGAAAACACAACACTTGACATTTATGTGATATATCCCACATATGCTGCAGACTTAGAAATACTTTCTAAATATGTCAAATTTTTTATTCCTCTATTTACAAAAATTGGATTTTTTGGGGTGGCTTCCATAAGCACCTGAAATTAGCACTGATAGAGGTCTTTTAGAGTTAATGCGTCTTTAAAAAAAACTTTGTTTAAAATAAATAGGGATAGCCAGATAATGAATTTGTAATGGCATGGTTATAGTAATTTTTCTGTTGAATAGTTTTAAGGGAAGAAAACCTCGTTTTACATGGTGATTAAAAAAATCAGTTAAAAGGAAAGAAACACTTACCATGGAATAAACAGGTTAAATATAACATGTACTATCACCAAATTGTAGAGTTATCTTTATTTTTCTTAGTTTTCATATTTGTGAATCTTTTGTTAATTTTGCAGAGAACACAGTGACAGAAATAGCATATCTAGTTGTGTTCACAGATTGGTTTTTCCTGCAGCTGCTGTATGTTTTTGTTTTGTTTTGGTTTTTAGTAAAGTGGGCCTTTGCCTTCCTTACTTGGTGGGTTTTGGAGATAACTTAAGGGCCTTCTACCATGGTGAGAGCTTGAACTTTTGTTCCATATTGGCCTACTTAATGGAACAGTGGCTACCAGATTTCAGCTGTCTTGCCATGCAACTCTTGTGCGTGTATCACCTCTTCCTCACATGCTTGAGGAAGTAAATGAACACGTGTGGCTGTCCTTTCTGCCATTGATCATGGTATGCCCCAGAGGGTCTGGAATGTCCTTGTGCATTGATTTAGCTCCTTTAGCTTCATAGTACTTGTTATCAAAGCCATTTGTATATCTTTATTTACTTTTAATACTCTGAAATGCACCCTTCCCTCCTCTTTTCAAATTAACTCAGTCCTTGTTACTTGTACTGAACATTCTGTAGTACGTGAGTCTTTCCCCAGTTTTCACCTTCACATCCAATTAATAAGTTGGTACAGGATTGGTATTTGATGTGTGACATGAGAGGTGCTTATTGAGATTTGTAAAATTAAATAATAGTGATATAGTTCTTTACATATTGATTTTGATTACTGTTCATATATAACTTAGTTGCTGAATAAGTTTGAAAGTGTTCAGTTGTTTTTGCATCAACCTATTTAAGCATATCAGTATATATCAGAAAATATTATATACTTACAATTTTAAAAATGAAATCTTACTGTGTATTGTTCTTTAACATGGCTTTGATTTAACGAACTATCAGCATTTTTCCCTTGTCAGCTTTTTTTGCCCTGTGTTTGTTGGCCTCATAGTATTTCATTGTCAGACCACTGTCATGTAATGAACTATTTCCTCCATTATTGAACATGTCCTCTTACATTGTAACTTAGTTCCTTTAACTTCATAGCACTTTTATCAAAGCCATTTGGATATCTTTATTCCTTATTAATACTTTGAAATGCACCCTTCTCTCCTCTTTTCAAATTAACTCAATCTTTGCTACTTGTACTGAATTCTGTAGTATGTAAGTCTTTCCCCAGTTTTTTATCTTCACATCAAATTAATAAGTTGGTTAGATTTTTTTTTTCTTAAGGCATAAGTTAATCTGTGAAGACCCTATTTCTGAATTAGTTCTAATGGGAATTATGCAAAAGTGTAGCATTGTGTTTCACACAGAGTACCCGCAAACTATAAAGATAAAATGGTAAGTTACATCTTAATTTGTTACCCCTTACACAAAAAATTGAGTGGAATAAGGTATAAAACCATGCATTCCAATTCTCAGACATTTGACACTTATGACAAGGGCAGATGTGCCTCTGTGTATAATTCTTTGGGCTTAAGTCTGATTTCAACTAGCATGTTTTAGAAATACTTTCAACTTTTTGCTAAATGAGAATAATGTTGCTGGTATTTTTAAAAAGCACAGGTTCAGAAATTTGTCTGCTACTGTTTCTTGGCTATTTTTGTTACTGTTTCTTGGTGAATATTTGTTCCTACCTATTTGTACTCCTACCCAGGAAAGATGTCGAAGATCTGATCAATGAAGCAACATTTGATGATTTACTGAATTTGCCTTCCAGATTCAGTGTATCTCCAATTTTCCAGATGACTGAAGAAATTGGTCATGTTATTGAAATTGATTCTGTAGGCAGTTGCAAAAAGTATCATAAGCCCACAGCGAACATCCTATTCAGCAGTAAAAAGCTCAAAGTCTTTCCTCTAAAATCAAGAAAGAACAAGACAAGAATGTCCACTCTTTGCCACTTCTATTCACCATAGTACTGGAAATCCTACCCAGAGCAACTAGGCAGGAAAAAGAAATTAAAGGCAATCTACGTTGGAAAGGAAAAAGTTAAACTGTCACTGTTTGCAGATGACATGATATTATATAGAAAACCCTCAAGACTTCATCAAAAAAACTGTTAGAACTAATAAAATTCAGTAAAGTGTTAGGATAAAAAATACACAAAATTTTGTTGCATTTCTGTGTACTAATAATGAACTAGGGAAATAAAACAATCCCATTTACAATTGAATCAAAAAAGAAGAAAAATACCTAGGAATAAACTTAAAGGAAGTGAAAGGCCTGTATCGAAAACTACAGGGCTTAACGAAAGGAATTGAGGAAAACACATATGTGAAGATACTCTGCGTTCATGGATTGGTACCCAAAGCAGTCTACAGATTCAGTGCAATTCCTATCAAAATTCCAATGCCATTTTTTCAAAGAAATAGAATAATTCTTAAATTTGTATGAAACTACACAAAAACAACCACCACACACAAATAGCCAAAGCAGTCTTGAGAAAGAAGAACAAAGCTGCAGGCATCGCACACCCTCCCTGATTTTAAACTATATTACAAAGCTATAGTAATTTTTTTTCAACATTTATTTATTTTTGGGGGACAGAGAGAAACAGCATGAACGGAGGAGGGGCAGAGAGAGAGGGAGACACAGAATTGGAAACAGGCTCCAGGCTCTGAGCCATCAGCCCAGAGCCCAACGCGGGGCTCGAACTCACGGACCGCGAGATCGTGACCTGGCTGAAGTCGGACGCTTAACCGACTGCGCCACCCAGGCGCCCCCAAAGCTATAGTAATTAAAGCAGTATGGTATTGGGGTGCATGGGTGGCTCTATCAGTTAAGGGTCTAACTCTTGATTTCGGCTCAGGTCATGATCTCACAGTTTGTGGGATCGAGCCCTGCGTTGGGCTCTATGCTGACAGTGCAGAGCCTGCTTGAGATTCTCTCTCTCCCTCTCTCTGCCCCTTCCCCACTCTCTTTCTCTCAAAATAAATAAACATTTAAAAAATAAAAATGTTTGAAACAGTTAAAACAGTATGGTATTGTCATAAAAGTAGGCATATAGATCGATGGAACAGAATAGAGAGCCTACAAATAAATGCGTGCATATATGATTAATTAACTTATGACAAAGGAGCCAAGAATCTACATTAGGGAAAGAATAGTTTCTTCATCAAATGGTGCTGGGAAACCTGGACTGCTACATGCAAAAGAAAGAAACTTGACCACTGTCTTAACCATACACAAATTAAATAAAAAGTGGATTAAAGACCTGAATGTAAGACCTGGAATCACAAAACTCCTAGAAGAAAAGAGGTGGTAAACTCCCTGACATAGGTTTTGGGGATGACTTTTTGAATCTGACACACAAAGCAGAAGCGACAAAAGCAAAAATAGGTGGGACTGCATAATACTAAAAAGCTTTTGCACTACAAAGGAAATGGTCAACAAAACCAAAAGGCAGTGTACTGAATGGGAGAAGATATTTGCAAGTCATATCTGATAAGGGGCTAATAGGTAAATAACACATACAAGTCAAAACCAAAAACCAAACAATTCAATTAAAAAGTGACTGAAGATCTGAATAGACATTTTTTTCAAAGAAAACATACAGATAGCCAACAGGAATGTAAAGAGATGCTAAACATCATTAATCATCAGGGAAATACAAATCAAAACCACAGTGAGTTATTACCTCACTCCTGGGAAAGTAGCCTTTATCAAAAAGACAAATACCAAGTGTTGGCAAGGATGTAGAGAAGAGGGAGTTCTTGTGCACAGTTAGTGGGACTGTAAATTGGTGCACCTACTGTGGAAAACATGGAGGTTCATCAGATTGAAAATAGAACTATATGATCCAGCATTTCCACTTTGGTGTATTTATCTGAAGAAAATGGAAACACTAACTTGAAAAGATACATGTACCCTCATGTTCATTGCAGTATTATGTATGATAGCCAAGATATGGAAACATCCTAAGTGTCCATTGATGGATGAATGTATAAGGAAATTGTGGTATATGCACAGTGGAATATTATTCAGCCATGAAAAGAATGATATCTTGCCATTTGTAGCATCATGGTTGGACCTCCAAGGCATTATGCTAAGTGAAATAAGTCAGACAGAAAGACACATACTATGTTCTCTCTCTTATTTGAGGAATCTAATAAAAGTTCATAGATACAGGAAACAGATTGGTGGTTGCAAGAGGTGGGGAATGAGGGTGGGAGAAATGGGTGAAGGGGGGTTAACAGTAGGAAAATGTAATTGATATAAAACATAGAAATTTTCAATTGTTTAAACTACAGATGTTTATTAATGTATGTGACATAGGTATATTTTATGTTATATAGTAGTACTTAATTACCAGTATTTGTTGAGCATTTCCTTTGTAGTTCCAGTAGCATTAACTAATCCTCAAAATTTACGAGGTAGATACACATACACACCAAAAAAACCAGTAGGTTTCAGAGTGATCATTTTGAAAGAGATAGTAGCATTTGGCTGAGTGATTATGATAACATTGTAGTTTTTTTTGTTTTTTACTATTATTTTTGGCCAAGTTTATTTATTAAAAAATCTACTTGGGTATCAGCATAGTTTTGATATAGCTTAGTGAATGCCTGTACAGTTGGGAACTTGAGACCCTATATATTCTGCTGATGGTGTTTTCCTGAGTTGTGAAAGTGAACCCTAAGTGGCTTAAGTTTCTAAAGTTAGTGAACTTTGCCTTGGGAGATGTGTATAGGCTAGTGGCCTGCACTAGGAATATGGCTGTAACATTAATGAAGCCATTTGGTAATTGGTTACTACTAAGTTTTTGATATTTTGTTGAACATTTTCCCCTGAATACAAAAATACTGTTCTGCATTTCACTACTTTTTTTTTTTTTTTTTTTTACTATTTTTGTTTTAAATTGATTAGAAGTTTAGTACTTGCACTAGATTGGCTATTTGGATATTCACTTGGTATATATGTTTCTAAACACCTTATCTTTTACAAAATTTAATTCTGGTCCTAAATTTGTTACTACTTTGTAGTGAGCTCATGTGACCTAACCTTTGGGCAAGTCTTGCCTGTGTTGATACAATTAATGTCTACCTGCCACAGACATTGGAAGGGCATATTAAATAGTAAAAGGGAGAGTATTTTGTTTGTATAGTAGGAATTGGTTTTTTCCACTGTCCCTGGAAAAATGCTCTTCATTTTCTTAGTAGGCCTATTTTCTTCTTGACCTTAAATACTAGAAATCCTCTTGAAAATTCTCTTTGTACCTAAAGCATAGATCCTGTATCCCATGTAGTAATTTTTTTGAGTGTGAGGTTTACGAATTATTTATAATGTAAAATTCAAGAAGGTATTTAGTTTTTATATTCTTAAGGGAAAAAACTAAAAGAAAATATAAGATGTGTTTCTGTTTTGGAACCCTTTCGATTGGTAAGGGAAATTTAATACCAAGTTTGTGGTTTTTAAGAACTGAAGTCTTCTGAATTGAGAATAGGGAAAGCAGTAGCTGTCAAGATTCCCATAATATGCATGATTCTTATTTGGAATTATTTGCTTTTGGTTAGTCAGAAGTGGGAAAACATTTTTTTCCTGAGTTGTTAGAGCTCAGACTTGGAAGCATTTTCAGGTTATTGTTGTAGTAGAAACATTGTGCGGAGGAAAAATTACTGCCTGGAGAACTGCTTAAAATACTATGGGGGAAGTATAGTCTGTAGAGTTGGTGTAATGATTCAGTATTTTTTCTCAGCAGTATTTATATAACTTTGGTTTTGCATTTGCTCCACTCTGGGTTCCTCATCTCTACATGAATGCTTATTTCTTTTTCCCATTTAATGTGAAGTGCTATATTTTAGTTTCTGGAGTTATCCTTCAGTTTTTATGTGGTCATTTCTAAAGTGTAGAAATTTCTGAAGTATTGTTTTCATAAGCAAATAATAACCTTTATTTGTTAGATACTCTTAAATTTGAAATTTGAAAATTTCCACATGTAATGGGCTCAGGTTCTTTATTCTTTTGGGAATAGAAGATTGTGCAGATAGTCTGAAATTGTTGGTTTTAGTCTATGTAAAAAATACCATTTTGGATGCCTTTAAAAAAAAGTCATGCTAAGGCTGTGTATGCTTATAATAATACGCTTATTAAAATGAATCAAAAAGTATGAGTGACCACTATACATGAGGCACTATTCTGGACCTTAGGGGATACAGCAGAGAACAAAACAGAGCTCTGCCCACATGGAACTTAGTTTTTTTTTTTAAGAGCTCTAAGATTTTATTTATTTATTTTAATGTTTATACTTTTTTGAGAAAGAGAGAGAGAGAATGGAGGAGAGGCAGAGAGAGGAAGAGAGAGAATCCCAAGCAGGCTCTGCGCTGTCAGCGCAGAGCCCAATGCGGGGCTTGTGAACTCACGAACTGTGAGATCGTGACCTGGGCTGAGATCAAGAGTCAGACGCTTAGCTGACTGAGCCACCCAGGTGCCCCTGGAACTTAGATTTTGATTGAGAGAGAAAAACATTAAATACAGTAAGATGAATTAGGTGGTAAGTGTTCTGGAGACAAAATAAGAGTTAAGGGGGTGGATAGTGATGGTTTGGAGGTAGAAGAGTGCCCTGAGGCTTTGTAATTTTGTATAATTATTCAGAAGAGTTATCTGATAAGGTGACATTTGAGCAAAGATCTATAGGAATAAAATGTGGGAGCAAGAAGTGTAGATATCTGGGAGAAGCATATTCTAGGTAGAAAGAACAGCAGGTCCTGAGCACCTGTGGTAAGAGTATTTGGCCTTTGGGAGGCACTGCAAAGGAGACGTCAGTGTAACTGAAGCAAAGTGATACAGAGGAGAGAGCTGGTCACAGAGGGATTACATAGCACTGGTAAAATGTATAAATTCTAATATATGTAAAATCCTCTAGTTGTTGAAACTAAAATCTACTTTTTGCTTCATTTAAGATCAGACTCTAAAAAAAAAAAAAAAGTTTATTTTGAGGGAGGGAGAGGGGCAGAGAGAGAGAGAGAATTCCCAAGCAGGCTTTGCAGTGTCATTGTGGTACCCAATATGGGGCTCAAATTCATGAATTGTGAGATCATGACCTGAGCTAAAGTTGGACACTCAACTGAATAAGTCACCCAGGCGCCCCAGATCAGGCTCTTTCTGACTAATGTAGCATTTTACTTACCTCTGTGATGAAGAGTATGGAAATGGCTAACAAAATGTTTGGAGCCTCCTTTTAAGGTCTTTCAAACTAGTTAGAAGAAAATCATTTGTAAGTAGATATAGTATGAAATAATTCTGTAGTGTAGGGTTATGTGTCAGCTTTAGTGACTGGCGAGTACTTTAGAATGTGAAAGGGAACACGACTCATTTCGAAGAATGAGTAAGAATGAAAAGATTCAGGTGTGAAACAGCAAGGTACATCAGAGAAAACTGGAGAGTGGTTCTGTTTTGGAAGCCAAAAGTCAAGAAGGGAGGATATTGACAAGGACAGAATGTGTGCCGTCCTGTATGTAGTAGGGACCTCACTGAGGTTAGGCAGTGACAGTGTTGTGTTGTAGATCATTCTTTGGTCAGTTTAGGGACTGTTTAGGGGTGTGAGGTGAGTGAGACCCCAAATCAGAAGTGAAGCAGCCAGTCAGTCCAGCATTTCTCAGTGGGGACAATTTTGGGTGGAGCAGTTTTATTTATTAAAAAAAAATTTTTTTAAGTAGGCTCTGTGCCCAACTTGGGGCCTGGGCTCATGACACTGAGATCAAGAGTCACGTGCTCTATCTATTGAGCCAGCCAGGTACCCCGATGGGTAGAGTAGTTTTAAATTATGAAGTGCTGATTGTGCATTGCAGGATGGTTAGTTTCCCACATCATTGATATTAAATGCCAGTAAAAACTCTGCGTGTTAATCCCCCTCCCCAGTTTCTGAATACTTTCAGGAGAGGTGGTACCTCCTGGTTAGGAAATAAATAGGACTTGAATTCTGGCTTTGGCAATGACATGTAATGGAGAGGAACAAGTACAATGGCTGGAGATTTAGGAGACTTAGTTATTGATGGGCTGTACGGAGTGTATATAAACACACAGGTAGGAGCACTTTTGGGGTAGTATTGTGACAAATTTTGTGACAAGTTCAGTTTTGAAAGCTAAAAAAGATTCTGAGGTGTATAAAATGATACCATCATGGGGAAGTAAACATGTTTAAGAATTGAATAGCTTATCAAGATAGTTTCTGGAAGGATATAGAAAAATATAGATATATCTGGGGTGCCTGGGTGGTTCAGTTGGTTAAGTGGCCAACTTTAGTTCAGATCATGATCTTACTGTTCGTGGGTTTGAGCCCCACATCGGGCTCTGTGCTGACAGCTCAGAGCCTGGAGCCTGCTTCAGATTCTGTGTCTCCCTCTCTCTGCCCCTCCCACTCATGTTCTGTCTCTCTCAAAAATAAAACTTTAAAAAAGAAAAAATACAGATATATCAAGATAAATGGAGGAAAAAAAAATTAAGATAACTCCTTATAATTGGGTTCAGACCTTGATCAATGAGCTTCAAGTTCTAAAGGATTCAAAAGGACCAAGACAGATATATATGCCTTGCCCTCATTATTTTTTGAGAGGCAGAGAAAGCTTAACTTTGGGAATAAGGTGTACGTGATACATTTAGTGCTGTAGGACAGGTATGAAGTACTGTTCAAGAAGATTCAGAGAAGGCAGAGATCAAATTGTGTTTTTTTTACTATCAGAAACTGAACCATACACACCAAATTGTGAAAGTACTATTTAATTTTCGTTGCAAGTATGAATTGTGAAAGCCTTGTGTCATTCTGTTCCATGGGCGCTCTGTTTGTGCTTTGTTCTTTAAGCTTTGTTGGCTAGGGTGACTGCTTATCTAAAATTCATTTGTTATCAAATGTTACTTTGTATAATAATTGGACCTATAAGAAGAAATGTTTTTAAAAGATTGTAAGAAGATGGAATGGTCATAGTTACATTACTGTTTCTTGCTAGTGCTAGTGCTCAAGGCCAAGTTAGGTCACTTGAATTTTTATTTAATCATTATGTGCTGAAGATTAAAAATGGACAACTACTTATGAGTCATGAATAACTTTAGTTTCTTTCCCTTTACCACAGTTATAGCTGAGATATTGATACATTTTTTATATGTTACTTCACAAGTGAAACAACTCATTTCTTCCTTTCTATTCTCTAAATTGGATCGTATTTTATATTTTCTTCACTGAATTTGCCAATAATATCCCTTAAGTAGATTGGAGGTAAAACTCTGAGGTTATTAAGAGCTGCCTTGGCGGGGGGGGGGGGCGCCCCCCCCGCCCCCAGTTTCGGGGCTGAAACAATTGTATATTAAACCATTTTATAGTTATGCTCTCCCACTTGAAATATAAAATTGGAACTTAGATTGTTTTAGCTGTTTTCAGAGTAATAGCAAATAGAGTTCTTGGATCATTTCTTCTTGGACATGTATGCAACAAGAAACTTCACTTCATTTCCAGTTTTGTTAGAGTTATCTAGTTGATATCAGCTGATAACTGAGCTAATGGTAAAACTGAAGGGTGAGAAGAATGAAAATTTTATATAAACTGAGATCCTACCCACTCACAGACCACATATCTGCTCTATCTTCCTTATAGTACAAACACAGCATTCTAGGGAGAATATTAATAAAGGTCATTTGACCTTCGGTTTGTTCATGCTTCTATATGTCTGTTTGTTTGTTTGTTTGTTTGTTTGTGTTTTTTGAATGGTAGGGATGAATAATACTAACATTGTAGTTCTGAGGGTTTATGAGTAATAAGAGAACTGAAAGTTCTACAGGGCCTTAAAATAGTTCTTTTTGAGATCAATAAAATAGTTGAGGGTGAATTACTCTGAGGAAATTTGATTTACTTAATGGTATTGATCCTTTATATGATCCTAATCAATATCCTTCTAATCAATATTATTCTTCCTAATCCTTTGTAATTAATATTATCCTTCCTAATTCTTCTCAGGTGGATTATAGTGGTCTCAATTATTCTCCTAAGAGATTTTTAATATCTTCTCCAAACTATCTATTGTTGCTCCACTGTTAGATTTTTCCCCTGTTAGTGTGCACATCTGACATTAATAATAAATTAAAGCTGCAGAGTAAGTCTTTTTTTTTTTTTTAATTGCAGACTTAATTCAGTGCACAAATGAGATGAATGTGAACATCCCACAGTTGGCAGACAGTTTATTTGAAAGAACTACTAATAGTAGTTGGGTCGTGGTCTTCAAATCTCTCATTACAACTCATCATTTGATGGTGTATGGAAATGAGGTAAGCCAAATTTTTGATTAACAAGCATACTGGTGTGATGACTGATTATTCAGCTTGCTTCTCTCATGGAAACTTCAGGAATGACTTTAGCAACCAAATAATATAGGTAAAAAGGGCAAGGGGACTAGGCAGAAATAAAATTGTAGCTTCTACAATTTGAGGAAGGATAATGGGTCAAAGCCCAGAGCATTTTGAATAATGGGATCAAGAAATAGGAATTAATGTCTAGAGTTAGATTCCGTAAGCAGCACTAGGTTTTGCAGGCCTTGTGCATAGACTGTATGTTTGTCTATATCTATTTGCTTTATTATGGCCAATCACATTTCTCCCTGATTTTATATAGTTGTCTTTGGAACCACTTTGTCTAGTTCAAAGCTGTTACATTGAGCACTAAGATGGCATTTGCTGAGAGGGACTGATTAAAGAGTGCCCTTTTTTATTTATAAATATAATTTATTGTCAGATTGGCTTCCATTCAACCCCCAGTGCTCATCCCAAGTGCCCTCCTTAGGTGCCCATCACCCATTTTCCCCTCTCCCCCATCCACCCTCAGTTTGTTCCTCTGTGTTTAAGAGTCTAAAGAGTGCCTTCTTAAGCAGAGAGGTGTCTGAAGCCTTCACTGAAGTCTTCATTGCCCTAAAGGGTAACAAAAAGATGCATAAGCTTTTGTATTTTAATGTTTGGAGAGAATCATCTTGTTTTCCATGATAGGCTAGTGGCTGATTATTTTATTGTGTTACAAGAATACTTGAATGCAACTAGATAAATCTATGCTTAGTGTGCACCTTAGAAAAATGCAGCCCACCAATTGTTGAGAGATGGGGAGAGACTTCAGGTGTTGGTATTAGACTTTTGAGCATAATGACTTTCTGACATCCATCACGTTACTCATTTGGGGCTTTCAGTGCTAAGGCTTTTCTGTCATCTTGGGAAGATACCAATAGAGAATCATTAAATTAGTTTAGAATTAAAGCCAGAGTTTACCTTCAACTTCATCATTGCAACAGATCTTACTATATGCACATTTTGGTGTTCTCTTCTGGTCCTTGTTTTTAATAGCTATAACCATAATTTAGATAAACTATTTAGCTTTTTTATATCATGTCACACCATAAGCATTTCCATGTTCTGTGTTGTTTTTTTTTTTTTTTGTATTATCTTTAGTGACAATTTAATGGATCATATATTCCATAATTTTCTTAACTTTCCCTTTCCTAGAAATTTAGCTTTCTGATTATTCACTGTTACAGCAGCATCACATTGGATGACTTTATTTGTAGTGTTTAAGTTTTAAAAGTTATTCCCAGAAGTTACCTGAAATATGACGTCTCAGTCAAGAGACATGACTCAGTTTTCTGATTTATTGTAACCAGTGTATGGAGTCAATAGGAATGTTTATATATACTAACTTTAGCGTAACTTGAAGCATTTTTTATCTTAACTACGATAACAGTTTTCTGCTTTTATTGGGATTGTGTTTACTTAAGATCATGATTATTTACTGTGAAGAATTTCAGGCTTATATAGCATTTTTCACCTTTTTTAAAGAAAATGTAGTTTATCCTTTAAAAAGAAAAAGCCACGAGTATAACCAATTAGAATGCCAGATAAAGAGGAAGACTATTAGTCATGGCTTTCCGGGACTATGAATAAGGTGATAATACTAGACACAAAACTGATAAAAGTAAGGAAACAGAAAGTTGACAGCCATTCCTTACAGTTGACTGATAAGAGGAGAAAAATAGTATTTCATTGTGGTTTTTAGATAAACTCATGTTTATTTCCCTTAAGCAGCTAAGACAAATTCGATACTCTTCTTATTGGCAGGTTTAGTAGTCTGTGAGAGAGTATGCATAGGATTTTACTCTGTTGTGATGAGAATACCATAGGGCAAGGAGGAGAGTGATCTGTCCTGCCCCTGCTAGGGAACATTTGTTGCAAATGATGGGGTTGCTATTGGCATCTGTAGGTAGAGAGGCCAGGAATGCTTTTAAACATTACAATGCACAGGATGGGTTTCCCACAACAATGAATTATCACAGCTTATGGAAATCATGGGGTCTAATACTGTCTTAGGATATTTTAACACCTTTTTGAAACCAGTTTTAGGATAAGTGATGAAACATCAGTATTTGATTTATAAATTGTTTTTCAAAATCCTGGCTTGGTAGTTTGGGGTGAACGCAGATGAAACAAGATTGAGTTAGAGGAGTGCTGGTGTATATCCTAATTGATAGTAACCCTCTGCATGTATTAAAAAAAAAAATGAAATCTTAAGGGGAAGTGAAATTGAAAGGAATTAGCTCTATGTTAGAGGTTGTATGTAAAGGGAAGTTAAGGTTGTGTTCTGTGGTAAGAACTTTGGAGAGAATTTTGACACTATTTTGAGAAGATGAACTTTTGCATACATGCTGACCCAAAAATTCAAGCCTAAGTTTATATCATGAGAAACTTTTGTATGTTTGCACATGGAGACCAAGTACAAAGATGTCCATGAAACATGGTTAATAATAGTGAAATTGGAAAGAACTGGATAAGAAATGGATACATAATGATATACTGGCCTTTGAAATGCTAGAACGTCATTTAAAATGAATTAACTGGTTCTACGTATATTAAATACTTTTTCTTGGGAAAAAGTTGTTAAAAAGCACTTTGGAAAAGAATACAGTATGATTTTTCTGTAAATTTAAAATAGAAAAAATTATGTACAGTTTATAGGATATATATATAGAGAGAGAGAGAAAAATTATAAAAATGTGTGTGGGAATGATACAAACCTACTTTAGAATATTATTGCCTTTGAAGAGGGAAGGAAATGAGATTGAAGGTGTGTGTCTTCAATAGAGTTTTTAATGTTTTGTTTCTCTAAGAAAATCTGAAGTAAATATGGCAGTGTGTTTAATCTGGACAGTGGGTAAGGGAGGATATCTGTAATACTGTTTTCTTGTATGATTATAATTTTGTTTTTAAAAAGGTCATAAAAATTTGGGTCACTAGATAGCTGTATAAAGTAAAGATTCCACTTGAGTGTGACTAGCTGTAGCCCTAATATGCTGCAGTAAAGCCAAAATTACTGGTTCTAGGTTAAAAGTTCCTACTTCCTTTTAGACGCTGATACTGAAGCCATGGGTATTAGGCTTTAATCAATTCCTGTATGCTAGTGAAAAATATGGATTATGTTTCTAGGTTTATTAACTAGTTAACCGGACTGAGGATGAGAAATTTAAGCTAGATAAGCTTAATGGAATGTATTAAACACAACCACCGCCCACATTCTCAAATTAGACTTTGTTAGATGGCATTATCTTAATTTGACATAATTGTTTGTTTGTTTTCCAGCGTTTTATTCAGTATTTGGCTTCAAGAAACACATTGTTTAACTTAAGCAATTTTTTGGATAAAAGTGGATTGCAAGGTAAAGACAACTTACTCATTATAGAAAATCAACCCTGTATGATGATTACTGTAGAGTTGAACTCTGTCTTTTAGAACATGTGTTGTGGAGGAACTTCATATTTTAGTAAAAGGTGTAGGGAAGAAAAAACTGTGTTTTAATGTGAAGATTAAGATTGATTTCAGTGTTTGACACTTAGAACTCTAGGAAATAAAATAGGGTAGAGCTTTCAGAGCATGGACTCTGGAATTAAACTGCCTTGTTTCAGATTACCATCTCTACCACTTACCAGCTGCATGAACTTGAGCAAGTTACTTCACCTCTCTGCATCTGTAAAGTCAGGAATAATGATAGCACCTACCCTGTAGGGTTGTCATGAGGCTTAACCTAGTTAATAATTATAAAGTGCTTACAGTAGTGTCTGGCACACAGGAATCACCATCCATGTAAGTATGAGCTTTCATTGTTATTGTTACCATTTTATGCTTTATTCCAAGAAATTTAGTTGTGAATATCATACATTTTAGTAGCAAAAGTAAGTATGGTGTATTGTTCAGATGAATTGCTCATTGATACTTAGACCTGTTATTTATTTTGCTTTTAATTCAGTAACTTGAGATTGCTGCATTGGTACTCTATGCACATTCTGTCTTACTGGGATCTGTCATACTTAGTTCCTGAACTAGGCCTTTAACATTGTACAATGCCAGCTCTAGGAATAACATCACAAAGAACATACTGACTGATTTGGGAATATTCAATAGTAGGGCTCAATCTGGGAAATGTTTTTGGAGAAGGGAGATCTTTCTGCTGGGCTTTGAAAGCTAGATGAGAACATGGGTTGGCTTAAGCAAAAGTACACATGAAAGAGCATGGGATATTTAAGATTTATAGAGCAAATCAATATGAATAGAATGTATGGATGATATATTGGAGAAAAGGTAGTGGCAGATAGCCCTCTAGAGCTGTTTGGGGCCAAAATGAGACACAGAAAATTTTGATAGAGTTGGGATTTTTATAATGCAGTGAGAAACCATTATGTTTTTGAGTAGAGGGAGAAGGGGAGAAGGACTGTGTGAAAGTGCCATACCTAAGTACAAGTTTGATTACAGTGATAAAGTCTTGAAGACATTGAGACTATTCTGGTCATTTTTTTGGTCATCTAGTAGAATGTTTTCGTCATCTAGTAGAAAGTTAATGACCTGAATTGTGGCTTTTGTGGAGGTAACATCAGTGGAATTTAGTGGCTAACATTGTTTGGGTTGGGAGCTGTCCGGTTCAATACTTCTTCACTTTTGGAAGATGAAAGTATTAATTAGAATGAATCAAATACCCTATCTTCCAGAGATTTAGGAAGGCCAGTAATCTGTATATAGAACTGTTATAAGATTGATTTTATTTTGACAAAGATGTAGTGCTCCAAGTAGTTAAAAAAAAAATTAATTAAGCAGTGGAATCACTTTTTCAAATAAAACCTTAAATAGCAACCAGAAATATATAACAGATAAAACTGGAGCTGATCTGTTTTCCGGGATGTGGAAGAAACGCTACTTGCTTATCTTTTTATTTCTGTTTATTTCAACTTTAAGAGTCTGTGGAAAATAATTTGCAAACCACTACTCTAAAACAGAGTATATGCATATATGCAAATAGAGTTTTTGGTGTCTTATTAGCTACTGATTTTCCACTTAAGATGGAAATTAAGCATTTCTGGTAATATTTTAGGATTTTTATTCCTTTATGTAGAGAACATTTTTTAGGCCTTTTGCTTGAAGCTCATTCTGAAGAGATTATAAAGATAAAACTGAAACAGTAATTAAAAGTATGTAATTCAGTGGTTTTGACAGTTTGGGTTCCTCATATAATTTGCTGGGTGGAGTCTGGTATATTTCATTATATTTTATAATATATATACTGGGTATATATATAAATATAAATAAGCTTCTAGTCTAGTGCATTAGACATTATGTACATCAAATAGCTAGGAACTGTACATGAGGTAAGAATAATGTGGAAACACAGAGTTCAGGGAAAGTGTCAGAGACTGAAGGATGGTAGGTATTTCTCCCAGCAGGAGGATGGAATAAAGTTGATGAGAGGGAACAATATAAACTAAAGAGCTGAGGAATGTGAGTATGTAACACCTTATAAAATACAGTAGTACTTATGAGCATACATGAGGGTGATAATGTTTTTTTCTATTTTGTTCATTTTTCTCCAGTGGCACTTAGTAGGGCTCAAGAAATATGTGCCGAATAAATGAATTGGTAATGATGTTAAATTCAGTTATTTGACATTTTTGTTGTTATTGTTTTGGTATTATCTTTTTAAAGTAGTAGAGATCATCAAATAAAGTGAAATTTGTTGGTGAAGATGAGCTAAAATAAGATGGACCTGGTTCGTAATTAGCAGCAAAAATTTGTAGACTTACCTAAGCCAGGCAGTAACTAAAATAAAAGTTGTTATTTTAATAGCATTGATTAGGTTTTATGTTACTGAAGTTTTCAAATCTCATGATTATGATGAAAGAAAATCTTCAAGGTTTACTGAAAACATCATACAGTTCTTTCTTACTATGCCTTAAACTTAGGTATTGCCATTTCTCTCGTCATACTATACAGTAATTTTTGTACTTTTTATAAGGTTGGCACACATAAGTTTGGGTTTTCCAAATAATATATAACTGAAGATTTCTTAAGTATGAAAATTATAAAATTGCTTACTGATTTGAAGAGAGGGGCTTATAGTTCCATAGGATGTTCAGTTTGAGTTATGAAGTTATCAAGAAGTATTTAAGAGAACATGGTTTTTCAATTCCTATAGGAATGTTGATCAGAAGTATAATAAAAATATTATTTTAGTGAAATTTTAAAGGGGACGGTTTTTCAAAGCCACCTATGACATACCTGACTTAAAACATGTGAAGTGTTAGAGTTTTTAATGTGATGCTATTCATTATTAGTCACTTAATTTACATCACTAGATTGAGTTGGGATAGCAAGATATTATGGCCTTTGGATGAAATGAGTTGGTTTTCTAAGCAAAGTGGGATTTTAATAATTTGTGGAAATATTTTCTATTTTTTTTCTTACAGGATATGACATGTCTACATTTATTAGGCGGTATAGTAGATATCTTAATGAAAAAGCAGTTTCATACAGACAAGTTGCATTTGATTTCACAAAAGTGAAAAGAGGGTGAGTTAAGCTTTCCCTTTTTTTGATATCTAATGGATTCAAATATTTTAAAATGTGAACCATAGAAATTAATAGATTATGAATTATGATTTCAGGCCAGTTTAAAATAAGAATTTTATTTTTTATTTGAAGTATATCATATGCTTTGTGCTAGGATTTTTAAAAGCTCTTTCAAATTTTGTAATAGCTTTATTGAGATACAATTCACAAAACATAAAATTCACCCTTTTAAAGTGTATAATTAAGTGGGTTTTCATATATTTACAAAGTTGTGTGCTGCATAAGTATCCCAGAATATTTTATCATTCCTATGAGAAACCTCATACCCATTAGCAATCACTTCCCATTTCCCCCTTTCTCCAGACCCTGACGACTACAAATCTACTTTCTGATTCTATGGATTTGCTTATTCTGGATATTTTAGATAAATGAAATCATATGTTTTATGGCCTTTTGAGAGCCTGGTATACATATTTTTCTCAGGATGTATGAGAAGACCTTGGATAAAGCCACTAAAGACATTCTTTTTTTTTTTTTTT
>NW_024412411.1:14904038-14948023 GCF_014898765.1 Herpailurus yagouaroundi | reverse complement strand
TTAAAAATTTTTTTTTTTTCAACGTTTTTATTTATTTTTGGGACAGAGAGAGACAGAGCATGAACGGGGGAGGGGCAGAGAGAGAGGGAGACACAGAATCGGAAACAGGCTCCAGGCTCTGAGCCATCAGCCCAGAGCCCGACGCGGGGCTCGAACTCACGGACCGCGAGATCGTGACCTGGCTGAAGTCGGAGGCTTAACCGACTGCGCCACCCAGGCGTAAAGACATTCTTAAGGGGCACTGGTAACCCTTGTAGGTCTGAAAGACTGCCCTAAGGGGAATCTGGCTTCTGCAGAAATATATTTGTGAATGCCTTTCTGAATTTCCCTGCTTCCATCTAAACAATTAATGTTTTCTTTAAATTGTTCTTTTAAGGGGCCACCTGGGTGGCTCAGTTGGTTGAGTATGCAACTCCTGATTTCACTGTAGGTCATGATCCCAGGGGGGGTCATTGGATTGAGCCCCATATCAGGCTCCATGCCAAGCACCTGTCCCCCACTTGCACATGCTCTCTCTCTAAAAGAATGAATGAATGAATGAATGAATGAATGAGTAGGTCTCTTGAAATGTTAAATTACTAGACTGCAATGGAAAATTTAATACAAAAATAGAAGTAACCCCTTAGTTAATTTAAGCATTTTAAAAATTGAACCTAAATGTTCTGTGTCACTATTACAAATTAATCAGGAGGTGATTAGGTTGGAACTTACCAAAACTAAATTCCACAGATTTTGTTTCATATATTTAAATACTCTGTCATTTGTGAGATGATAATAGAGGAGTTCATCTTAGAAGTCTGGTTCTTAATTCCAGTATTCTGTCCAGTGAACCATTTTCCAGTTGGGCTTATATTAACACTTCAGTGTAAAGTGTGTTCAGTAAAGCTAATCTTTGAAGGACTAGTTTTGTGATTGAGGAGAGTTGTTGCATTTCCTTCTTCCTTTTTTTTTTTAAGTTTATTTTGAAAGAGAGAGCAGGGGAGGAGCAGAGAGAGGGGGAGAGAGAAAATCCCAAGCAGGCTCTGTGCTGTCAGCATGGAGCCCAGCATGGGGCTTGAACCCTTGAACTTTGAGATCACAACCTGAGCCAAATCAAGAGTGGGACACTTAGCCAACTGAGCCACTAGGTGCCCCTGCATTTCTGTATTTAGCAGAGCTGAGAACACCCCTTGATAATGCACAATATATTTAATATTTGACTTAGAGGAAATTACTCTTAGAGGATAGGGAAAGTGAATCAAGGAGCCATAACTGAGTGAACCAAGAAGCACAAAATTGATATACACACACAGATACGTGTATGTGCGTATATGTGTGTGTGTGTGTGTGTATGTGTATATCCACACATATATATCATTGTATTAAAGAAAAAATATAGGACATAGGATGTAAGTTGAGAATGTGGCAGCACTTAAAATTTATTATATCATGGCTAGAACCTCAGTGAACTGTTTGAGTTTTGGAGAGGAGTTTTGTAGTAAATAGTAAAGTTGTATTTATTAGGGTAATAATTTTTTATGTTTACAAAACTAATAACACTTTAAAAACTGAGGCAGCATAGCAACCTATGTTGTAACTTGTAGTAAATTTGTAAGAAATGTTAACATTTTAGTATATGTAATCTGCTTTCTGTGTGTAAATAGAAACAAATATATGTAGGAAGACCCATAGAAAATCACACGACAATTGAATTACATTATTTGAAGACTGCTTTCCTTCTCTCTTGTGTATTTTAGATATTTTCAGTCTGTACTCAGATCTCATTCTTTTGGATGGCTATGGGATTCTCTTCTAGATGTACATTTGATTTACTCTCAGTTTTTATCTTATAAAAGCAGTACATCTTTCTGACCATCCTTTTATTTAAATTTTTTTTTTCAACGTTTATTTATTTTTGGGACAGAGAGAGACAGAGCATGAACGGGGGGAGGGGCAGAGAGAGAGGGAGACACAGAATCGGAAACAGGCTCCAGGCTCTGAGCCATCAGCCCAGAGCCTGACGCGGGGCTCGATCTGACCATCCTTTTATATATTTGTATATATATATTTTTAATTTATTTTGAGAGAAAGAATGCATGCATATGGTGGAGAGGCAGAGAGAGTGTGGGAGAGAGAGAATCCCAAGCAGGCTTCACACTGTCAGCATGGACCCCAGTGCGGGGCTTAAATGCACGAACTTTGAGATCATGACCTGAGCCAAAATCAAGAGTTGGATGCTGAACTGACTGAGCCACCCAGGCTCCCTAAAGGAAACCTTATTTCTGCTGTTAGATTTTACATAGCACTGTCACTTCCACAAGGTCAACATAGCATTACTCACATTTGTATCTTCAGGACTTTGCACGGTCTAAACTACTATATTAGGTGATTAACAGTTTTTGAAAAAAGAACTAATTCAGTTTGTAAATAGTTTATTAAATGGCTTTATGAAAAATGAATACAATAAGTTGCCTATGGATTTATCTTTCCAGTTGATTGTTAAACATCAGTCCCTATATTTTCTTTTTAACATTCCATTTTTTCATAGTATTAAGTTGAATTATCTTGAAATCTAAATTGGTTTGGTTCATGGGGCGCCTGGGTGGCGCAGTCGGTTAAGCGTCCGACTTCAGCCAGGTCACGATCTCGCGGTCCGTGAGTTCGAGCCCCGCGTCGGGCTCTGGGCTGATGGCTCGGAGCCTGGAGCCTGTTTCCGATTCTGTGTCTCCCTCTCTCTCTGCCCCTCCCCCGTTCATGCTCTGTCTCTCTCTGTCCCAAAAAAAATAAACGTTGAAAAAAAAAAATTTAAATTGGTTTGGTTCAAAGTATCAAGATATTGTTATGTAAAAAGCAAAACACCAGTTATTTTCTGTAAATAAGGACATGGATAGTCAGCCTTTAACAAATGTCTGAATTGAATTAAAATGTATTTAAGAAGTCATAAAACTCGTGTTCTTCATGGAATATGAATTGTCATGTATTTGGTGCAAATCATGTTGAAGCATTTGGGTTTGTGAATTGAGTTTTGAAGTCTGATAAAAGTATTTGGTAACTGTTAAGATTTATCTTAATTGAGAAATTTGAAGTTCTTTGGAAAGAAGTGTTGTGGAGGCTAGTGACAGAGGGGAATCAAAATTGTCCCCATGGCTTCTGGTGTAAGTCACTGGGGAGATGGGCACCTTTCACTGGGAAGATTTTGGATTGGGGTAGGGTTGGGCATAATGGCAAAAAATTAGAGATTTAGTTTTGGAAATACCAGTTTTGTCATGCCTGTGATTTATACAAGGTGAGGTATCAAGTAGACAATTGGACATACTAACTTGGAACTTAAAAGTTTTGGTTTAGGAGTATAAGTACATTATTGGCATCTTGGTGTTTCTGTCTTGAAAATAACAGATCACCTTGGGGGTAAGTACAGAATGAGAAGAGAGAGCCCAGGAACACTTGAGATATACAATATTTATTTTAGAGGATGAACAGAGGATGAGGAGCCAAGAAAAGAAACTGAAAAAGTGATAGTGAAGAAAATACTGTGAGAAGTCTAGTCAGATAAGGTTAGACAAGTACCCATTGGAGAAGCTACATAGAATTTCTACATGACCTAAACTAGAACTGTTTAACTGGAGTGGTAGGTGAGGGGCCGATATTGAGATGAACTGAATAATGAATGGAAAGTGAGCATGGAACTCTTTTTGAGAAGTGTATTTGACTTTGTGAGATAAACGGTAGGTGAATGGGCATATGGGTTTAGTGGAGTGTGTATGTTTAAAGAATGGTGATAATAGAGACTTTGCCGGCATGTTCATGGGAATGGTCTAGTTTAAAAGAAGAGGTTAATGAGCTGCACTGTCCAATATGGTAGCTATTTGCCAATGTGGCTAGTTAAATTTAAATTGATTAAAGTCAAATAAAATACAAAATTCGTTTCTTCAATTGGATCAGCCATATTTTGGATACTCAATAGCTGCATGTGGCTAGTGGCTACCGTATTGAATGGTGCACATATTGAATATTTACACCATTGCAGATAGTTGGACAGTGCTGTGTTAGAGAAAAAGAAGACAACCAAAGGACTGTGACAGAGTGGGATCCAGAGGACCTCTGTGAATGGTATTTATATTTCATAGAAAGAGAGATTTCCTCCATTGAATTGGACCAGACCAGATAGATGTAGTTTTGTTGGCAAGTTGACTAGACTCTTTTTGTCATCTTCTGTTTTTGAATGAAATATTTGGGAGTTATGAGCTGAGAGTTTGTGTGTGGGTGTGGGGAGGCAGGGAAGAAAGGGTGGGAGAAACAGATTTCAAAGTACTTGGAGGAATTTACTGAAGAAGGCTAAGAGGATTGCTGGCAGTGCCGAGTGCCCATTTGAGGTTGATGATAATGAAATTTAGAGTTTTACCAGTTTGCTCTGTTGTGTGGTTTTCTTTACCAGCACTTAGCTGCTTAGCCAGGATTATGAATTTACCAAGTGACTGCAAGGGAAGAAGAGAGGTATAAGAGAGTTGAGTATATTTGGAAGGTAATTATCACAATAATGATCTGTGGAATTCTAAGCTAGATGAAGGAAGTAAAAATGTGAAGGATAGTGGTAGAAGTTGAAACATTCAAGTTTATGATGAAGTCAAATAGTTTTGCCTTGGTGGTATTTGACCAAGGCAGCTGGGAGGTTATTGTCATAGGATAAGATGTATAAATTTTATCTTTTTTCATATTGGTGGTGGGGTAGGGGTAATGTGGTTTCTGGGGACAGTGAGGTTATGATCTGACCATAGGAATAGGATCTTTAGTCAAGGAACTTTGAGATTAAAATTTTGCATTGGTTGTCCATGTAGATGTTGAAATCAACCAAGAAAAATTGAGCCAGTATTCAGGTCTTCTGTGGTAAAGAGGAAATGACCAACAGGTCAAAAATAACTTCAGCAAGGAGAGGAGGGAGACTAAAAGGAGACTGATCAAATTAGAGTGAGGTGTATGAGAACGAAAAAATGGTTGTGAAGAGGAAGTGGTGTCCTTATGCCAAACTGTGCTAGCTGGTACCAACCAGTGGAGTATATAGTACTTGGAGGGGAAACAGGCATCCATGGGTTAACACTTCTTATTGGAGAGAATTGTTGGACTAAGGCTGATAATAGTTGCCTACCTAAGGCAGTCCAGTGTTTGTTCGTTAAACGTGATTTTGTCTTGCAAAGCACTATTGTTGATTTTCATAGCTTAATTGTTTTTCTGGTATCTGGGGCTTTGATTGAAGGGGTAGTAGCTCAGAGTGTAGAGTGGCTATTTATAAGTAAGTAGGTCATTTGTAAATTAGGGAAAGCCTACACACTTTTAAGAAGTGATGGTTACTCTCACAATTACATCTGGATTTACATAATGACCCTGCCACCCAGTAGTTCTCTGACTTTAGACAGTCATATAATCTCACTGATCATAGAACTTGATCATCTACAAAATGGGAGAAGTCTATCTCTATGATTTTTGTAAGGATTTGAAAAACATACATCAAGCCCTTAGTATGGAGCCTGATGGTCACTGTGTACTTTAGCCCCAGGTACCTCTTATCTAGTGTTTTTGGTACCACTGTTGTAAAATTCTTTATATTGGTACTGTTAATATTTCTTGTATCTATTTTTAGAAATATCTAAAGCAAAATTTATTTATTATTATTTTTTAAATTTTAAAAAATGTTTTATTTTATTTTTGAGAGAGAGAGAGAGAGAGAGTGGGCAGGGGAGGGGCAGAAAGAGAGGGAGACACAGAATCTGAAGCAGGTTCCATGCTCTGAGCTGTTAGCACAGAGCCCGAGACAGGGGCTAGAACCCATGAGCCGTGAGATCATGACCTGAGTCGAAGTCAGGTGATCAACCGACTGAGCTACACAGGCGCCCCAAAGCAATAATATTTAAAGAAATCTTTAAATATTGGGACTTTTAACAGAATACTTTATTAAAAAACATTCCTCTTAAGTATCACATATTTTAATGGCTGGATTAAAAATGATCTGGTAAAATTGGACTTTATTTTGTAATAAAACAATTTTAGTTATAATATTCTGACTTACAAGTCTTGCTGTTTGAGTCATGAATAAAATACCTTAAATAAAGCAGTGCTTACCAAGACTTGAGTTTAGTTGCTGGCTCATCATGTCCTGTTTAGTGATTTGAGGCAAATGATTTCTTTTTTTCCAATTAAAAAAATTGTAGAACTGCCCTTTACATATGAGTAGTGTGAGGATCAGATGGTTTCCTCATGTGAAAAATACGCAATAAACCTGACTCTAATGTATGCTTTTTATGTCTCATATTTTTACACCTTTTTAATTTTTTTTTTTAAGCTCCTCGATGTTGGACATAACAGTGTTTCCTGTTTTTGTTTTTCCTGTATGTCTTTTGCTGGAGGTTTCAGGTTCAATAATGACTTAAAAACATGTGATGTTTCATAGCAACTTGTTCTTTCTTTAAATAGGGAACCAGATGAGAGCTTAAAATATAGATTTAATAACAAATTCAGTTTGTTCTTTTTTTTCTAAAATAGGGCTGATGGTGTGATGAGAACAATGAACACAGAAAAACTGCTTAAAACTGTACCAATTATTCAAAATCAGATGGATGCCCTTCTTGATTTTAATGTAAGTTGAATACACAAATGATTTTATAAAAATTTAAGATTTAAAAATATGTATTATTAGAATTGGTCAGAGTGTTTATTCTCAAGTTTCCATCGACTCTAGTTTTTTCATACTAATACCCTGTTTGGCTAAGGATTTTCTATAAATGTGGTCCCAAATCAGATTACTTGGTATTTATATGATTTTTAAAGATTTACTCTAATTTCTTTGGTAGTGTTTCTCTAGCTCTAGAATTATAGGGTATACCAAGCTAAAGAAAGTGAGGGAGAGATGAAGCGATTGATCTGAAAATGTATTTTGATAAAGGTTTTTAGATTTTAAAAATGTGTAAAGATTTTCTTTATGAATAAACCACTTAATATTTCACTTTTGTCTACATCGTAGAACTCAGAGTATGACAGTTAACAAATACAGTGAGGTTCAAATACACTTACAACAGCTTGTTATATATATAGTTGTTGTCAAAGAGCAATGTGTTCGGTGGAATTTTTGTTTTAATGATCACTTTTTAAACTAGGTTGCCAGCTTTGTCGTTTGTAATATGTTAACATGTAACTTGTTAACATATTATTAATATGTTAAGTGTTAGCATTTTCAAGTTTGTTCTTTTTGGAGGCATCTATCTTTAGATATTTTATTTTAGAGCTTGTAAGTGCAAGTTAGTGAATGAAACAATTTCATGATGAAATAGATTTTTTTCTTTTATTTCTGCTGTTAATTGGTAGTCTGTAACTTCCTGAGGGCAGGGACCAGGTCTGCTTTTTCTCTTCTGTGTCTCCATTGTCAAGGCATATGTGGCACATAGAGTGTATGTTCAGGAAACATTCAATGAATGAATTCTGTAGATGCTTCCATCTAGGACAGATTGTATCAAACTATGGCCTGCTGCCTGTTTTTGTATGGCTTGTGAGCTAAGAATGATTTTTATATTTTTTTTTTTATGGTTGGAACAATAAAAAATATTTTTGACAGGTGAAAATTACTTGTAATTTCAATTCAGTTTCTACAATAGTATTGTTAGACTACAGCAGGGCTCACTGGTATTGTCTATGGATGCTTTTTTGATGTAATAACCAGATTTGAGTTGTTGTGATGGAGACTATCAGGCCTGCAGAGTCTAAAGTACTCAGATTCAGGCCCTTTACAAAAAACAGTTGTGGATCCCTAGTGTGGAGGACGTAGGGGATTAATGTAACTATTATGCTTCATTTTGGTTTTTATTAGAGGATTCAACCATGAAACTTTTTTCACTTAGTATTTTGTGAATGCTTTATAAAATTATGTGTTTTCATGGTCTGTGTTGTCCTTCACTGTATGTAACAATCTTCCTATTGACAGAGATTTAGAGTTTTTCTGATTTTTTTCAATACAGAAAATGAGGGAAAAAAACATGAGGGATACACTAAATACTGTGTGTGTTAATGTGTGTATCTACATACTTATAAACCTGATTCCGTAAGTTTAATACCTAGAAAAAGAATTTGGTGGATCAAAGGACATAAACTTAAAAATTTTTTTTTATTTTTTATTTTTTAAAATTTACATCCAAATTAGTTGGCAGATAGTGCAACAATGATTTCAGGAGTAGATTCCTTAATGCCCCTTACCCATTTAGACCATCCCCCCTCCCACAACCCCTTCAGTAACCCTCAGTTTGTTCTCCATATTTATGAGTGTCTTCTGTTTTGTCCCCCTCCCTGTTTTTACATTATTTTTGTTTCCCTTCCCTTATGTTCATCTTTTTTTGTCTTCAAGTCCTCATATGAATGAAGTCAGATGATTTTTATCTTTCTCTGACTAATTTCACTTAGAATAATACCTTCCAGTTCCATCCAGGTAGTTGCAAATGGCAAGATTTCATTCTTTTTGATTGCCGAGTAAATACTCCATTGTATATATACCACATCTTCTTTATCCATTCATCCATCGATGGACATTTGGGCTCTTTCCATACTTTGGCTATTGTCGATAGTGCTGCTGTAAACATGGGGGTGCACGTGTCCCTTCGAAACAGCACACCTGTATCCCGTGGATAAATGCCTAGTAGTGCAATTGCTGGGTCATAGGGGAGTTCTACTTTTAGTTTTTTGAGGAACCTCCATGCTGTTTTCCAGAGTGGCTGCACCAGCTTGTATTCCCATAAACATTAAAATTTTTAATAAATATTGCTAACTTACATTACAGAAGGCTTAAACCTAGTCACTTGTCAACAGGTACCTCTTTTTCTTCATCCTTGTTGGCATTGAATAATAGCTTGGTTTTGATTATTTTGGTATCTACCAATCTGGTGCTCAAGAAAGGATAGTTTAGTGATTTAATTGATTATTATATTTTAATTTACTTGATAATTGAAGGTCTTCTCACATGTTACTAACTGTATATTGTTAATTGTCTGTCATTTGCTTTATTATTAGGATTCTCTACAGTGGAAGTCAACCTTGTTATATATTTTGCATGTATTGACCAATGTGTTGTTTACCATTTAACTTTGTGCTTATGTTTTTCTATACCTACAAATGAATTTTCATGTAGTAGTTATTTGTGTAATCTAAAAAAAGAACTTAAAGTTCATTGGTTTATCTTCTTGATTTCACTTCTTGAGATAAAACTAAAGGTTTTCCTGTATTCTTGATAGATAAATAGGTGCTGGCTTTTTGTTACAGCATATTTAGTAATAATACTATTGATTCTTTATGTGTAAGGTACTGTGCTAAGCTCCTTATGATCAGTGTATCATTTAATTCTCCCAGTTAACCATATGAAATAGAAATATCATAACCATTTTGAAGGTAAGTTTGTTTATAATAGTGGAAAAAGGTATATTTAAAAAAAAATACATTTCTTCTACCTAGCTTAGCTTTGTGCCTTGGTGATTGTCTAGGAATTTCGAAAGACGGGATTTTTTTCTTTATGACTTACTTCTGAATTACATTGAATGTTACAGAATTCTTGTTTGTGGCTTTTACATAAATCTGAGCTCTTAGACACATTTTTGCACTATTTGGATGTAACTCTGAAAGAAATAAATGTAATTTTCTCTAATACACCTAAATATTTGAATTTACTGTATTTTAATTTGAAGGAAGTCACTGTCATTTAAAAGATTAAGATTAGTTCATCTTTTTTTCTAATTTTTCCCTAGGTTAATAGCAATGAACTTACAAATGGGGTAATAAATGCTGCCTTCATGCTCCTGTTCAAAGATGCCATTAGACTGTTTGCAGCATACAATGAAGGAATTATTAACCTGTTGGGTAAATATTGTTGTAGCTTAATACATTTTATTTTTTTTTATCTTGTGTCATATGGCTAAATATTGTTGTCTGAGTTGTTACTTAGAGCTGCCTAACCACTCCTTGGGCTATTCATTGATTGTAACAATTTATTTGGAGAAAAGATTTTTATTTCTAGTTACGCGTGCTAAGAGATTAAATACTTATTTTTACAACTAGAATGTTCACTGGATGAACTTGTTTTGTAGATATATCTTTATGTTTTTTTATGTCAGTTTTATTATTTTTAGAGATATAAAGATCCCTTTAAAATTAAGTTAAAGTTATTTTCTCTCCTAGAAGAATCTTACTTCCTCACAATTTACTTCTTCACAATTTTGTAATTATAAAATTGATAGATTTTTTCTAGGCCTAATTTTAAAATTGATAATTATTTTAAATGGATTAAAAATTTATTTTTTAGAATGCCTTTTACTTTTGAGGCATTTTAGGAATGTGTGTATTCCTAGTTATTTAATTTTGCCTAGAAATGATCTTTTTTTCCTGTGGGATTTGGATGGAGTAGATGAGTAACAGTCTGTAAAGAATGCCTTGGGGCGCCTCTGTGGCGCAGTAGGTTGAGCGTCCGACTTCAGCCAGGTCACGATCTCGCGGTCCGTGAGTTCGAGCCCCGCGTCAGGCTCTGGGCTGATGGCTCAGAGCCTGGAGCCTGTTTCCAATTCTGTGTCTCCCTCTCTCTCTGCCCCTCCCCCGTTCATGCTCTGTCTCTCTCTGTCCCCCCAAAAAATAAACGTTGAAAAAAAAAATTAAAAAAAAAAAAAAAAAGAATGCCTAAGTATTGGTCTCAGATGTCCAGTGTGTTCACTCCAATGTGCTTGTTTTCCCTCCCCTCCTCACTTAAAAAAATTATTTAAATTTGCTGTTTATAGGCTTATTCACATACTTATTTAGGATGCTTTACTCTGTGAAGATAGGGAAATTGGGATTATTTTTTTCACAAAAAAATGGAAGGTTTCTACATAATTTTGGGAGTCAGTCACCCTACAATTACTTATAAATTAAGCTCTTTATTGATGTTCATATAATAAGTTTAAATAAGCTTTCCAGGTGACATTTGGACATGGTAAAGTTGACATCTTTATTAATATGTTAATATATTATTAGTAAGAATATTTGGAAGAAGAATATTTGGAAGTAGTATATGTTAATACATTATTAGTAAGAAATTTGAAAGTAAGAGTATTTGGAATGGAAAAAAGTATAATGTGTTAATAAAAATTATAGAAATATTATAGAACAAACTAGTAATATGAGTGAAGTCAAATGATTTTTCTGTTTTTAATATAGCATCTCTGTTTTAATTCAATTTAAATATCTCAGCTAATTTAACACTGACATTTTTCCTGTAGGGTGAGTTTGTTCTCTGAGACACCTATATGATCTCTTTGGAGCTATTACTTGTTTTCACTTTTGAATTTTCTCTTTTGATGTGAATAAAAGTATTTTTACATTTACCTTTGGCAGAAAAATATTTTGATATGAAAAAGAACCAATGCAAAGAAGGTCTGGACATCTATAAGAAGTTCCTGACTAGGATGACAAGAATCTCAGAGTTTCTCAAAGTTGCAGAGGTAAACTGTCCTTAAGTTAACTAGGTCTCTTAACTTGCTTTTTTTGTCTTTAAGTATAGATTTTAGAGAAATAAGTCATTATCAAATGAAAGTCACATCTTAAATATAAATAAAGTATATATTCAGTCATAGCCATATACTATATTGAATTCTTTGTTATGTTATGAATGTGATATGGTATTGACTAAGATACATCTTACATACTTAATTAAATATTGAATATTGAAACGTAATCCATTTTTAAATTGTTTATTTATCACTAAAATAAGGAAGGTGGCACACAGTGGTGCAATAGAATTTTGTGTTTGGCATTAGCCATATATTTTAGCATATTTATCTTATTATATGGTAGAGAATTTTCAGTGTGAGTACAAGTCTTTTTCTTCCACTGAGATTTGCAGCTAGAATCACATGGTCCACAATGTTTCATTACCCCACAGAAGTGAATTTAGTGTATTTATTGTTTGTCATTGATTATGAACACCATGAATGTAGGTTGTAGAACAGTCTAATTTTATAAATCTGTTTAAATAATTTTCTGAAATGGTCATAGAAGGCACTATCTTGCTTGCACAGAGGCAACTCTCAAAGTGTTTTTGTTTTCCCTTCCTGTACCTTAGGATAATTCTGGAAGATGACTATCATTTATCAATTATATCAAAGTAGTTAATCTGGAACTTGCAAGTTGGTGATTTTAGCTCTATTACCATAGTGATATTTCATTCTCTAGCAGATGAAATAAAACAGCATCATAAGACCTTTTGAATAAAAGAGCTTTATGTTAGCTATCTTATGAAATCTACTGAAGTTTATATTGGATTTAAAGTATCCCTCAAAAGATCAATGTATTTTTTCCATTTCTTTAGGGTTAGTCATATACTAAAACAAGAAAAAGGTAGTGTTTACACTGTGTTTTCAGTAAATTCTTTAAATGTTTTAGTTTGCTGACTTTTCCCTTTGGCCTCTTATGTTCTTTGTGTTTGATAGTTATAGTTACTGACTTAAGTTTTAAGCCTTTATTTACCTTCAGTTATTCTGGTCTGAGATGAAATAGACCATTTACTCTGTGTGATCTGAGGAATAAAATATTCTTTCATGAGGCTGTCTTTGTCTTTGGGTTGCAATTCATTATGAGACCTTAGTCCTTTGAGTAAAGGTACAAGTAACCTTTTCAAATGTGTTTGGAGGGGACTCATGTATCAGTTAGTGATAAGCTATTAAGATCTTAGTATGGATTATTCTGTCAAATTTTCTGATACCATTCTGGGAGTTGCCCTCGAACTGTGGAAAGGAAGAGAGGATGATTAGAAAATGAAACGTAACCACAGGAAGGGAAAAAGTTTTTTAATTTGGTCACAAGAAAAGTATGGATGGTTTTTATCCTTTTTGCTGGAAATTGCCTAATGCCCGAACATTAAGAAAGTGTATTAGAATTGGTTTGTGTAGATAGTTATATCCTGGTTGGAAGATCACTTGGCAATTGTATAAAACCTGGCCTACTTGCATGAACATGGGTTTTAAAAACTGTTATCTGTGGTGATTGCCAGGAAAAGCATACTTTATGTAGAAAGACAAAGTCCTTATCCTCAAATTTGTTCCTTAACTTCTTTTTTATGCCCCAGGAAACTTGTCCATGGTCAGCTTTTCTCTTTCTTGCTGTAGTCTTTTTGTCATATGACACATAAAAGTGATGGATTTTTTTAGATTGTGACAAGGTAGCTTAAGTATTAGGTGTTCAGAAGATGTGGATACTCTTATTGGATTTCCAACTCTGGTTCTTCTCCTTTACAACTTTTAGAACCATGTAAATAACATCTAAGCCCATGGAAATAGTGAATGATCCCTCTGGAGATTAAATAGTCTTCTGATTTTAAAGAAGTCAATCTAGAATATTGTTCGTGGTACTAGCCATAATGTCATTTTCTAAATTTTTATTTTTTATTACAATTTTGTTAAGTACAATGCTGCTTCTTTTTACAGCAAGTTGGAATTGACAGAGGTGATATACCAGACCTTTCACAGGTAAGTGTATGGTTATAATATCATTTCACTGTCTGCTATATGTATTGCTAGGTGTGAATGGTACAAAGATGAATAATATGCAGTTACTACTGTCAAGGGATTGGTGTGATTTTTCTTGGCAGATTCGAACATATATTGCTGACTTCTAACATTATGATCTCCTCATTTCTTATGTTGGTGGAGCTAGCCATTACTATACCATTCCTTTAGTTTATTTCCTTTAATGTGTACAGTTTAAATGCCTTTTTTTTTTTTTTAACTTTTAAAAAATGTTTATTTTTGAGAGAGAGACAGAGCGGGAGAGGGGCAAAGAGAGGGGGAGACACAGAATCTGAAGCAGGCTCCAGGCTACAAGCTGTCAGCATAGGGCCAGACGCGGGGCTTGAACCACAAGCCATAACATCATGACCTGAGCCAAAGTTGGATGCTTAACTGACTGAGCCACCCAGGCACCCCATCAAATGCCCGGTTTTAATTGAGGATTCTGTAGCATAGTACTTAATATCTAGACTTTCAAGTCATATATACCAAAGACCCTTTGTTGGCTCCTGCTGTGTATCATACAAGTGATCTTGGGCCAGTTATTTAATTTTCACTGTCTCAGGTTGTTTATTTGTAAAATGAAGATAATACTAGTGTCTTTGGGAGTCTTAGCAGACATTTTGTTGGGATTGGGAAGTGGTATACATGTGTTCTCAGTTCAACATAGAAGTTAATATTATAATCTAATATTTTTGGCTTTAATTGCTTTTCTACTATATCTTTCTTATACTAAGGTTTTGCATGTAGAGGGAAAACACTGAATGAAGGAAATTGTTGAAGTCATAATTGGTAGAGAGATTTAGATGCCTACAATCCAGTAACTCTTTATCTCAAATCCTAAAGAATATTTGGGGCAAGTAAATGCTCCCGATGCATTTGTTTCACTTAAAGATAGGGAACAATTCCTTTTCAACTGACTGAAAAGGTTTCCTTTTGAAAGTAACTAGCTTTTCATATTAAGTTGAGATTTGATATATAGTCTTTAAAGGCCAGTCTTTCTTTTTAAAACAAAATTGAGTGAAGTATCCATTTCAGTGAAGCTTGATAACTAAACATTTGTGTTACCAGCATACCATTCAGTATTTAAATCATTTCTATCACTGCAATTCTCGTGGCCCCTTCTGGTCTTTCCCTAGTCCCCAACACAAATTACTGATGTGATTTCTAATAGCATAATTTTATTAGATCTTAAATGTGATATAAATGGAATGACGCACGTATTTATTCTTATATCTGGCTTCTTTTGCTCATCATAGTGTTTTGAGCTTTGTCCTTATTATTGAATGTATTGCTCATATTCATTCTTCTTTATTGCTGAATAGTATTCCATTGTGTGACTTTTACCACAATTTTGTTTGTCCATTTTCCAAATGATGGACTTTTGGATTATTTGTAATTTTTTACTGTTGTAAATTAAGCTACTTAAAACATTCTTCAACAAATCTTTTCTTGTAGAGATAGGTTTTTATGTCCCTTGGATAATTAGGAATGGAATTGGGTAGTTAAACTAGATGTATATTTAACTTAATAAAAAAAAAAAAATCAGATCATTTTTTAAGATGGATGAACTTTGACCAGCATCATATGAGAGTTCCAGTTGTTTCATATCTTCACTAACATATGATGTTGCTAATCTATTTAATGTTAGCCATTCTAGTGGTTAAGAAATTTTATCTCATCGTGATTTTAATTTGCATTTTATTGATGCTGGTCTGTAGTTTCATTTATCAATAACTATTCAAAAATAATCTTTGCACAATTTGATTTACTCAAGTACTTACTAAAATACCAGAAACATTCCCAACGATATGTCTAGCTTTTAAGAGTATGTTTTTATTTAAAATTCAAATAAGTTAATATATTTAATGAAAGTACTTGCAAGAACTCTTTAATGTTTCGTGTTTACATAGTCTCAATTTTTTTTTGATTAGGTTTATTAATACCCCTTACTAGGTCATGCTTATGTAATAAAAATAAGAGCATAATAAAAACAAAACTCCACTGTTAATTCATGAGGAATATACCTATTTATTTTTTTTCCTCTCATATGTTAGGTGATACTTAATTTATTTTGACCAATGGTCTCTTTATCCTGAAAATCTTAATATTTGTACAATTTTAGGCCCCCAGCAGTCTACTTGATGCTTTGGAACAACATTTAGCTTCCTTGGAAGGAAAGAAAATCAAAGATTCTACAGCTGCAAGCAGGTATATTACTGTTCCTAGGGCAAAGAGCAGGTTTTTATGTTTCTGAGAGAGTTGATGAATCTACCTTTTAAATGTCAAGGCATTTAACTTTGCCTTATCTTGATTTAATCATATATTAGAATGAACTTAATGATATCTACCTGGTAGGGCTGCTACCAAGGATTAGATGGGTTAATACATGTAAATTCTTGGAATAGTTCCTGATCTTCAATAGAAGTCAGCATCTCTCTGTCTCTCTCTCTCTCTTTTTAAATGTTTATTTATTTATTTTGAGAGAGAGAGAGCAAGAGAGCATGCAAGGGAGGTGCAGAGAGAGGGAGACAGAATCCCAAGCAGACTCCACGTTGTCAGCGCAGACACAGGGCTCAATCTCAAAAGTCATGAGATCATGACCTGAGCTGAAACCAAGAGTCAGATTCTTAACTAATTGAGCCACCCAGTTGCCCCTTGATGTCAGCATCTCTTTAGATGATAACACAGAGTACTGGGTTTACAGCTGTATTCACAGTGTCAGTATTTCTCTTAAAAGTGATAATTCATTTATTCATGTGGTGTCTTGTACTTATAAGATGCCTGTGTACAAATTTGATTAACCCTCACTGTGGCCCAGTGAAGTGTGCGGTAGTAATTCTGGGACTCAAACCTAGGATATCTGATAGCAAATATCATTATCTTTCTCTGATGCCAATTCATGGGGTTGATATTTGACATATTTTAATCAGTCTGTTGGGCTTTGAGTGGATTTCCAAGACTAAAACCAGTTAACCTAGCAAACTGAAAATAGCACGGTTCGTCTCATATTGACTTTGTAACATGAGTTTTATGTTGGGTAGTGTGACTTGAGTAGTAATTCTCATGTTTCTTTATGAAGATTTCCTTTTAATGGCATGAAAAAAAATTCTGTAAAATGTAATGAGAACCTTTTCTTTAGATTTTTTTTGTTTCAGAACTTTATTTGTGGTGGCAGAATTTAAGTAATTTTTAAAGGAAAATGTTAATGGATTTTAGTACTTTTTCATTCCAAATTTGTTCTTTGAATTTTCTAGTAGGTTTTTAGAAGCATAAGCCAAATTACGTGGCACTCATATAAGAAATGAATAAAAAATATGGCCAGGTAGTTGAGGTACATTGATTTAACTTCATACTTTTGTTATCATAAAATTTGCTGGGTTTCTTGCATTTCTGTCACAACTATATTACTCTTCCCTTGTCTTCTGAGTTGTATTTTATAAAAATTGATTTTACATAAATTATTAGTAGTTCTGCCACTTGTATGCTTAGAGTATAAATTAATGATGATTGGTGTGTGATAAAAGGAAAATGAGTGAAGGTCATGAGTAGTAGTTCTTCAGGTTAGAACTCTTCCTAGATGTGTTCATATTGCCTAGAATTGACATTCGGGAATATATGTTGTTGGGGTTTATGGTATGCTATAAGGGGAAGGAGGTGGCTTGCTATGGTGATGCATTGTGCGTGTGTACTATGTTTGGAAAGGAACTTCTAGCTTGGCAAGAGGGTAGCAGATAGAAAGGAGGTGCCAGATGGACTGACGAAATTGATCTGTCTTTGAAGGAACCTGTGGTCCTCCGGGAATGACATCTTTGGGTGGTATTATAATGGAAACCTCTCTAGACACACATTATTTATTACTGGTACTAATGTTTTAGTGTTCCTGTAGTTGTACTGCCAAAACCTACGCTGTAAATTAGTGGAGTAATTTCCTGCGAGAAATTCAATATATTTTACCCATCAGGGTTTTCCTGGGAGTATGTGAATTCTTTTCTAATTGCATTAGTTCCCTTCCTTGGGGCTTGGAAGAAGCAATGTCCCATACCTTTATTGTGAACTCTTTCCAAAGTCTAACAATTTAAAAAGCAGGGAATATTTGTATAAATTAGCTAATTGCTAATAATCCTGTGGGTCACTAGGTAGAATATTTTATCTGAAGTACTGATTTTTACTCCAAAAGGTAAATTCATAATTATAATACCAATCCATGGCAGTGTTGCCAGACAATTTTATAACCAGGTTGCAGAAAGCCAAATTACCTTTGTCCAATTTCCTAGGGCAACAACACTTTCCAACGCAGTCTCTTCCCTGGCAAGCACTGGCCTGTCTCTAACCAAAGTGGATGAAAGGGAAAAGCAGGCAGCATTAGAGGAAGAACAGGCTCGTTTAAAAGCTTTAAAGGTAGGTGTTTGCATTCTCTTTATTTGGAAAAACAGGTACAGGTGTTCATAAAGGAATTGGAACCTCTAAATAGACTAACTTAATGATAGTTATCCAAATGGGGTGAAACTCAATAATCTGATTTTTCATCCTGACATTGACTGACTGATGAAACCAAGAACACCTTTCTGCTATCAGAACACAATTAGATAATGCTTTTTTTTTCCAATGGCCAGAAAACAAATCCGGGTTTTGGATTCCTTATGCTAGTTCCCTTTCTCAACAGGAACAGCGCCTAAAAGAACTTGCAAAGAAACCTCATACCTCTTTAACAACTGCAGCCTCTCCTGTGTCCACCTCTGCAGGGGGTATAATGACTGCACCAGCCATTGACATATTTTCTACCCCTAGTTCTTCTAACAGGTAGGTGGAGAAGGTAAAGATTACCTTTGAATACTTAGATCTAAAGGCTTCTAATAGAAAGAGCTTTTCAAATTTAGTTTAATTTACAAGTTCACACAGTGGTGTTAATAAATGGTGATAATGGTATAATTAAATATAAAATGTTAAGAGTATATACCTTGCATATTTAGGAAATGGAAAATGGCTAAGTTACAAATTTATACTAATTGGAATGTAGTGGGTAATCTATGGGGCAGATGTTTCATTTATATATATGGATATGTACATATAGGGTTATGGTAATATATTTCACAGTATCCTTTCATTGGATATTAAATGTCTGTCATGTCTATTTATTGCCTTATGTTAAACTCCGTACTCAGATTTCTGTGGTGTTGAGGCCTACCAGGCCAACATCAATAATCTTGTTGCAGTGTCAATAATTGAAGCTATTTAATAATGGAAATAATAATATTTCCAGGAAAATTCAAATAATTGGTTTATTTTAAATTTGTCCTACCTTTTACCTCAGAGTGGTTTAAAGTAGAAGTTTGGAAGTCAGATTCTGGTTTGAATCCTGGCTGTTATTTCTTAATCTTTTTTTTTTTTTTAAACCTGTTTCCACATAAGGTATTGTATGGTATAGGTCAGTGGTTCTCATTCTTTAGTAAGCAGCAGAATCACCTGGAGAGATTCTAAAGCCACAGCTTTCTGAACCTCACCCCCAGAGTTTCTGATACAGTAGATATAAAGTGAGGCCCAAGATTTTCTGTTTCCAACAGATTGCCATGTGGCTAGCATAAGATTTAGCACAGTCTTATACTAAAGCACACAATCTTAAACAATATCTTTGATTTTGTTGTTGTTGCTGTTTATTTTATTATTAACTCATCTTTAGAAGGTCTTCCCTCCCACCTGAGACCTGTCATCATTCAATGTAACTTACTTAGTTGCTGCCTGTTCCCTAAAGTCTTAATAGATGTTTGTTGAATTTAGTGTTTTCCTTTCAACTTTATAATTATTGTTTCTCATTAGTTTTGTTTGTTGTTTGGCATGCTGCCTTTTTACATCCCCATTAAAATAACTTTGAACCCATGAAGCGTCCCCACTTGAGGACCTTAGAAAGAACTCTGTCTTAGGGGAAATAAATGGAAAAGAAGCTGAATGTTTAAGAATGAAAAAATTATTAGATAAAGAACTAGTTTGGCTATTTTTTACTTCACTTAATACACTCTTAGTTTTTACCTTTTTAATTCTAATTGAAGGCAGATCTTAACAGCCTATAACAGAATGCATATTGCCTTATTCTGTTTTTCTCCCCCAAAGCACTAAATGCATTTATATTTTTATTTATCTGTAAAACTGTTTTTTACATCGAAGAGACATTTTGTTTTTGAGTAAGTATAAGTTAAAAATGATGTATGTTGTTTTGTCCACAATGCTTCAATTCATGGAAACTCTGTGATCTTTTTTTTAATGTTTATTTTTGAGAGAGCACAAGTTGGGGAGGGGCAGAGAGCGAGGGAGACAGAGAATCCCAAGCAGGCTCTGTGCCATCAGTGCAGAGCCTGACCTGGGCTCAAACCCATAAACCATGAGATCGTGACCTGAGCCGAATTCAGGAGTTGGCTTCTTAACTGACTGAGCCACCCAGGCACTCCTCTGGTATCTTTTTTTAGTTGTTATTCCTTAATCACATAAAAGTCATACATATCATGTAAATAATGTCCCCTGTAGTTGTGTAATGGGGTGGCTCTGTTATAAGTTTATATCATATATGCATGTATAATTTTTTCCTGTATTATTGATATGTTTGGATATTGAAGCAGGGCAAGTGAGATTAACAGGTAATTTGCTTTGTTAGAGGGATTAGTATTACAAATGTAATGGAAGTTCTTTGAAGATTAAAAGTAAGAAAACAAATTTCCTTAAAAAAATTAAAATTGCCATAATGTTTCATATTTCAGAATCATGTTGTTTAGGTACATTTCCGTAAGGAAATCAGTATTTTCCCAGGAGAGTCACTGATACATTCCAGAAGGGGTATAGTATAATTATTTGAATCCTATATAAATTTAAGATATGGTACTTGAATATTTTTTCCAGACTTCCGTAGAAATATGCTACTATAAATATAGATATGCTGTTGTATATATTAAAGGTATGCAACTGTTACCTTGCTGAAACTGTTCCTCTTCTTGAGGTTTACATTACTGGGGCCTTTTCTTACTTTAATGTTTTTATTTACTGGGACAGGAGAAGAGAGTGGCCGATACAGCAAGGTTTACCTAATAAATAAATAATCTTTTCAAAATATTTTCTAGCACATCAAAGCTACCAAATGATCTGCTTGATTTACAACAGCCAACTTTTCACCCATCTGTACTTCCTATGCCATCTACTTCTCAGGTAGCAAGTACATGGGGAGGTAAGCATTAATGAATTCTACTTTATTTGTTATGTAAGCCTTTCCCATCTGCATTCTGTAGTGTTTCACTCATTTGTGTACTTTTTGGTTACATTTGATACGTGTGAACTTTAAAAATATTTAAAATGGCAGTGAGGTAATTTTGTTCCTTGAAGACATTCATGTATTTGTAAATGTAATTTTAGAATTTCTGTTCAATTAAATTATGAAATGAGGTTTTAATGAAGGTGAAAAGGAAGGACCCAATGTATATTGAAGTATGAAATCATTCTTTCAATGTTGAATATCTATTCCATAATCAGAAAATGCATAAGGGTTATTGTGCTTTTGGTATAGAAAATAAAATGACTAATGGGGGAAGAAAACTCATGCTGTGTAAATATATGATAGATTCTAATAAAACGCGTACAGTGTTACTACTCAATAAACTGTGTTCTGACTGGGAATGTTATGACAAACTTTATGCTACTTGTATTTACAGCTTTTAATTTAGATCATTAAGATTTTGGTATTCAAAGAATTTTCCCCTAATAGCAATAGGAATGTTTGCTGCCCTGGAGTAGTTCTTTGATCTTAAGGTGACTGTATCATGATCATTGACCTGGCATCTTTGAAGGATTGAGCCTAGTCCCTGTCAGTTTTTAAGCAGGTTTGCTTAGACATATAATATGTTTTCAAGTGATTCCATTTGCTTGGTTTTGGTGCTTTTGTTTGCATATATGTATTATTTTACAGACACTCAAAAATTATTTGGGACAGAAAGGGGAGATATTCTGAGAGGATGCTGTCTGCAGAACTGTAGAGAATGGCAAGCTACCTTAAAATTTTCATTGCTCATGTAAAATCTGAATTGATCAGTTTACCTCTTATAGCAAGATAAATTAATTGTTGTGAGTTTTTATGTTAACATGAACTAGACTTTTCATCTATATTTTGATGATTGGAGTCTTAAAAACTTTTTTGTTTCATTATTTTTTATAGTTAATTCTTAAGGCTCTATTTAGTTTAATAGAACATAATCTCTGTGAAGGCAGGGCTTTTTAAATATTTTGTTCAGTGCTGTATTATCAATGCCTAGATGCTTTGATTTTTAATGTTTTTTGAATGAGTGGATGTTTTCTTTCTTTTCTGGACAGCTTATTTCTGGTTCAAGATATGGCAGGGAACAGGAATAGTGAAACACTAGAACACTAGATTTCTACACTAATTTTGTGAGCCATGGCTTGATTAAAAAACTAACTTAGAAGATTAGTTTAATTTAGCTAAATCTTACGATTAAGAAGTAATTTCTAAAAATGGTAAGCTAGTTTAAAGTCAATAAATACTTTAGAACTATTTATCTGAAAGTAATTCCTTAATATCCCAATGATAAGTCCTAATTTTAGGATTTTTAATCGGCAAAATTACACACGTATTTTCTGCTTACTGTGAATTGTTTTAGAAAAGTTTAATAGAATTGACATGGCCATTTAAACAATTTTAACTTGCTTCACCCTCCCCCGCTTTTATAAAAAACAATGTAGTTGTTTTTTCCGAAGTTAAGGCTGAATGTTGTTTTTCAAAATAGGTGAGAAGTTTTACAGTAGGCTTATTGAGAACTGATAGGACATTTCAAAGACACTGAACTGTGAAGTTGTTATGTTTGGATAGTTAATTCTAATAATGAAAAGTTAAAGTTTCTGCTTGGGATTATTGAACTCTTATATGAAGGTGGGTAGACGATTATTGTGGGAGAATAATTTCAAGTAATTTCAGCCTCTAAGAATTGTTTTATGTCCTGCCAGAAGAAATTATTTCATAGCAGTTTTTGAAAACAGTATGTTGGAATACATGTAGTCAAGTTTTAGTTTTCTGTTTTAGGTTATTTTACTCTTTGTATTATTTCCATCAAAATTTCCTTCATATTTTAACATTAGGCTTTCTGTGTACAAGTGAGACTGTTAAAAGTATTAAAAATACAAATCAAGTACAGTGGGAACAGAGGCTGTAGCAATTGACTGTTATTTTTCCAAAAGCTTATTACATGTGAGGAAAGGACAGTGATTTTTACTATGAGCCTCTCAATTTAAGAATTATATCTTGTCTTGACTTTCATATAAAGATACTTGGTTTCTGAGCTGGTGATAATTTTAGAGTTTTGATTTCTGCATAATTGGATAGCTGAAGAGTGTTTTAAGTGAAGACTTTCAGTACTTTTTAATTCAGTGTATTTTTTATATCGAGGACATTCGGATTAAGACTTTTTACTGTATTTTTAAAATTAAAGTTAGACTAAGATAAATAAATCTTAAACTGTATATAAAATGTTTTGATCATAACAGTAGAGTGTTAAAGATTTTTTTTTGAAATTAACCATTTACCTAAACATTTGAAATAATGTGACATTTTACATCATGCTGCTTTTATACCATGTGGTAAAACAAAGATAGGATCTTATTCTATGTTTCTCTTGCTTTCATTTGCTAAAAATGGTTTTAAACAACAAATTTGGTATTTTTAAAACAGAATTGGTATTAACTTAGTTCTTATCCCAAGCACCACAGATAAGTTAGGAATGTAGAGTTAAAGGGAAGTACGGTTTTCATGTTTATATAAAAGGCATTTAAGATTCCACCTAAAAATGAACATGAGAGAACACAAGCTCTTCTGTTCCCCTCATTGCATTTATTAATGAGCCTTTGATTTTTCAAGAAATGGTTTGGAGTCTCAACAAGCACTTGGTGTTGAATACTAATAGGTGAGAATATTTAAGTTTATATCACCTTTAAAATTTAGTGTCACAGCATATCTAAAAATATACAATATTGTCAGTTCAATGCACTGATGTATATTTTAAGCAAGATTTCAAAGTTTAATTCAGGCAAAAAAGAATTATCCTTTCTGAAGTTTAATTTGCTTTACTCACAGCTGGCACAAAACACACAACACTATATGAAAAACTCATTTGTCTTTGTGTAAATGTAGGTATCCAGTATTTAGGACCTCAACACTATTTTGATCCTCAACTTTTTGGATTAGTTTTGAATGTTGTAACAAAATTAAACCGTCAAATGAATAATGATAAAAACTATTCTTAAAAGTTTAGGGGATTTATAGTAGTTGCCAGTCTGGTAAATAAAGTTTAAGTTGGGATAGCTGAAACATTATTATTTTTTTTATCTTAATGAACTTGTTTTTATTATTAAAAAAATTTTTTTTTGATGTTTATTTATTCTTGAGACAGAGCATGAACAGGGGAGGGGCAGAGAGAGAGGGAGACACAGAATCTGACACAGGCTCCAGGCTCTCAGCTGTCAGCATAGAGCCCAACATGAGGCTTGAACCCAAGAACTGTGAGATCATGACCTGAGCTGAAGTCGGACGCTTAACCGACTGAGCCACCCAGGCGCCCTTTTTTTATTATTGATAGTATAGTGTTCACTAACAGATTAACATCATCTAGATTACCTCGTGTTTTGTCAAGTAGATTAAGAACTGATTTTTTCTTATTGTCTGATTGACCTAAATACGGCATTCTTACATGGTTCTGTATATTCTTCTCTAGGATGTTTCATATAATAGAAGATGATTGATAATAAGTACTTAGGTAAAACTTAAGCATTCGTTAGAGTAGCAGATAAGTAACAACTTTTCCCAAACATGTCTTTTCTCATAAACCAATAGATTGGTAATAGAAAAATGTGTTTTTTTGAAAGACTTCTCTCATAGCCAAAGGCATGGAAAACTAGAGAGATGTTTTGAGTCTAACAATGTATGATATACTTCAAAAACTCCATACCACTATTCAGTATTTTAAAATCGTACTTTCAGCAAATTGATCAGCTGTAAACATAATGCATCTCCTTTCTTACTCAGGAAGGAGTTAATTTGGTTATCATTACATTTTTATTTTGGCATAGAAAACCCATTTCTTGTATCTGTTTTCTACTTCTTAATTCTCAGTTACTTTTTTGGATTCTTCTATCCATTGTTCCATTTATTCAGGAGTGGAGGGGTGGGAAAGATGTTAAACGTGATCATATGAGTTTGAACACTACATCAATGAATTTTGATACATTTGTAGGACTTTATTTTGGGGTGTGAATTGATGTTCTGTAAAAATGATTAATTCCTAGAAAATAATTATACAAAAAATACAAAAAAATAATACAAAAATTAAAGTTTCATAAAAATATTCTGTATAAGCCACTGATCTCAATATTTTCTTGGTATTCTTTTTTAACCAGTTGTAGGATTTGAATTTATTGACTTTAGGGAAAGTATGCTTATAGTGAATGAGCTGGTCCTTAAGCCCTTTGCTGTCTTACTCTGTCAGTCTTAGGGTAAAATACAGTGCTTACTACATTGTTAAGTGAGGATCACAAACTAGACAAGGATAGGCAAGAACAGGCTGCTGGTTAAAAGTACAGAAAGTACAGGTTAAAAGTATTTCTGCTGCTTTTTATTTTTTCTCTCCTCGTTTACTTAAGGTAGGATGAGTAGCTTTCAATCATTAGAATGATGATTATCTTGAATGAGGTATAGGTAAAGTAATTATCTGATTCTAAAAATAACTTTACGGTAGGATTTGGTAATAATATATATTTTGTACTATTCTAATGGAACAATACTTTTGTTATTTTTCAGCAAATCATTTATTTATTTATTTTTTAAGTTTATTTATTTTGAGAGAGAGAGCAGATGGGGGAGGTGTGGAGAGAGGGAGACAGTGAATCCCAAGGAGACTCTGCACTGTCAGTGCAGAGCTCCACACAGGCCTCCATCCTAGAAACCGTGAGATCATGACCTGAGCCAAAATCAAGAGTCACACGTTTAACAACCGACTGAGCCACCCAGGTGTCCCTTCAGCAAATTGTTTAAAGGCTTAATGATTTGGCTTTAGAATCCTTAACTGGACCTTCAGAGCAGTTCCCAGTTTACTAAATGGCCACCACTCATGCCTCTGTTCTTCATTTTTCTAAAATTCCTTTCCTTTTTCTAAATCATTAGACCTTTTCACCTGTATTTTTGAATTTCTTACCTCTGAACCTATACACGAGTTACCTCCACCTGTTAGAAATACCCCTTGACCCCTGATTCTCTTTGTTTTTGAAATTTTACTCAATACCACACACATATTGATTGTTTATGTCTGTTATTTGAGTATAGCTATGCCATGAAAACCAGTGCATTCCCACCTAGGGCAGGGAACATGGTCCAGGGTGGGTGGCTCTTTTATAGATGCATTTTGTTTCTTTCTCTTTTTTTAACTATCTGACTATTTGCTTCCTGATGTTGGAAAGCAGATCTATCCTTAGTATGCTACCAATGTTAATTGGATACATAATGTTTTCTTCTGAGGATTCATTTTAAAATAATTAAATGTAGTTCTTCCATCTTGATGTTGATGATTAGGTATTTTGCACTGAGATTAATAAACAATAATATAGCTACTACTTTTCACTTTGCATCTTTTGACTAATTGCAATACTAATTAATTTACTTCCTTTCTTCATTTTGCTGTAATGCACTTGGACTGCACAGATCCTTTCTCTGCTACTGTAGATGCTGTTGATGATGCCATTCCAAGCTTAAATCCTTTCCTCACAAAAAGTAGTGGTGATGTTCACCTTCCCATTTCTTCAGATGTATCCACTTTTACTACTAGGACACCTACTCATGAAATGTTTGTTGGTAAAGTACAATTTAACCTTTCTTTCCAATTAATGTTTATACTGCCTAAGTATTTTTTACGTATTCATCAATTATTTTTAAGGCACTGCAATAATTTTGGATTTTAATATCAAATTTTAAAATAAAATAAATAGCATTAATGTAGTGAGATTTTTAAATTAACACTAGTATCCCTAATTTTATTTAATCCAAGTTTTTAGGAAAGAAAATTTCCTTTGAAGTTGTGCTTTTTTTAGTGTTTTGTTATCTATCATATTAGTGTGATGCTCAAGCTGTCTAACATCATTTGCCACATTTTATTAATTCGAACAGTTGGTTATAGGGTAACATCTCTTAAAAGTTACCAACATGTTTATGCATGCTTCTGTTTTTCCCCCTCTGTGTTTGGGAGAGAGGGTAGTTAATCACTCTTAGTAGCTATCTCTTTTTTTTTTTTTATCTTTTTAATACTGTGAATAGTACTATTTTAGATTGCCTCAAATAAATACATACTATATGTCTCATTCTTTTGTGTTTTTTTAAGTTTATTTATTTAGAGAGCACATGGGCGCACATGAGCAGGAGAGGGGCAGAGAGAGAGAGAGAGAGAGAGAGAGAGAGAGAGAATCACAAGACAGCTCCACACTGTCATCGCCATACAGGGCCCCAGCTCACAAACCCTGATATCATGACCTGAGCTGAAATCTAGAGTCAGTTTAATCGAGTCAGCCACCCAGGCACCCTGTCCCATTCTTAAGGGTTTCACTTCATTGTTAGCTTGGAGATAAATGACAAGTAGAAAATAAAAAACAACTTGACTAAATTGCATTTAATTGTGGTATAAAAATCCATAAAATGGTAGAATTTCATTCTAGAGTTAATACAGGAAAATGTAAGTTTTTGAATATACACTAACCTGAAATTAATGTTTTTGAACCTCCAAAAAGATGATAAACGCTCCTTAAAAGTTGGTGAAATTGCTTTTATTCGATTCAGAGAAACAGCTTAAAGTGATGTAAATTTAAATCTTTGTTTAAAGCAGCATGCAGAAAGTTATCTGTGTACCCTAAAGAGATCATGTGGCCATATTCTGAACATTCTGTTCTATATAGCTAATGGGGCAGAAGGGAGGTGACGAGAAAACAATAGTTGGAGATTTGAGAGAGTTCCAAGGCAGGTGCCCTAGTTATATATAACTAGTCTTATAGCTCCAAATTATAATTAATTACAGTAATTCCTGTATGTCATTGTAATTCATTACAAATTAAATAAAAAATGGTTGAAACGCAATTTCACATTCTTTTACTCTTCACAAAATTTTGAAATATAGTACCTTATTTGCCTGGTAATAAAGGGTTACTAGAGTTATCTTTTGAATCAGGTTTTCTAAGAAGTTTGTATTTTCTTTATGCTTACTGAATGTGAACTAGTATATATTTAGTAAATATGGTTTCTTGTGTCTTTTTAAGTCAGTTGCTTTAATTTGGGGTATGAAAGGTATCTTTGCTTTGGGGCTATCATTTCCATCGTTTAAGTCAGAGCAGTGCATATGTTTCAGGCTGTCAATCTTCTATTCACCGAAGAGGGGTAGAATGGAGGTCAGTAAACTTAAGTGCTAAAGGCCATTGCTATTTCACATTGAAATAGAAGAGTAAAAATATATAAAAGGTATCCAAGGAAAGTCTGTAACAAAAGGAATATACTAGAAATGTCATTTTCCAAATGTTTCTTAAGTTGGAGCCCATGGGTTTGGGCAAGAGGAAGACCAGAAAGCGCAGAAAATAAAGTTTGATGGCCATGTGTGCCAAAGTGAGTTGGTGCATTTGAAGATAAAATGATAGAATTGGTGGTTTAGGGCTTACAAAGACCTCCAGAGAATGTTTGGTCAAGTTTCAACTCTCATATTGGTAAGATAATTACTGTCATTTTCTGGATGGATCGCCTGAGTCCCCAGAAAAGTTAATACACTAAGACAACCCAGCTAGTAGGAGCAAAAGCTCAAAGCAGGAGACCTTTATAGCTTTGCTCTACATTGCCCTTTCCTTTATGGATGTGCGGACTAAGGTATCAAGTATAATTTAAAAAACAAATCTGCCAAGATTTTTTCATAAGCAAAAAATAAGTACTTACCTTTTTGTAAAAGGTATCTTTTTCATAAGCAAAAAGAAAGTACTTAACCTTTTTGTAAAAATGACTACAGAATGGCAAAATAAAAATCACACATGTGGTTTAGACTGTTAGGCCTTAGTATAGAACAAGGATCAGCACACTTTTTCTTAAAGGGTCAGATTGTAAATATTTTCGGCTCACAAACCACATAGTCTCTGTTGTAGCTACCAGCTTTGGCTTTATAGCATGAAAGTAGCCATAGACAGTACGTAAACATGTTGTTTGGTTGTGTTCCAATAAATTTTTACTTACAAAGACCTGCACCTATAGTTTGCTGATTAATGCCTATCCTAAGAAGAGGCTTTTTATTTTTTTTTATTTAAAAAAATTTTTTTTTCAACGTTTATTGATTTTATTTTTGGGACAGAGAGAGACAGAGCATGAACGGGGGAGGGGCAGAGAGAGAGGGAGACACAGAATCGGAAACAGGCTCCAGGCTCTGAGCCATCAGCCCAGAGCCCGACGCAGGGCTCGAACTCCTGGACTGCGAGATCGTGACCTGGCTGAAGTCGGACGCTTAACCGACTGCGCCACCCAGGCGCCCCAAGAGGCTTTTTAATAAGAAGGCTTTTAATCCATATTAAAAGTTCCTGAGAAGTACGTTTGTATAATAAAAATTCTAAGTTTTCTTAGAGTATTAAGAGCATGAAAGGACCACCCAAAATATGTCATTCCCAGAGATATATTGTCTAATTAGCCACTAGCTATGTCATTTAAGCTCTAATTAATTGAAATTAAATGTTAAAGTTAAAATTTTACTTCCTTAGCTGTATTAGCCACATTTCTGTTGTTCAGTGGCACATGTGACTGGTGGCTCCCATATTGGACAGAGCAGATTTATAAAACATTTCTGTTATTAGAAAGTTCTGTAGGATAGTACTGCTCTAGAACAGTGGTCAGTAAACTTTTTGTGTAAAGGGGCAGATAGTAAATAATTTCAGGCTTTACAAGATACGTAAAATCCCTGTTGTATATTCTTCTTTTGTTTTCTTTCATTTTTAAAAACAACCCTTTAAAAATGTAAAAACCATTTTTAGCTCACACAGCCGTATAAAAATAGGCCACTGGCTGTAATTTGCCAGCTTCTGCTTTATAGGATTAAGAATGACCCAGAAAAATCACAGAATAGCTACCTAGACACCCTCTACCCCTTCCAGAGGAGGATATTAATCTGGTGATGTGATGCTCACTGTACTATCTACTCCTTATTAAAGCAATTATAAGTCCAGAAAAGTGGATTGTCCATGTCTGTGACCTTGTTCAGGCCTACTTACTCATCATTAAAAGAAGACAGCAGAAGACATGTTAATATTGACAAAAGCCAACTGCTTCTTATTTCTCTAAGGAAATGCAGTGTTGGTTATTTCAAAATTTTGTTGTGGATATATTTTAAATATAACACTCATAATGGAGACAGGCGCTTTTTTTTTTTTTTAAAGTAGGTTGTAATTTAAAGAACACTAAGAGCTTGGACTCTCCTGTTTTTGTTTTTGTTTTGTTTGTTTTTAATTACTCCATTCTACTCTTAACTGTTCCTCCTCATTTCTCTCTCTCTCTCTCTCTCTTTTTTTTTTTTTCCTGTTCTTTTTTCCCCCATGTATGCCTTGTCAGATTCTTTTTGTGGCACTCAGGCTTATCCTGATTCTACCCTTATGTGCCACGAGTCTTCTGCTGTAGCTGGTTTATTTGGAGGTAGGTAATGGTATCTCTTAAGATCATCTGTGTATGCAGGAGGGAGTTTCTGTTGTTATTTGCCTTAAAATGAGGTTTGTTTTTTTAATTTTGTAAGAAAAAAATCTTTTGAATAACAGCTTTTTTGCCTAATTTTGTTTTCCTTGATTAAACACAGGATTGTTTTGTGAATGGATACTTTGTCATCTTCCTACTTTAGCCCATACTCAAAAGGTTCACATTTTCAGAGGAATTTATAACATTTTAATATTACAAGCTTATGGAATTTTATTAAAGCCCTTTGTATAGATGTTAGTGATAGAACAAACACTAAGTAATTTCGACTCGATCAGTTGTGGCATAGGTGTTGGGAGGTTCTGTTGGAAACAAGTATGCTTTTCTAGCACTATGCAAGACAGTAGAAATGGGAAACCGTTTCCAGAGAGGCATGACCAACTTGATACTCATTTCTGTTTTTGCAGACATATTCTAGGCCAGTGCAGTAGTGATGAAACCTCAAAATCCAGCTGATTTTTTTTTTTTTTTTGCATTGATTACCTTAGGTCAGTTGGTATTAAAAAGTATGTTTAACACAACTAAACAACTGGCAGAGTTGGACATGATTAAAGGATTTAAAAATGGAATTTATGAGGCGCCTGGGTGGCTCAGTCGGTTTAGCATCTAACTCTTGATGTCGGCTCAGGTCCTGATCTAAGGGTCCTGAGTTTGAACCCTGCGTTCGGCTCCATGCTGGGTGTAGAGCCTACTTAAAAAAATTAAATAAATAAAAATGAAATTTATGAGGACATTTGATGGAAAGTATGTGTTTAGAATCCAGTGAACTTACGTTTGAGTTCCTTTTTGAATTCCAGTTTACTTTCTTACCTGTATGATTTGAAACAAGTATTTAACATTTCTAAGCCAATGAAAAATAGGATAATAATGGGTGATAGGATTGTCATGAAGTTTACGTATATGACAATATAACATCTGGCACTATGCCTGGTACATAGAGTTATCATTGAAACTATTAAAACCTTCTTGTGTATGCAGCTCCCTTAATATTTGCAATGGACTTTTTACCCAAATTATTATTTAATTATCAGGTACAGTCTTAACACTTCTTTCATTGCTTTCAGGTTTTAAAATTACCATGGGTTCTTCACTTTTTAAGCCCAGCATTTGCTATGAAAAGCTCAAGAAGGTCATACAATTTTAATAGTCCTGATGAATAAATACTATAGCTGTAATAATAAAATTTTCTACTAACTAGTTTATATAATATGAAATATTTGGGATAAACTGAAAACACCTAAAAGATTTTGGAATCAGGCAATTTGGGGTTTAAGTCTTGGTTTTGCCACTTATTAAATCATTGATCTTGAGTAAATTGTTTAATCTCCTTGTTTCCTCATCCGTAAAAATGAGAATAATAATAACTATTTATGGGGTTGTTGTGAGATTTAAATAATAATACTGTTTATAAAGCTTTTGGATAGTGTTTAATAGGGTTTAATAAATAGAAGTTACTTTCACAAAAAGTATGAGGTCTAATTTATTTTGGAACTACCACCAAAATCTGTTAACAAAACAGTAAATTTTTCTGGAAGGTGTTTGGAATGCCTTTTTGTCCCCAAAGCTTGTTCATCCTGTACTTTCAGTTAATTTATTATTGTTCTTCTGAGATTTGCCGTGTAGGGCAGTGGTTTCTAAATGTTAAACTGTGAATTAGTGCCGGTCAGTGGCAGAGTTTTTCACTGGGCCTTGGTGAAATGAAAGAGTAGGCAGTTCAATATCATGATTGTTTCATACAGTTAACCTTAACTCAGAGAGCCTGTTTATCTTTTTTTTGTCCCTAAATTTTCCTTTTGAAATGGTGATCCTAGTTTTTTTATCTTTAAGTAACTACTAAAAATTAAATCCTAACAGTCTCCCCAAAAGTGACTTGGGATAAAAGGCTATTAAGTTGATAATGTTCATTGAAATGATAATGCAGAACTCTTACCTTCAACATGTTTTATACACATTCCCTACTTAAAAGATTATTACTGTGAAATACGATGCCTTCTTCCCTGGTAGCCTGTCAGCTATTACAATTTATTAAAAATAGTCATTTTACTTTTCGCTTATGTATACCTAGAGACTTTAAATTTGAAGTACTAGCTCTGGATTACTTAATATCCTTTCAAACCTTTTCTACTTTTAGGTAATAATAGTATTGTAATTACACAGATTGATGCCCTTAGGGACCTCAGGAAATGATTCCTTTCTTTACACATAGTAATGAATGGATTAATATAAAGGATAGGCTTATCTCTGATAATCACCAAAATCTACAAAGCTAAGACAAAATAACAGGAAAAAATAGGAATTTGATATGCTATCCTAGTTATAAATTATTATTCCATGTATTTTCTAAAGTTTGGAAATAAAGCCAAGATACTGTTTCCACAGTGATTTAAAGAACAATATGTATACGTCTCACAGATGGGCACATAAGTAAATATAGTAAATTTTTGTCTTTCTTGAGTAGAGAAAATCAGTTCTTAGTTGTAAGGAGTTATGAGAAGAAGCAGTGAGCCCATGGTAAAATTCTTAAACAGCTTGTACGCTTTAAAATGCTGTTAAATTGGTAAGTCTAGAAATCTGGGAACCTTTTGATTAATGCCCAGATTTATATACTAAATTATTTTGTATTTTGATTGTATTTGTGTTCTCATTATATGACCAGTGTCTTTAAGAGTAGTTTAAATGTTAAGTAATTATGGAATAAGTACATTTTAAAAAATTTGTGCCCTATGGAATACTTATGCTAGCAATAAAATGCTACTTTTAAAGTAGTAGTATTGATGTGTATCAGCTCTGTGAGTCATTGATAAGTCATTGTTCTAGCTTCTTTGTCTTTGAGGACTTTCATGGACTTTTCACCAAGTCTTATCCTACTTTTTACAGTTTTCTTAAAAATCAGTCTTTTTAGTACAATATCATTGTACTTTATATCCTAATGTTATACATTTTAAGAATTCAAAGTGAGATTCTGACAGACGGAAAGTCCTTTAGCAGAAAGTTGAGGGAGGGAAGAGAGGCCGTGTTGAGGACTAAATAGGTTAACCTTTCCCTAGTGATATATTTGATAATATTCTAATACTAATTTATATATATATATACACACACATGTATATGTGTGTGTATATATATGTACATATATGTGTGTGGGGGTGTATATATATGTGATATATATATACACCCCCCCCACACACACATTTTGACTTTATAGAATTTAGAATTGAAGAGAACTTAGGAGCCATTTATGATAGCCTTCCACAAAGTAAAAGAATTCCTTCTTTGTAATCCTTGCTAGATGCTAGACTGTTTTCTGCTTGGAATATACTCCCCAAATCATGTGGCAGCCCAACTATTTTTAGATGATTTTAATTCTTCTTTTCAAACCCTAGAAATTCAGAACCTCGCCTCACAAAAATACAACCTTTCACAATTTTTTGAAAATCTTCATTTGTTACCTGAGGATAGCTGGTTTCAGAGATATGAGCTGGGTGTTATCTTAGTACCACCAGCATCAGTGTAGCAGACAGGAAAGGTTTCCTATTTATGTTCTGGTATTTCAGATTTGCATTAGGTAAATTAGCATGTTTAATTGTGTAGTTGGCCACTTCAGTCTTGAAGTAGCAACTTGAAGTTAGAAGGTGGTCAGGAGTTGAATATGGTCTCTTTTATCGTTTTTGATACTCAGAAAGCACCTGGACACAAGAGGGATGTAAGGATTAGTGAGTTGTAACTTTCAGAATCTTTTTACCTCTCAAATGAACTTAAACTGTATTACATTTGATTAACCATTGAAGGAAGGAAGGTGAGTAGGTAGAGGGAGGGGAAGACTCCTGGGTATACTAAGTAGATTCATATATTTTTTAAGCACCATAGAAGGCTTATTAGCTTATTACCAAATGATCACTTAACGTTGTGTTTTTTTTTTTTTTTGTTTTTTTTGCTTCATGCAAAATCCTGGAATTTTAGATGTGTTTAGTTTTTTAAAGATTATCAGCATACAAAATTAAGGTAAAAAGATAAGCAAAGGTTTTTTTGTAATGAAAAAAATAGTGGTTCAACTTCAGTTGTTCTTTTGTTAGTTTTCTTTGTGAGTAGGATGATTTTGTTACGGAAAATGTCATCACCACAAAAAAATGTAATGTTAAGAAACATTTTGCTTGAAGGGTTGGCCTTGTTTTTTGTTGATGGAATTTATTGCTTTTTCCATTCAATTGTCATCATTATTAAGAGCTATAAATGTAGATTTAGTGAAGAATTGAACTTTTTCCATTTTGGTTTTTCTTAGGATTCACTCCATCTCCAGTTGCACAGCCACATCCTTCAGCTGGCCTTAATGTTGACTTTGAATCTGTGTTTGGAAATAAATCTACCAACGTTATTGTAGATTCTGGGGGTAAGAAACATTTGTTTTTTAAGTAATTTATTTACTTAGAGAGTGCGCGTGTCAGTGGGAGAGGGGCAAAGGGAGAGGGAGAGAATCCCAAGCAGGCTCCTCATTGTCAGCATGGATCCTGATGCAAGGCTTGAACTCATGAACCATGAGATCATGACGGGAACTGAAATCAGGAGTCTGATGCTTATCTGACTGAGCCACGCAGAAAAATTTGTTTTACTAACAAACTATATATATAGTATGTTGTTTTACTAACATAACTATAATGTTCTCATATAGACTCTGTGTAAGGACAGATAATAATACTCCTCTGAACAGGTGTAAATAGATTAAATTGGGGTAGCCAATGAAGTTGTTTCTCTTTTTCAACCACTAGTTGAGAACTTCAAGAGATTTTTAACTGTTACCCTTTTCTTAGTGGCAGTTTGACACTGGGAAGATTTTCTCTCCCAGACCTAAATGAATCTTGCTCAGATTAGACTGTTAAGTTGCTAGTGACTATATGTAGAGTGTTGTGCTTTGTAATCATTACAATTTTTACCTTTACTGAAATGAAATTGGCTTTTTTGATAACAAGGAAAAGAAAACCTGTGGTACCTTGACTGGTTGAGATAGTCCATGTATAAACAGCTAGAATGGATCAGATCTGTGGGGGCTTTTTGTTATTTTAAGGATGATTCTTTTTATAGTATGCTTGTTCATTTGTCTTAAAAGAACTTCTGTAAATTTGTAGAGCCAGGTTTCCATTTGTTTTCATATAATATCTTGTTAATTTGAAGTTTGTAAAGATTAATAAGAGTTTCCATAAAATTGACTATTCTTACTACGCGATGACCTTTGATTTTGGTTAGTAATTAAGTTCATACCATTTAAAGAAACATTGAGGTGTTTTTAATTTTATATATAATTAGTTGTATGTATAAATAGGAAGCAGGCTTATAAAGAATATGTATGAACTAAGATTTTTTTTCTACATACTAGTAGTTTTATAATTATATTTTTTGATGCATTTTGATGCATTTTCCTTTTGAGTTTGTCTTTCTGAGATGAAGGATAAAGGAAGTAGAGATCAACTGTTCATAGTTTGTAAACCACCATTTTTGGTGACTTTCTTTTTCAAATTCTCTGTTATTTCTAGGTCATGCCGTGTGTGGGTATGTGTGTGTGTGTGTGTGTGTGTTTGCTTTTTTTTGAGAGAGAGAGAGAATGAGAACCAGCAAGCATGGGAGGGGCAGAGAGAGAGGGAGAGAGAATCCGAAGCAGGCTCTGTGCTGATAGAGCAGAGAATCTCACTACAGGGCTTGAACTCCTGAATTATGAAATCATAACCTGAGCTGAAATCAAGTCTGATGCTTAATGGACTGAGCCACCCGGGCGCCCCCTAGATCCCGCTATTATTGTGTGCTTTAGTGGGTTTGTTTGGATTTGCTTTACCTTCCCTTCTCGCTTTGGTAGAGAACCTTAAGGAATTTTATTTTATTTACGTTTCTAAGCAATGTTCTTGTTTACTAGATGTTTTCATCCAATTGGGGCATTAGCGGTTTCTTCAGTATAATTTAGGTTAGCTGGTTTTAGATAGAAGAAAAGTGATGATCAAGCAGTTCATTTTCACTTGCTTGTAACATACTGGTTTACAGATACCTTACATTCTCCATGCCGAAGAATGTAAAGAGGTCTAGGAGATATTTCTTAGAAGAAAAACTTTTCAAAGTTACAGGGATGTATTTTTATCTATATTTCTTCAGGTGTATGTGAGTCTTCAGAAAATTTTCCCAGTGAGGGGGAGAATTACATTCTATTCCCTCCTCTTTCACAACTTTGGAATAAAAATTGTTTACCTGAATCCTTCTTTCTTCATCTCTCTTTTTTTATTATTATTTATTATGTTTATTATTTGTATTTGAGAGAGAGAGAGAGAGAATAAGCAGAGGAGGAGCAGAGAGAGAGAGAGAGAGAGAGAGAGACAGAACCCGAAGCAGACTTCAGGCTCTGAGCTGTCAGCACAGAGCCTGATGTGGAGCTTGAACCCACGAACTGTGAGATCATGACCTGAGCTGAATTCGGATACTTAACTGACTGAGCCACCCAGGCGCCTCTTTCTTCATCCTTATAACCTTAATACAGTTTTGTCATGAAGTAAGACATGATTTCTATCAAAGCAAATTTGCCTTTTCAATCAGTTCATGAATCAGAAATGATGCATTTCTCCCTTTTTCATTTAAGGACATTTATTAATGTCCAATATTCTGGTGGACTTTTCCAACAAACAAACGAGTAGAAAAGGCAAAGATCTCCTTTAGAAAGCTGTAGCACCATAAAGTCCCTTACATATCCTATTTCGTCTGTTTGTAACTTTAAGGCTTTGATGAACTAGGTGGACTTCTCAAACCAACAGTGGCTTCTCAGAACCAGAGTCTTCCTGTTGCCAAACTTCCACCTAACAAGTTAGTATCTGATGACTTGGATTCATCCTTAGCAAACCTTGTGGGCAGTAAGTATTCTTTGGATTCTTTTAATCTACTTTAAAATAAGCTGTATTAAAAATGAGTCTGGTTTTTAAATGCTTTCTTTTTCTCCTGTCATAGATCTTGGCATTGGAAATGGAACCACTAAGAAGTGAGTGTTTATTTGTGTTATTTTCTCATGTACCATTTAAAAGTTGATTTGGCTTTCATCTCCAAAGTATGTGTAGAGATGCCAAACCTACATCTTTTTGTTCAATCTCAATGTATAGGAAAGAACGTTTATAATTACAGACATTTAATGTTCTCACTTATGTTTATTTAAAGTGATGTAAATTGGAGTCAGCCAGGTGAAAAGAAGCTAACTGGAGGATCTAATTGGCAACCAAAGGTTGCACCAACAACTGCTTGGAATGCTGCAACAATGGTGAGTTGAAAGAGCTCACAGTAACGAGAATAATTTAGGTGAATGTGTGACATGAAAATGTTTTTAAAGTGATAACTATAAGTGGAAAGATTGTTTATTCAGTTTTAGAAATATAAGAAACTTGTTTTTGTTTTGTTTTTAAAGGAATCTGTTTGACTATCTTTTCCGAGTACATTTTAGTAGCTAACATATATTTAAAGGTTCCTCTGTTGCAAGCATCATTCAATAAATAATATGTGGCTTTGTTTTGTATAATCCTCAAATTAACCTTACGTGGTAGTAACTATTACTGTCCCCAGTGTTCAGATGAGGAAATGGAGACACGGTGTTGTTACATAATATGCCTAGGCTCCCAGAGTTCTTAAGTGATTGGGTGAATTTTTAGAACCCAGGCAGTCTAACCTCAGAGCAGTTAATGATTAATGCTTTTAAACATTACCCTCTACTGCTGGTCTCAAATCTATTATTTATTTATCTAGAATATAAAATCTTTAGTATTTTTTTGATCTCACCATTGGTAAAGAAACTATACATTGCTTGGTTTTTGTTAATATTGTCAAATAGTTCACACAGTTGGTTTTCCTTATTTGCTGTAATTATATTCTTAAAATCCCCTGAACACTGACCATTGCTAGGTTCACACGCACATACATACCTATTTCCTCTAGTAATGGTTTAGCAATCATTGATTTTGTGTTGTGTTACTTTAACAACATAAGTGCAGCAAATAAGGAGAATCAACACATACACAACCCTTACAAATATTATAATTTTAAATCCTAATCAAACTCATTCTAGTAGATGCTATTTTTTTTAAATTTATTTTACAAAAAAGAAAATGCAGTTCATAAGTGTTAAGTGACTTACTTACTTGAGGCTGCTGCACTGACAAGTGCCAGACTTGAGACTCGAGCCATAGCCAGAGCCAGAGCTGCTTGCAGTACCCTGCCCTGTTCCCCACCCTCGGAGGCAGAACCTTACCTTGGTCACCTTTAGGTGGGAACAAAGGCATTGGGCAACAGATTTTTCACTACTCTATGCATGTCTGTCAGTGACCTCAAAAATACCACAAATGTTGCTTTGGGGATCACAAATAAATGTTAGCAAGTAGGCAGGTTTGTAAATACAGAATCCGTGAAAAATGAGGATTAATTGTATATGCTAAGTAGTTACCATCTAGTAATGAAGAAGTCCTACTAATTTTTTTGAGAGAGAAAGGAGGGCGCAAGTGAGCAAGAGGCGGGAGAGAGAGGCGGGGGGAAGGAGCAGGGCTCACCCAAGGCAGGGGCTCATGTGTTTTTTGGTTTTTGGTTTTTGGTTTTTGGTTGTTTTTTACCCCGAAGCAGTGGCTCAGATTCACCCAAGGCGGGGCTTGAGGTCATGAACCGTGAGATCATGACCTGAGCCGAATACAGATGATTAACGACTGAACCACCCAGGCACCCCACATATTTTTAATCACTATAAAGTATGGTTGTACCAGAGTTAGCTTTGTGGCTGTCCCCCCCATCCTTGGTCAGCTGCTGTTTTCATCAGTGCGATAAGTTTTCCTGCATCAGAGAAAACCAATTTTTTCTCATAGAAAATTTTTCTCATAGAAAAATTTAAAACCTGCTTTCTTATAACTCAATAGAAGCATTTTGATTACACATTGTAGCCTTCCTGATGTTGTTAGTGACCACCATTACCCCTGTTACAGCCACTTGTTATTAAATCCCTTCTAGAGCACTTCCCTGTTTGTCCTGGGGTTGATCATATGTTAAAATTACTAGGGCTGAGCTAAAAATAGTGTGCTGATAAAATTTGTGACATTATCCAAAAAGTTTTGTTAGCTCTAGTCCTCTTTTTTTTTTTTTAATTTTTTTTTAACATTTATTCATTTTTGAAAGGCAGACAGAGCACAAATGGGGGAGGGGCAGAGAGAGAGGGAGACACAGAAACAGAAGCAGGCTCCAGGCTCTGAGCTATCAGCACAGAGCCTGATGCGGGGCTCGAACTCATGGACCGCGAGATCATGACCTGAGCCGAAGTCTGCCACTTAACCGACTGAGCCACCCAAGCGCCCCAGCTCTAGTCTTCTTAATTGGAAAATTAATTGGAAAATAACAATGAAATTTAGCTACCTTTTTTAAGGCAACAATTTTTCAGTTTTTTATTGAGAGGGTTCACTGCCATTACTACTAATAAATCTTTGCATTTAAATAGCTTTTTTTTTTTTAAATTTTTTTTTTCAACGTTTATTTATTTTTGGGACAGAGAGAGACAGAGCATGAACGGGGGAGGGGCAGAGAGAGAGGAAGACACAGAATCGGAAACAGGCTCCAGGCTCTGAGCCATCAGCCCAGAGCCTGACGCGGGGCTCAAACTCACGGACCGCGAGATCGTGACCTGGCTGAAGTCGGACGCTTAACCGACTGCGCCACCCAGGCGCCCCTTAAGTAGCTTCTTAAGTTTTTACACATACATATACACTCACTATCTTGAATCTGTTAATAGTACATTCTTGGGGAAGTTTGAATTGATACCATTCCAATTATAAGAATAAAGTTCAATTTTTTTTTAAGTACAAAGTACTTTAAGTACAAAGCTTCTGTAAAGCAGATTTTAGCTGAAATCCATTCCATCCAATCCATCTTCTTAATTGGAAAATAACAAGGAAATATAGCTACCTTTTTAAGGCAACAGTTTTTCATTGATAAGGTTCACTGCCATTACTACTAATATATCCTTGCAGTTAAGTAGCTTGTTAGGTTTTTACACATACGTATACACTCACTATCTTGAATCTGTTAACAGTACATTCTTGGGAAGTTTGAATAGGTATCATCCCAATTATAGGAATAAAGTTATGCAGTTGTTTTTTTTTTTTGTTTGTTTTTTGTTTTTTTGTTTTTTTGTTTTTTGTTTTTTTGTTTTTTTTAAGTACAAAGCCTCTAGAAAGCAGATTTTAGTTTAAATCCATTCCTTCTGACTCTGAATCCAGTGTTTATCCACACTATAACATACCTTACTGACCAGGGGATGACAAGAGGTTAGTTTAGTGGATTTTGTAGCCTCAGGTGTGAATTGTACATTGATAATACATGAGACCTGATATAAATCCAAATGCTGATAGGAAAATACAATGAATATTTTGTTATAAAATTAGTATTAGACTATATGAAATATTAGAAGTTTGTAGACAGCACTTGACTTAAGATTGACTACCACAATGGAATAGGCATTTAGCCATTTGGAATTTGTATGTAAGTTGATGATATTTATGGTATTGTGTCAATGTGTGTCATCTCTTAAGAATTTTGTTAAAATGTTAAATTTGTATGTATGTATTTCATAGAGTTTTCTTTTAATGACTAACATATAGGGCTGGTGATGTGATTCACAACTTAGATAAACTGCTGCTTATGACATGTCTTTACATTTCTAACCTTTTTATTAATCCATAAACACTGTCAAGGTTTTTGAACATTTTTTAATTTAAAAATTCATTAGTATTTTATTAATAGATATGGTTTTAATTACTTTTAATTACTGCTTGCTTTTTTTCTATGGTAGACATGCAACCCTGTTCATGGGATGCAATGAATTTTGCATTTATGTTTTATGATACTTGTAATAGTAAACTATTAGGTATGTAAGGGGATTATGCTGGAGACTAAATTTTCCTAGTAACCTTGATAGTGTTTTAGTTTAGGTGTTCTTCCATTAGATTTTGGAAATACAAGAGATTTTAGGTAGTTAGTGAATGTACATGTGAACTAAAATGCTCTGTGTATTTTCTGTTGTGTAAGTACTTGTTCTAATCCAGTGTTATTGCATTATGTAATTGTTCTTCCTGGGAAAAACAGAATGGCATGCATTTTCCACAATACGTAAGTGACCAAAAACTAGCCTTTTTGCAATAAATTGGCATGCTATTAACCACTGCTGTAGCCGAATCTCATAACCTTCTAGCTATTACTTGTTTTCACATTCAGATTTTCAATGTGCCAAAAATTCTTTCTAGCATCTACTGATTTCATGGATGTGTTGCAGAATTGATTCTGATGGTGGCATGGGAAATACAGATTTTTTTTTCTTGCTTAATATTCTGCCATTTGCTGCCAGATGGCTGGGTGTCTGTGTGTGTATCTGTGCTGCCACTATGCACTTGATGATTTCTGAATGAAGGGAAATGTTGATTGTGGTAATGTTGACAATAACAATTGCATGAAATCTTACAGGCTTCTGCTGTACTTGGCAGTTTGTCTACTGCTCTTGCAGCTCTCAGTTTTTAAGTAGGGAGAGACCAATAAGTCCTACATGCTTACTCAAATACTCAACTTTTAACTGTTCACTTTAGTTATGCTTCATTTAACTTCTCCATGCATATGTTCAAATTGCCATAAAATTTCAGTTATTTTTTTATGTTTCAGCAGTGTTATTGGTCTTTCTCCTGTATTCAGTTTCAGTTTTCATTATAAGATACACACAGGGAATGTTGTTAAGACAGCAAATATATCTAAAATGATTTCTGTGCTCAGATTGTATATTTACAGAGCATGAGTTAAAGTAGGAGGAGAAAGGGAACTTAAACATCCTAGGACTAGGTGGCTTTTTTAAGCATTAAAGCGTAAACAGATTTAAAAATGTATTGCTCCTCCAAATTGGTGCTTTGCAGAAGATAGTTTAAGTAATTTATAGAGTAGATTAGAAGGAATGCTAATGTACGTACTCCATGTTAAGAACTGTGTGCGTCATAGAAATAGTCCTATTCAGTAGTGTTTTGAAATCTTTGGGGCTCTTTGAAAAGAGTAAATGAGGTCTTTAGAAACTAATTTTTTGGAAGATCAGGTTATTATTTGATTGGGGATCTTTAAAAATTATTTTTTCTTGCTCAAAAAATGAAGTACCTAAGAAAAAAATTCAGTAATACAACTTTTTCTAGGTAAACATTTTTTATGTTACTGATAGTGATGGACTTTAACTTTTAGAATTTTGAATTTTTTTTAAAATCTGAAGATTTTTAAAGCTGTAAAAAGCTCGTAGAAATTTTAGATCACTGTTGTATCTAAGTTTACATGGTATTTTTTTCTTTCTAATAATTCTGCTTTTCTGCTAATTTCAAGATACTCTTTTTCATTGAGCATTAATTGACACAAGTTATTAATGATCACAAGTGTCACATTTAATCACAGCTGTCTTAGCAATTCTTTTTAGTGGAACCACAAGCTATTAATTCCATGTACTCAGTTGACACACATAAGTTATATACATCCTTGTTTATTTTTTCTCCACCATGTCAGGCACCCCCTGTAATGGCCTATCCTGCTACTACACCAACAGGCATGATAGGATATGGAATCGTAAGTATCTTTCTAGACACATTTTGAAAATAGATTAATTCATGTTTAACATGCCTTTATACAAACTTAACTAAAAAAAGCACTTAGTGCCACACATACTCTTAGTGCTTAACACAGAATCTTACAGCATTGGTTTCATAAATATTTCTAGAATAGTCATTATACAGCTGATATTGTTTATGAATTTTCCCAGTATTACTTAGCTTATTTTTTCCCTCATAACTTTGCTAAGCATTTTCTACTTCATTACAAACTCATTTAAACATTAATTTTAACTCCAACCATTTGTGTGACCTTACATTGATACCATTGAAGTCTTATAAAAACCTTAATACTGTAGGGGAAGGGCAGGAATTACATTTGTTGAATTGTATCGGGGCAAATTCAGTCCAGTAAAGGCCAGAGAAACTTTCCTTTGACAGTGATTGCTACCATACAGAAATAGTCCTTTAAACCTTTAAGCTGCCTGCAATCCACATTCTACGTGCCTTTACTCTCCTAGCTTTCTTAATATATACACTCACTTAGATAAGAAATGGAGGTAGTGGCTTCAACCCCACCCCCACCCCACCCCCATACATCTTTCAGGTACTGTTACTAGTAGGAGACAGCACCACCTTCCTTGGTATTGTTACTGCAGCCTCTGTGTTACTTCTTTATTTACATCTTCTGGAAGTAGCTTGTTTCCCACATATGAAGAAGTTTCACAGCTCTTGGATGGGTGGTTACTATAGAAGAAAGGAGTGTGCACAAAATCTCGCAGGTTAAAGTGAAGCTCTTGCTATAAATAGGAATTTAGTTGAAAGGTTAAATAGAACTTATGGAAAGATAAGACTTCAGAGTATGGCATTTTAACCAAAATAACGTAGTGGTCTGTGTATGTTCTGTTTGGTCACTTACTTATGCTGATTTTATACCATGGAGTGGTAATTTTTAAAGAAAGAGATGGTTGGTTGTGATTCTGTTTTCAGTTATAGAATGAACTAAACTCTTCATGTGTTATTTAAACCTCTTCTTGGTTTAAACCTCTTCTTGGTTCTCCCTAACAGTAGCAGAAA